>NC_139256.1:25830345-26430345 GCF_977018435.1 Lepisma saccharinum | reverse complement strand
TCACAATGGAACCTTCATGCATAGACCACGACTCAAACCTCGAGCTGTCTCTGGCAAGATCGTGAGTCCAGCATTCAATATAGGGAAACCAGATGGCTCAATAATACATTTATGAGCTTGAGTTTTTGCTTTTAAGCTCTACTTTATGCACAGCAAGGCTAATCGGGGATGGATCTACAGTATGAAGTGCGATAAGGAGAACTATGTGCCTATATATTTATGTGAGGCAAGTTGATGATATATTGTTTCAGATGTTTTAATAAAATGTTTATCTAATCCTTAAAATCCACTATCCATTTTCCATCTATTAAATCACTGAAATAATTAGCCTACATACGAAGAACATATATAGGTCGTTGTTTTGTTTGTCACTTTTGTGGAGTTCCGAATGATGCTCAGTTAGATGTGAAGAAGTGTATGCAAGAGACGAAGAAAAGGGTTCGAGAGGAAGACACGCCAATTACCAAGATTTACAACGATACTCTAGGCAACCTACACGATAAAGGTTAGGTTAGGTTATGGTAGGTTAGGTTAGGTTAGGTTAGGCTAGGTTATGTTAGAACTGACATAACTAAATCGAAAAAGAGACGAAAAGATAAAACAGAAGAAAAAATGTAGACGACAGCTTAACCACAGCTGATTTTAAGCACGCCAAAAAAGCTATATATGCATTATATAGTAATTTTGCCAGTCCAAAGCGTGGATAAAGTGTGGTGGAAATCAGCAAAACCATCAAGTGGTACGTTTTGTCGCTGCTTTGTCAGCGGTTTGTTCGGTTGCGTATTCTGCTAGTATCATTTATTCCTTTTCTTAAGAACCATCTGATCTATATTCGACCTTGAATGACCCGCTCAGTGTGCGGAAGTTAGCCAGGAATAGTAATGATGTCAAGTTCTGTACTCAAGGTAACGAGAGTAACGTGCACATGTGCTCACAGGATATAACAATTCTGTCATACCTTGCAGCAGTGCTAGTAAGTAGATTAAGGCCGTTGAACTTCTAAGTTCTCGAGCATTGGTCAGCAGTTTTATTACAACATCAATGAGTTCTTTAACCTTGTCAAGTGTACTTCCTAAATACCTCACCAATATATCATTTGTCCACTCTATTATTACAGAAAAGTTCCATGTTGAGGTGCTGCTGAGGTGAAATGTATTTTTTTTGTCAATAACCAAGGCACATTCTGCACATTTCAGTATTCCATTGTGCTTTTCTTGCTCATGGTTACAGATACGTTTACGTGCAGAAAGGAAAAACACAATCAACATGAAATAACACAGACTCGAAACCTCAATATGATGGCACTATTTTTCAATGCTACAAAGAAAATCAGCAAGCTGTCTACAACAAGCAAAGTGCCAAAATGAACCTTCAGGAGAAAACGAAAGGGCACTGTAATGAATGTAAATATCGGAAAGTGTTTACCATGATTTTATGAAATCAACAACAATGTTGTGAGAAAAATGTGTTCAAATATTTAAAGAAAAACTAAACTAGCATAAGCAATTTCAAATATTTTTAAACCAACCAGCTGAAACTTCCTTAGCTGATAAAGGAAAACGGGAGGCCATATTCGAAATCAACAAACCAAACAACATAAGAATCATAAATTTTCCAACACATCTCGTTGATATAGAAATTACAGTAAAGTTATCATTTACACCATCATAGTATTGTTTTCTTTTCTAAAAAAAAAGAACTGAAATCGAGTGAAAATCTTAGTAATTAATAAAAACAAGTACTTCATGCAGACATATTTACTGACACCACTTTCTTTACAATTTTACTAACATGAATATAAACATAGCACGTGCAGTTTTGTCATTGTTGTCAAATGTTTAGCCAAAAGTCGATTTTTGCTGCCATGGGTTGCCAAGACTTAACCCAGGATGACAGCGCCTGGAGAAGCAAGAAGAGCAGGTGATCCCCAAGAAGAAGACCAGATGGCTCCACTGCCTAGAAGAGGATTTCCCAGAAGAATTTGTCGCTTGTTTCTGTCCTCCGCTGCCACAAGGACAACGGCGATCAGGAGAGTAAGGAAGATCTTTAAAAATACAAGTGGTTAATATTAATTCTGTGTTGCGTTGTGAATTAGAGATACAGCTAATTCTCGTCGCTTCTTTATCACGTTCTTTAGATTAAATTGCAACATCATTCGAAAGATAAATCTATGAAATTCATTGAAGAACAAATACGTTATCTATAATTCTACACGAGGGCCATGGTTTGATGTTCGAGACTGGAAAAACTACAAAATAAAACCGGAATGGTTGAATGCTCTACACAATTCGTCCCAAGAATATAAATTTAGTATGGTGGATGAATCAGATTATGAAGATGCTTGTGATTAAATAGGTTTTTCTAATCGTCAAAACAGGATATTTATGACTATTCTCTGTTCTAAACGTGGTTCTTTTTGTTTTGTTGGAGACTTATTCTTTAACGTTTTTATGAAGTTCCCTGTTATTTTTCTTCAAGGCATAATTGTAAGATAAGAAAGTCATTTAAATAACACGAATATTAATTGTTTCTAAAATGAAGAGATAACGGCAAGTCTTACACTTTTCAGTGTTTAAATATTCTATAAAGTGCTAACTTTTAAGAAATATTTGTTGCTTTTTAATGAATATTCATCTGTATTCATCTGTCAAGAAAACCTCACTGAAAGCGGATTCTTGAGAAATTTAAATGAGGAGACAATATTTATGCACAATACCCACCAAAATCTTCATGTTGAAGATGTTTGTATTGTTCGAGTAGATGTCGATATGTGAAGTTAATTGCTACAGTCATGTCTTTTATACCCAATAATGAAGGACATTGGAATAATTCCATGGAAAATAATTTAACATAATTTAAAACCTGGTACGTCTAATAGGAATAGCAGAGTGACCAAATTATAAAAAACGTTGCATCATGTACATAGAAGTGAAGAAAACTGCATACAGGATATATATTCAGTGAAAGAGTATTCCTCTACCTTTTGCTGGACAAAGGATGGATTAACTCCTACTTTGTAAACATGCAGAAAACCTTTTCGTTCTTAGAATGATGCAACGAAGATTGAAAATAAATCATACAAGTTTTCAAATAAGAAAGTATTATAAATCATGGAAATTCAATAACTTTAGGCTAGAATGGCTATTACATATCCTTCAGTGTGGGTATAAAAGATCTGCCTCTCATCAGGATTATCACTGGTCAATAAAATCACTAACTATTCAGTCTAGTAAACATGAAGACTTTGGTAAGTAGTATTTATAAGCATTTACATTTCAGCATAAATATAGTTTCTAAATAAAATTTATATTAAGCCTGATAATCGAAATAACTCTCTCTTATTGGAAATAATCGGATAACATTTAGAACTAGATGTGACAATAATAATCAAGCATCGTCTCTATTGTCGCTGGTTTTTACTGTCTGTGTTCAACTTCATCTGTAATTAGCTTTTGATTTTTTTACAAATGTAACAACTATTATAAACAAGCAGTATATATTTGCTTTGAAATTACGTTATGCATTGCAATTAAATGGGAACAGAAGGAATAGTTTGAGTGAGAATTGATTCAGTAAAGTCCATCCATTACTAGAATATAAATTTCAGCCCCCCGGTAAAAGTAGTTTTTTAAAATTGCTGCAGAAATCAAATATTAATATTAATTATACCACTGTTGAAGATGCAATATTATTAGCAATACAAATTACTTGCACATGATGCAGAAAATAAGAGGATATAAAAACATCAAATTTCCTTTGCTAGTTTTATTTTTTCTAAGTATGTTTTAAAATTACTCAGTCTCTCGTAACTCTTAATTTCTTAATATCTCAGTTTACCATTTAAAATTAGAATTAACAATAATTAGTTTTAATTTACTATTTGATGTTCAAGCATTCTTATTTGTATCATCTTCTTTTGATCCTCTAGGTCATTTTCGTTCTCCTTATCGCCGTTGTCCTTGTGGCAGCTGAAGACAGAGACAAGCGTCAGATTCTTCTGGGAAGTCCTCTTCTAGGCAGTGGAGCCATCTGGTCTCCTTCTTGGGGATCTCCGGCTCTTCTTTCATCTACTCTTCATGGCAGAGGAGCTCTTCTGGCTTCCCCAGGCGCCGTCATCTTGGGATAATTTTTCAAATTTTTCAAATTTTGGAATCAACCTGAAATCTAACGTGAGACAACATGCCCAAAGTAGTCCAATGAATATGTGCTAAATGTAATAGGTTAAACTATTTAAAATAAATATAAATATATGTATATGCATAGCATATGTGTACTACTTTATACCTAAGACATTCTGAATTTTACAGTTAGTTATGTAATCTAAAAAAAAAAACTATAATTGGAAGATCAGGTTAAAGTAGTAATATAACTGTTCACAATTTTAATTTTCATAGTTAACGGCAAAATAATTAAAAATATTTTGTAAGGCTGAGAGTATGTAATTTTAACGAATATAGAATAGATGGCCATATCTATACGAGGAAAGGAAAATTTCGGAAACGATTTGAGATTTTTTTTAGTTACACTACTTATACATCAAAAATAAATATTTTTTGTACGTTACATTCAAAAATTAAGTCTGTGGTGCTGTACGTTTACCGATGACTTTACAAATTAATGAACGTAAATGTGTATCGTGCAAAGTTGTTCATTAAAGCACTAAGTTCTGTCTCATGTAGGGGAAAGAAAAACGTGGAGAACAGGAAAGGAATAAGATATCTTTTTTTCTCATTCTCACCCAACGTGTTCCCGGGTGAATGGTCTTGCCTAGTATTGATTGTTTCCTGGAGAATGAGTCTTGCTCAATAGTACAAGACGTTGCTACAATAATATATCATGCGTATCGGAGTAACGATAGGAAATCTACAGCTATTGTGTATTTACATCATTTCGATTGATGACTTCATTATTCTTTTATTTTCGATAGTGACTAATATTTCAATAAAAATATTTTACGTCAGATAAAAGCAATAATAAATAAATGAAAATAGTTTGTTTTAGAAATTCCAAATAAATGATATTGTTTCATTACAAATACAGTTTTAATCTATTTCAGATTTGCCTCTGCAAAGATATTAGTCCAGCGACCCAACAGGTAGCTTTCTTGATGTTTCAGAAGTTTTCATTTTAGTTCAACTGATGGGCTGCTTGCAGGGATTGTTAAAAATTAAAATTTAATGATTTCAGTAGGAGATCGTCTATTGATTTGAATAACAATCCCTAATCATTTATTGGAAAATCTTCACAGTAACTTTAGACATTGTCCAAATTTTTGGAAAAACAAAATTTCTGGTTTCTAAATTTCGGAATATCTGTTGCGGAACAGATCCTCCATGGATGCCAATAACCTCACAGTAAACTTTACGATATTAATATTTCATTTCATTTTTCCTCACAGAAGTTCTTGCAGTGTTCTCACACTGGCTATAACCCAGATAGTGTACGACCATCTTGCTAAAGAATGCATCTTTCATTGCTTACTGTCTAAGTCCTCCTCTTGCTGGGAATGAGGCATGTCAAAACTGGGTGTAAGTCGCTGTCCAGAGAATTACATAGGTGTGACATGGCTGTCAAATAATTTCAAACTAATAACCTCCAAAGTCATAATCAAAAGATATTCCTTTAGGTCAGAATATCTTCATACTAGAGACACCTAGGGACTGCACCCCCCCCTTACCAAATTACCTATTCTATCCGCTTGTTCATAAAAAAATTCTTCGGACTTATTTTCTTCTCCTAAATTCTAGGCGTATAGGACGGGATACGGATGGGAAGGAAATTACGAAATTCCACACACCAGATGGGACTGCAGACCAAATGTCTGCAATTTTCTGATAGGTTCGGAATTTCTGCGACAAGAAACTTCATTGGGACTGTCAATTCAGTTATTTTTTTCCATCGAGTATTCTTAAAGAAATTTTATTTTTAAAAACGCAGTGCAAGAAAACCAGTGAGACACCGTAACATTCTCAAGTTGTTTGACAAAGGATGAACAGAAAGTGTAAATACTAAGTAGCGTGACGTAGAAATGTAGAGAAATTTTTCAGCAACCTCTTCAATTTCTTCACTGTGTAACCTGTGGGGAGTTTGAACATCTCCACTTGTTCTAACCAAATTGTTTTCATCCAGTGCAAGATTATGTTGGGCACCTCCAAAGTTGGACTGTTTAGTACTCTTAACATAAAAATAACTTAATAGACATATTAAAAATAACAGAGAGAGTTCTGAGAACTTTAATGAAATTTAATCCAAAGCATAGAAACTACTTAATGAAGAAATGATGAAGAAATGAAGAGACCTAGAACACCCAGCTGTCAAATCTGAGGGAATAATGCACCAGCTGAGAGCACAAAAGAATATTACATGGTCAACCTTCGTTTGCCCTTTTTGGACCACTTTGAAGTAGAATTGAACTCACGTTTCTCTTAACACAGTCAGTACATTGCATAATTGCAACACCTTTTCCAAAAATGTGAAATGGCTATCCCTCATTCATTGGAACAGTGTGTCAAAATGTTGGATGGCCTGGTTGATAGATTGGATTTTGATAGCCTGATCATATCCAGGCCTGCTATACGTCCTGGATTTTCCGCGACAATCCCGGAATGATATAATTTGTCCTGGTGTCCCGAATAGTTTCTTCGGGATGCACAATGTCCTGGAATCGGGTGGGAACTTTATTTATATTTAAATGCGTAATATTAAAATGTTCATTTTACTAAACAATCTAACTGTACATTGAACCGCTCACTCTCGATAATATAAGTTATCGAGTTACAAGAAGATGCTGTAAAGATATTTGACTTAACGATAGCGCCGCCGTCTGCTAGCAGCATTGCATTTCAGTTATAAATTTCTTCCATTGCATAGTAAGCTGTTTACTGTAAGCAGTCAGTGCTTGGGTACCCGCACTGTTCAGTCCAAAGTCCTCAAATAAAGTTTCGACGTTATGAGATAGCAGCTTAGTTCATTATGGCACCGAAAAGAAATCGCAAGATTAATGATATACTTCGAAGTAGATTTCTGTTTTGTTTTAAGAAGTGATAAAAATATGATAATGGATATGTACATACACACAACTTTGTCGGGTCCAGCATCCCCCACCCCCACCCCACCCCCGCTCCCTAAAAAGCTTTCGGTCAGCAGTGTACCGGATTTTTACTTATGAAATATAGCAACCCTAATCATACCAAAAGTGAAACCCCCCGCCTTACGTGAACTATATATACGCCCATGTGTACAGGGCTACTATAAATGATTCATTCGATTTCAAAACACTGTACTTTCCAAAGCATTAGACATAAAGATATGAATGATACATGAAAATTACTGTAACCTCACCAAGTTCGCATCGTGACACACCAGTTGGCAGCACGAGTGCAGTGCCTGTACAAAATGGTGACAAACCGAGAATAGAGTTTTTGTGTGGCGGAATATACGAGATGTTCATCTGTTATTGTAGTGAAGCGTGCATTCCGAAGAGACCTAGTTCTGGACACTTGTAGAGCTCAGGGAACGCATCAATGCTTCTCTGATGACCATTGACAGAGGACTGCTACAAAATGTATGGGTGGAACTCGACTACCGCTTGGATGTGTGTTGTGTGGGCAGAGAGGCACACATAGAGCATTTGTAGAGTGTGTGGAGAACTTACAGTTATTTTCATGTGTCATTCATATCTGTATGTGCAATACTTTGCAAAATGCAGTGTTTTGAAATCGAATGAATCATTTATAGTAGCCCTGTACTTTCAGTTGATAATATTTGCTGCATACATAAGAATTATATACGTAAATGTCTAATGATTTCGCCCATTCAGAATGAAATCACCGAAGAAAACACTATCAACTAATGTATACTCACTCACAGGAAGGGAGACAGGGAGAGGAACAGATAATAAATAATACATGAATTCCTTGTTCTTAATAATATCTGAACATGTAGAAATGTATATGCATGCACTCGTATGTATATACAAACCCCAACCATGAACGTAATCAGCAGCCACATTCTCTCTCTCTCTCTCTCTCTCTTTGCGTGTGTGTGTGTGTGGATACAGTTTGCGTTCGTAGTGGGAATGCATGTTGACACGTCCTTTCCCATTGCACAAATATTTATTTTTAATATCTATTGTTATTAATTATCTTTTCTTGTGCAAATGTTTATTGTTTTTGTAATATCAATTACTGTAATTTACCTATCACTGATAATGTCAGGATAGTGACTAACCTGTATATAATTATCTTGTTAAGAGCTGTTGCCATGGGAATTACGAGTGTCTTTTGTCTTGACTTAGGAGTTCGGGCTTCGAGTTTTAAAAGAGTGGTTAAGTTGAATTGTAAGAAGCTGTTATTTCTTTGACTGAAGTGGATTTTATGCACATAAGTATTTATTTTGCTAAGACGTAAAATATAATTCTTTTCTCTTAGCGAACACTTGACTTTGATTTGTTTTGACCAACGAACGAAGAGAGATATTACCCCATACCCTGAGAGGCATCACGTGAATGCTTTCGAGTCTTTCATGTGAACTTATTATTAGTGCTCTGGTAGTTAAATCATGTTCTTTTGACCAAAGTACGTTTCAATGTATGCATACTTATTATTTACGGTCCCCATTAAAAGAGTATGAACTGATCATATGAACAAGATACATAGGTATTGAATGAAAATTCCGGCTCTAGTAATTCCATTACTTTGAACGTTTACACCAACATTAGACACTTTTAAGTACCCTGCATTGAATTGAAAAACCTATCAAGTAATTTATGCAAGCATATTTACTGACAAAATTCTTTTACAATACAATTTTACTAATATAAATATAACAGTGCGCATGGAGTTTCAGCATTGTTCTCAAATCTTTATCGTAAGGTCGACTGCTGCTGACAAGGTTGCCAAGACCTAACCCAGGATGACAGCGCCTGGGGAAGCAAGAAGAGCTCCTCTGCCATGAAGAGTAGATGAAAGAAGAGCAGGAGATCCCCAAGAAGAAGACCAGATGCCTCCGCTGCCGAGAAGAGGACTTCCCAGAAGAATTTGACGCTTGTCTCTGTCCTCGGCTGCCACGAAGACAACGGCGATCAGGAAAACAAGGACGATCTTGAATAATATGAGTAGTTAGTATAAGTGCTGTGTTGCGTTGTAAATTAAATCATATACTGCATGTTGCTCATTATCTAATTCTTTAAACTAAAGTGCAACGTTCAGAATGAAAACTCCATGAAATAGATGAAATAACAAACACAAGTAAATGAACATTATCCAGTATTCTACACAAGTATTCTAAAAAATATATTTTTTCAAAGTTCTGCCCAACATTCTTCCAAAGATGCTAAATTCACTATTGCGGATATATTAGTACTAAATTTACTCGCTTTATAGAAATGCATGTGATTGAGTAAGTTATTCTACACGTCAAAGACAATATTTGTGAATGTTCTTCCGTTCAATTTACTTATTTCATTTTAGATCAAGTCTTGATTTTCTAAATGACGTCGTTCGTTATTTGTATCAAGGAACTGATATAACAAACTTGTAAATAACAAGAATATTAATTGTAACGAAAATTACGAGATAAGTGCATGACTTTAACCTATTAGTGAGTAAGAGTGATGAGGTGACGATATTGATGTCTAGGCCAGAATTCGAACCGAGACCCTAGGCGCCGTAGCGCCATGAGTGATTATTCTAATATAATAACTACTAAGAAAATCTTGACGATATAAATATTTTAAGAAACTTTTTTCGATTTGTATTCACGTTTCAAAAAACCTGATTTTATGCCGATTTTTCAGACATTTAAATGAGGAAACAAAAATGTATACATAATACCCACCAAAGTCTTCATGTTCAAGATGTTTGTATAATTGGAGTAGATGTAGATGTGTGAAGTTAAATGTTCCATTGCTCTCTTTTATACTCAAAATTGAAGGACGTGGAAATAATTCCGTGGAAAGTGTTTGATCGTAACGTAAACTACTGGTACGATTACTCGTAATAGCAGAATGAGTAAATTATAAATTACGTTGCATCAGATATGTATAGAAACAGATGAAACTGCATATAGATGATACGTCCCTATCCTGTATTATTATACTATTAAACGTATTATACACAGACTCCTCTCAGGTACAGGGATAGTGTTAGGCAAAGACAATATTCACAGCACAGAGAAATTAAACCACATTACTCAGTATGTATAAACTGAAAGGTTTTATTCTTTATTTATTGCAATTATAATCCCAATATACTTGAGAGGAAGGCAAGGATTTCGCTTTGTCGATGAATTGACTCAACTAAAACGCATAAACTCAATGCGTGGCTATAGGCATGCGTATGATCACATAGACCTACCTTGCGCCCCGAACTACCACACCAAGAGATATGCAATAATAACTGAGCAAATATTTGCTCTTTAGCCTTTTATTTCCAAACTAATCCTTAGGCTAACTTTATTATTTAACGTAGAATGGTTGCAGTATTGTGCATAGCATCAATGCATGGCTATCGGCGAACCTATGGTCACATAGGCCTAGCTTGCGCCCCGAACTACCATACCAAGATGTATTCACAACACCGAGGAGATCCCTTTAAATTTTAAAGCTTCGTCGATCCTTGGTGAAAGTGTGCTATTTCTTACGCGATATCCTCGCTTTAATACTATTTTCGAGAACACAGATTCAAGTACAGATGAATTACACTATCTACAAAAGGATACTATCAACAAAACTGACATCTACACATGTATAGAAATACAAATTCACATAGTGCACTCTCGCAAACATGAAGATACATTAAACTCCTCATAATAGAGCATAAAATACAATAAACATTAAAAAAATATACATTACAAACAAGGTGCATTATTACATATAATAACACAACATTTACATGTCCTTTCATGAAAATATAATATATCAGTGACATATTTTAAAGTTGTGACGTCACATAAAAATATGGATCATATCATAGATTATAAATACATTGAAAGTGTATTCGTCAATTTTTTTTTATCAACGTAAACATGCAGAACCATTTTTCCTTCTTAGAATGATGTAACGGAGCTTGAAAATTAATCATACAAGTTTCTAATAATAAACAAATAATAAATCATGGAAATTCAAATCATTTAGTTATGATGTGACCTTCATTGGGAGTATAAAAGATCTACCTCACGTCAGGACTATCACTGATCAATAAAGTCACGAACTACACACTCAAGTAAATATGAAGGTTTTGGTAAGTAGTACTAATAAACATATTTTGTATTTCTCCACGTAATTTTTATTTCTAAACGAAAATTATATTGCGTTTCAAAATCGGGTAAATTTCTCGTATCGGACAAACGGCTGAAATTTGCTAGTTCATTTAATTTGAATATTCGTACTAGTAGTTGTATTTGTGGTATTATAAACTCGAGAAATGATGAGCCCCTCTCAGGCAGATTTGCTTACGCTTAAAACAAGCTCAACATGAGCATATGAGCTTTTTGCTCAAGTGTGGAACCCTGTCTAATCCAAGATTTTTGTAAAAATGCCCTCGGGAATTTCCTGAGAAATGATGAGCCCCCTCAGATTGATTTGCCTATACTTACAAAAATTGCATTAGCCAGATTTTTGTCCATAAACTTGTCAAAAATTGATATTTTTTTGGCTACACTTAAAATTAAGCTAAAACCCATACCACCCATACATATTTACTTCTGGCTTAAGTTTAATTGTATCCCAGGTTCAAATTGTTTATCTAATATTAAAACAATGCAATATGCAGAGACTCTCTAGAATTGCTCCGTGATTCTCTTATTTTTTATATTATATGTTTGCATGTTTCAAGTGATTATTTTTTGTGTCAGTGTGTACAATTCCCGACACGGTAGTATTGATTTTTGCTTTGCATGTTTCAAGTGGTTTTTTCCTGCGTCAGTGCTTACAGAAATTCCCGAGTATTGAAGCTTTGCATGCAAACAAAATTGCATCAGCCAGTATTGTGAGAGTGGCTGAGGAGAACAGATGTGTTGTTACAGTGCTTCTCATACTTACAGGCCTGTTTGGTTTAATTCATATTAAATATATTTCTGGTATATTGAACAATATTTTGCCTGATATTTGTTACATCCAGCTTGTTTGTTGTAATCCACTCTTATTTAGAGTCAGGCTTATATCTGTCCCAGCCTGTTATACAAAAAATCAATACATAACAAGGTCATTGCTATTCTAGACATGCATGTCCGTGCAGGTATTTGCGGAAGGTCAGTGTGAATCAATATTTATTCTTTTTTTCCACTTGTAGGCTATTGGCTTTACAACCTGTCATAATAAGCATAGAGTTTTGATTTGAACCCCAAGAAATTTTATATAAATACCAAATCCAAAAATATTAACACACATACACACATACACATACACACACACACACACATAAAGCACACAGCTGAACCCAACTGATATTTTTTATTAAGCATAGAATTTTGATTTGAATCCCAGGAAATTGTATATAATAAACAACAACAAAAATGCCGAATCAAAAATATTGTAATCAATGCAATAAGAATATATCCAGCCCCAATTGGGCCAGACACCAAAGAAATTGTAACCCAGACAAATACAGAACTCCGACAAAAATATGCCCCAAATGTAATAGAAAATATAGCATGGAATATTTCACATATAAACATAAAGATACTTGCTCTGCACAGTCATCAATATTGCCCTCACAACCATCTACATCTGGTCTGAAAAGGAAGCATGAAGCACCTGTTAATGCTGGAGCAGCAAAGCAGCCACGCTATGAACCCATCCATAGCAGTTTTAATGGCCAATTAAGAGATTATCGGTTTGTATCAGAGCCAAGATGTGGTATTAAGAATTTTTTGAACAGTGTAAATCCTGATGTGCAGGCAATTCTAAATGCACAAAATGGCTCTTATAAGCTGTCCCTCAAATTGTTTACACAATATAAGAAACCAAATGGCACAAAATTTACACAGCCCCACATAACAGAAACTGTACCTGTATATTCAAATGCAAATTTAGACAGAATAATAAGCAGTTTGATGGATCAATTGAATATTAAACACTCTGAATTTGCAGCAAAAGAGTCTGGATGGAGCCTATGCGGATCTCCACACAAGTTATATGTTAATATTTCTGAATTCAGCCCATTACAAGGATCTCCATATCTGCCATTACCTGACAATATTAAAAACAAAAGAGCCGTGGTCAATATTGAAAATAATGATGAGAAATGCTTTTTGTGGTGTATTTTAGCTGCTTTGTATCCAGTTTCAAGAAATCCTCAGAGAATAAGTTATTACAAACAACATGAACATGATTTTGATGAAGCAATGGAGGGTTTAGAATATCCAATGTCTGTTCAGAATATTGATAAATTTGAAAAAAAGGCCAGGAATATCAATGGCAAACAATTATCTATTAATGTATTTATTTGTTCCACTGGCCGTGGCAATTGCTTGATAGAACCTCTCAGAATCAGTACATTTGATGATGATTCTGCTGTTCCGATTGATTTGCTCTTAATTGAAGGGGATGGCACATATCATTACACTCTGATACATAATCTTGAAGCTTTAGTGAGAACACAACTAGACAAATCCAATACAATATTCAAGTTGTGCAGAAGATGTTTAAGTGTATTTGATGGCAGGAAAATGGTAAATAGGGTTCGTGAAGAGAGTGCAGAAATTGCAAAAAATAAGTTAATTGAGCATTTAAAATACCGTAAAAATCATAAACCTGTTCATATGGTGATGCCAATGCCAAGTGAAAATTGCAAATTCAAAAAATTTGAAGCCCGGTTGGAACACCCAGCATATATAGTCTGTGATTTTGAATCAAATCTCAAACCTCTTGCATTCTGCAATCCAGATCCTGAAGAATCTTCAATTACACCATACCAGCTACATGAACCTTCCAGCTTTTATTATGTGATTGTACAGGATGGTGTAGCTAGTGAACCATACTTATACATGGGACCTGATGCCATCAAAAAATTTGCACACAGAATAGAAAATGAGTGCCGTGACATAGCATCTAACATCTTATTAAAATCAAAACCTATGCTGCCTTTAACAGAGAAACAGATTGAAGATTTCAACAATGCAGAAAAATGCCCGGTATGTGATTCTGAATTTTCAGATATAAATATCAAGGTGAAACACCATTCTCATACAGATGGTAAATTCAAAATGGCCCTGTGTAATAGCTGTAATATTAAGATCAAGAGACCAAAATTTGTCCCCATATTTTGCCATGGAGCATCCAATTATGATTTCCATCATCTGATCAGGTACGAGGGGTTCGACAAGCAGAATTTAAATATTTTAGCTGAAAATGATGAGAAATATATTGCTATTAGCAAAATAATTAAAGTTAATTGTGTTTCTATTCACATAAGATTTCTTGATTCTTACAGAATTTTATCTGCTAGCCTGGCTACACTGGCCACTCAATTATCTGATGATCAATTCAAAATCACATGTGCTTTGTTTCCAAATCAGGACCTGAAATTAATTAGGCGGAAGGGTGTATATCCATATGACTATGTTACAGATTTTTCTAAATTTGATGAGTGTTCTCTGCCACCAAAACAACAGTTTTACAGCAAAATCAGAGGATCTGGAATCACTGATGAAGATTATCACCATGCCCAATTGATGTGGAACAATTTAAAATGCCAGACATTTGGTGATTATCACATGGCATATTTAAAACTTGATGTGACCCTCTTAGCTGATATACTGCAGGCATTCAGAAAATCTTCCATGCAAAATTATGAACTGGACCCAATATATTTTTACAGTGCCCCAGGCCTAGCATGGGCTGCAATGTTTTTCAACGCTAAAAAGCAATTGGATCTGATCCAAGATCAAGATATGTATCTGTTTATGGAGCAATGTATAAGAGGGGGGATGGTGCAATGTTCTCAGAGATATGCCAGAGCAAATAACAAATATATGCCTGATTATGATCCAGCACGGCCATCAAATTATATACTGTATGTAGATGCAAACAGCCTGTATGGTTATGCCATGATGAAAAAATTGCCACATGCAGGGCTTGAATGGGTTGAAGATTTTAATATTGAAGATCTTCAGGACTTTGATGACAGTAACTATGGCCTCTTCTTAGAGGTTGATCTGACAATTCCTGATGATTTACACAACAAATTTTCTGATCTGCCCCCAATTCCTGAGGTTAAGTGCTTACCTGGCTCTAAACAGAAGAAGCTCATGATGACACTGGAGCCAAAACAGGGCTATGTCATATATTACAAAAACCTCCAGTTCCTGATGCATCATGGTGTTCAAATGACCAAACTTGGCAAAGTTTTGAGGTTCAGGCACTCAGAATGGTTGAAATCATATATTAATACAAACACAGAGCTTCGAACATCTGCAAAAAGCCAATTTGATAAGGCCTTGTTCAAATTGATGGTCAATTCTGTGTATGGCAAAACTATTGAAAATGTCAGAAAACATACCGATGTTAAAATAATTACTGACCCCAGCCTGAGCAAAAAATTGGTTGTAAAGATTAATTTCAATTATAGAAGAATTTATGATGAAAATATGGCACTTTTCAACATGAAAAAAACAAAGATTAAGTTTGATAAACCTATTTATGTAGGGACTGTAATATTGGAATTGGCCAAATTACATATGTTAAAATTGTATTATGATGTGTTGAAACCTTTTTATGGTGATAGTGTAAAATTGATGTACATGGACACGGATAGTTTTGTTCTTGATATTCACACAGAAGATGTTTATCAAGATATTTCCCAGCCTGAATTGCTTGAATATTTTGATACCAGTGAACATACAAGGATTCAACCCCACAACAAAAAGGTGCCTGGCAAGTTAAAAGATGAGACACTTGGTGATGTTATTGTGGCATTTGCTGGGTTAAGGGCCAAGATGTACAGTTTTGAGACATGTAGTGGTGCTGTTGCCAAAAAGGCCAAGGGCATTGGCAGAGTGACTGTTGAAAAAGAGCTTGAATTTGAAGATTATGAAAATTGCCTCAAATCATGTAGCACAATCAAAACATCAGAATCCAGAATTCAGAGTGTGGATCACTTATTGACTAGCAATATTGTAAGAAAAGTGGCTCTGGACCCACATGATGATAAGAGATGCATTTTATCATGTGGCATACATACTTTACCATGGGGTCATTGTGATTTGAAAAATGGGAATCAATGCCCAATTACAGAGCATGATTTGAAATAAATAAACATGCCTATGAACTTATTTGGGTTTAAAAAACAAGGTATTATGGACCTGCCAACACCACAAGCCTCTCCTGATATACAGTCTATGCTGTCTAAACTGAGTGCTTTGTTAATTATTCATCTGAACAGCATACTTACAGATATTGATGATAAAACAGGTAAAATATTGTACATATTTAACAATAATTTAAATCATTACCAATTACCTGTAGGTGGGCAATTACAATTTATTACAACCCCTGAGGGTGATGTTAAAATTTCAGTAGGGAGAAATATTTATAGAATTAAGCACTCAAACATGATTTCTGGCACTGTTTATACTGTTTCTGCTGGTGACTGCTTATATATTGAGGTCCCTGGATCATATGACAAGCTTATACCCTTTTTTATAGAATTAAGAATTAGATATTCAATAATAAATAACTACTAAATCAAAATGCCTAATGATATTTTTGGCCATACAAGGCATGAAGATCACAGTGATGAGATTCTGATGCTTGATGTCAGAGTCAAGAAATTAAGAAGTGATTTACAAGCTTTACAAACTACACTCAATGCCAGTCTTCAATTAGAAATTACAAATTTGCAATCACAATGCATGGACCCTCTTCTTAAAATTGATTCTGAACTCAAATTGCTGCTTCAGAAATATACTGACCTGGCCACATTGGATAATTTTCAAAGTTTAGAAGAAGCTGTAGCAGCTCTTCAAGCCAAATTTAAGACCCAGGCCACCAATTCTGAGCAATTGAAACAACAATTGGAAGAGCAGATAAATAATGTCCAGGCACAGCTCCAAACAATTGTCAAAAGCATAAAATCACAAGAAGATTTTGATCTAGTGATTTCCACTCTAAAAGAACAGATTCAGTCACTCCAAATACCTAATCTGGACCCTCTGAACAATGCCATAGCCGAGGTTAAAGAAAAAATTGAGACACTTGAAAATTTTATGAACAACTTGCCATCTTCTGATGCTTTGAATGCAATAACTCGGAGTGTGGCAAATATTAAGCTGCAACTTGAAACATATGAAGATTTTGGAAAAATTCAAAGTTCCATAACCCATCTTGAAGGTACAATAGCAGCAGTGCAAAGTGATTTGGCAAATGTACTAGAATCTCGCCTGCCCGGTATTGTAGATACCCTTGTTAGTGTCCAGCAACAAATCACAAAGCTTGAAAACCTCAACACTGAATCTGAACTATCTCATTTTCATCACTTGATTGATGATATCTAAACAAAACTTGAAATTTTACAACAATCAACACCCTCTCAGGCAGATATAGCCCTACTCCAAAATGCTATGCAAAATGTGGCTGATGCTTCTGAATTAATCAATGTGAAATTGGCACTTGAATTTTTGCAAAATACTGTGTCAAATCTGCCTACATCACAGGAACTTAAAAATATAAAGAGGGCAGTGAATCGCATATTGAAATCAGAAGATATCAAGAATATCCAAGCAGAGATCAAACATCTCACTCAGACAGTGGCCACTCTACCAACAAATCAACATATTAATGAATTGCATGCCCTGTTTGAGGATATCAGAAGACAGGTCCTGGATCTTACTGCTCAAAATTCAAAATTGGCAATTGTTGAAAATTTGCAACAAATTGTAGCTAATATCAAGCAACAGCTAGGGACCATGGAATCCAATCAAGCAAACGCTCTGTCTGTTTTTGCCACCCAGCTACAAGAAATTGTACAACAATACAAAAAACTTGTTGTGGACATAAAAATTAAGCCAGGCCATGATGATGTTGTTAGAACTATCAATGAGCACCTTGAATCTGTAACAAGCAGATTGCTCACAGCAGAAAAAGAAATAACAGGCATAATTGAGAATCCAAAACATACAGTAATTCTTGAATTGTACAGCATCCCCAACAAAGAATATGATTCTCCATTTACACCAGGTGGCAAAATATATATGCTGTCCCCTGCACAATTTTATTACCAATTTTTTGTTGGGGGCACATTGAGACCAATCAAGATCAAATATTGGCTTCAACCACAGGCACACCACTACCCTACCTTATCAATAACAAATGCTGAGAACAAAGTAAAAATCACCAGTGTAGAATTGGAGGATTTTACAGACCCCAATACATTAGAAATAGCCTATACTGAAGATGATGGCTCTTTGGAATTTAAAATACATATTGGAGACAAATTATATTTAGAAAATCCTGCAGTCTCAGCTGCTGAACACCCTATAGTTGCAATATTCTTGTTTACATATTATGTCTAGAAAAATTATTGTTGATGAATTACACAGACAGGCCAGACATAATTTTAAGAGGCTCCCAGTAGTCACAAAGGGCATAGATGATTTATGGCAAAGCGACTTGATTGAAATAGCAAGTGGACAGTTGAAAAACTTAGACAAAATCAACAAGGGCTACAAGTATCTACTTACTGTAATAGACACATTTTCAAAATTTGCCTGGGCTGTGCCACTCAAATCCAAGACTGGAAAATGTGTTACAGAAGCTTTTAGAACAATCATCAATCAGAGTGGAAGATCACCGCGCTATTTGCAAACAGATAATGGCAAAGAATTTTATAATTCTGTGTTTCAACAATTTATTAAAAGCCAGGCAATACAACATTATTCGAGTTACAGTGATCTCAAAGCCTCAATTGTAGAGAGATTCAACAGAACCTTAAAAAATCTTATGTATAAACAATTTACCCTGCAAGGTAATTATAAATGGATTAATATTCTTCCAGAACTTCTACATAAATATAACAACTCGGTCCATTCCACAATCAACATGAAACCCTCTGAAGTAACTTCATCTGATGAGCAAAAATTGATCAGCACTGTTTATTATCCTAAATATCAGCCAACAACAAGAAAAGCCAAATACAAGATTGGTGATCAAGTAAGAATCAGCAAATATAAGCACTTATTCAAAAGAGGCTTTACAAGAAACTGGAGCACTGAATTATTTACAGTGGTTCAAGTTAAACCTGGGACCCTTAACACATATATAATAAAGGATCACCGAGGAGAAATTCTCAAAGGCAGGTTCTATGAACAAGAGCTCAGCAAAACTAAACACCCTGACACATATCTCATAGAAAAAAATATCCGCAGAAAAGGCAACAAGTTATTTGTCAAATGGCTAGGACTCCCAGAACACAGCTGGATCGATGCAAACAAAATAATAATATGAACACCTGGGATGTTATAAAAAGGCTGCCAGAACCTGAACAACAGAATAACAGAAATGGCAAATTGCTACCTGATAATATTAGGTGTCTTATTGTTGGGCCATCTGCTTGTGGTAAAACTACACTAATGGTTGATAATTTTTTATTGGCACCCAACTGGTTAGACTGGAAAAACAGGCACTTGTATATCTTCTCTAAGAGCTTGGAACAATTAAAATATCAGCAGCTGATGAAGCTATATGATGGATTGGATATAGCCACTTTTGAACCAGATGTTAAGCCACTTCATGAATGTCTCGATAATTCTGTTGTTGTGTTTGATGACATTATACTGGATAATCAAAACAAGGTTAGGAAATTTTTTACACAGGGCCGGCACAAAAATATTGATTGCTTCTACCTGGCACAGACTTTTTTCAAAAATACCGAAGCAACTGATCCGAGACAACAGCAATTTTATATGTGTGTTTCATCAAGACCATACCAACCTCAAACATATACATGATGAATATGTAGGTGGGGACCTGAGTTACAATGATTTTTCTAAGTTTTGCAGCAGGTGCTGGAACCAGGACAGTTATGGGTTTGTCACAATTGATATGACAAGAACACCCAATAGTGGCAAATACAGAAATAAAATCAACAATTTTCTAGACATTGAAACATAAATAAATAACCATGAAAAGGCCAATTATTGATGATCTTAAATTAAGAGATTATCTTGTAAAAAGATTTAAAGGATGGAAATCAGAGAACCGGGGAATTTATGAAAAACACAAACAAACAGAACAGCCTATAATTGATGCTATTGGTGAATTAGGTAAAAATATCAAAACTGTTATAGAGCAAAATCAAAATTTGATCACAGAGCTTGTACCTGTAGCTGCAAGAAACATATTAGATTATCCATTTACCCCACTTTCCAGTATTCATACACCTAGTCCTATTGCTCCTAGAAGAATTGAAGCTACTCAGGATCCTATTGAATTGGGTCTTCTTGCTCAAAAATATTTAACCACACCTACAGACAATAAAGATGAGGTGTTTGGCTTATATGCTGACACAGAGCTTGATGGTAGCATCATACATAGAATTGGCAATTTCAAAGTAACATTTATGGGAGATGATCTGATTGTATATTCAGAATCTCGTCTTGGAGAAAAAGGTGCTTTTGTTAAGTACCCCGGAACACCTGGATTGTGGGAATTGATGACTCGGAAAAGGCCTGGCAGCTATACAGATCAAGATTATGAATATTACAAAGAAATATTAATAAAATCAGATGCTCTATACCAGAACAATGATCTCACACAAAAAAGAGTCAAGTCGAGCAGTGGAGCAAAATACAATAATTTAATCAAGCCCATATGGTCACAGATCAAGACTGGCAGTAGAATCAAACAATACAACACCCTGCCTAAAGAATTTGTGTGGGTTGATGATGTCAGGAAACTTGTAGACAGGTTATTGGTGATAGCTGGGGAGGAAAATGCAGGGAACCACAATTTTTACAATGAAAAAGTTGGAATTATGGACATGATAAGCACAAAATTGTCTAATTTTATAGTAAATGACACTAAGGGGATTGGATATCTCATAAAAATTATTAATACTCTACCACCTAAATTTTGGAATATTTCTGAGGGTCGGGGCCTTGTTAATGATATTATAAACAAGCTGCCATTTGAACTACATATTCCAGGCTATCAGTATTGTGGTCCAGGCACAAAATTGGACCATAGATTAAAAAGAGGGGATCCTGGTGTTAATCCTTTAGATGCTGCTTGTAGAGACCATGACATAGCATACAACACACATTCTGATCTTGACAAGAGACATGTTGCAGACAAGAAATTAGAAGAGGCTGCATTTTGTAGATTTGTAAGCAAAGATGCATCTTTGAGTGAAAAAATAGCAGCATTGGGAACCACCATAGCTATGAGCACCAAACAAAAACTGGGGTGGGGGTTGTGAATATGTATATAATAAACCTACAATGAAGGCCAAGGGTTTTATGTATCAAATACCTTATGCAGGTCTCAAATCTCTTAAAACTATTGACAGTCTTTTAACCAAAAAGCAGCGCAAGAAAAAAAATTCTTGTCTTGCAAATGGGCATGGTATGAAATTGTTGCTTAGTACCCCCCAATTAAAAAAATTACAGCAATCAAGAAAAAAATCACATGTAGGGGGATTCATATTTACCATCCCTGCCATCTTAGCTGCTCTCGGGGCTGTTGGGAGCTTGGCTGGGGGATCAGCTGCCATAGCAAAAACAGTAATAGATGGCAAGAAAAATAGGGCAGAATTAGATGAATTGAAGCGCCATAACCTGGCCATTGAGAAACAAGGCAAAGGTGTTAAGAGAGCCATGAATAAGTTTAAAAAAAACAAGAGCCGCTTACAAACCAAGATATTGAAGCTTTAATCAAGCCACTGGGCATCAAACATTTTAGAGGTGTGTACATGTCTGATTCTTTACCGGAACAACCACTCAACAAAGAGTGTGGCATTGTTAATTTGGATAAGTACAAAAATCAGGGCACTCACTGGATTTGTTATCTTAAATATTTAAAAGATGAGGCATTTGTGTTTGATTCATTTGGAGGTGTTCCACCTGAAAATTTAATAAAATATCTAAATTCAGTTAATCTTTATTACAATAATGCCCGTGTACAAAACTTCAAAGATGTTAATTGCGGACATTTGTGTTTATCTGTTCTTAGATATATGTCTCAAATAAATAAACCATCAATTGAAGATTTTCAAAAAGCCTTGTGGTATTTAAAACATCATGGAAGTATTCCATCTCACCAGCCAAAATTCAATATTGAAACTCAAATTACATGATGACATAGTGTATCCCAAAACAATAGCTCTCAGAGCATTTTATGGCATGTACTTGATCCCTAATATTACACACCACAACAACACAATTGCAGTAGGGGATCAAAAAATTGTCATCACTCCAGGGCAGTATAATCTATCTACTCTAAATGCTCAATTACCCAGAGGTGTAGTGTTAAGTCAAAATTCTGTCACTCACAGAGTAGAAATTGTATCTGCCACAGAAACAGTGAATCTGGGTACTATAGGAGAGCTATTAGGCTTTGAGAACAACACAAAACTTGAACCAGGCATCAAACACACTGCTATTAATATACCTAAATTCTTGGCCATAGAGACTCTAAATATTCACTGTAATGTGGCTGAGGGTATGGTCACCAAATCAAATGGCATAGGCACTCACAAACAAACCGGCATCATTGCAACATTCAAACCTAATTCTGAATTTATGGAGCCCATCATCTACAATCCATCCCCAACATTATATTTTCCTGTGTGCCATAATAGAATAGATTATATTGAATTGATGGTCACTAATGAAAAAGAAGAATTAGTTGATTTTGCTGGAGCCACAACAACTGCAATCATAGAGATTAATATTTAAATAAAAATACATACAAGAAAAAAAATGGAAAATATTGAGAGTTATGAGCTACAATCATTCCCCCCAAACAGGAGGACATTTGCAAATTTAAATCAACCCAACACAGAGATTGAGGTTGATCTTGATGTAGGGGATGGATTTATACACCCCCACAGAGCAGATCTATACATCAAATTTGATGTTGTAAAGCTCGATGGTACAGATTATCCGGCAAATTCAAATATAAGATTGGTGGACAATTTTGTGCCACATCTCTTCTCTGAAATTGAGATCAGAAAGCATGGTGTTGTTATAAACAGAGTGGATTATCCCGGCATTACCTCCACAGCTTTGGCCACATTAAAATTATCCAAAACCGAGGCTTCTTACTACAAAATAGGTGGATTTGAGGCTGGTGATAAGATATTATCTAAGAACCACACAGTGCTGTTCCCGATGCGCCTATTGCCAGGATTCTTCTCAGATTACAAAGATATTATGTGGAAGGGTGGTTTAAGAATCACATTTAGAAGAGCTGCAAATGATAACAATGCTTTGATGAGGTACAGTACAATAAACTCTACAGGGGAAGCTCTGCCTAATACCCTACCAGATGCAGGCAAATGCATTATTCAGACTATGGAGTTAAGAATCCCTGTTGTTGAATATGAGGCCAGTTATGCTCTTAAATACAAAGCTGATATAATAAAAAATCCACAGGTTTCTTTACAATTTTATACATATCAATGTGTACAGAAGCCCGCAACTGGTACATATTATGAGTTTGATGCTACAAATTCATTCTCCAGCATACAATATGACATGCCTGATTTTGTAGTGGTACTGTTTCAGACTGGAAGACACAATAATCAGGAAAAAAATTCAAGTAAATTTGATAACTGCAACATCAAGAACATATATCTTAAAAATGGCAGAAATGAAGTATTTCCTAGAGAAAATTACAATTTAGACATGTCCAAGGATGATTTCCTCAAATTATATGAGGCATTTACGGCATTCAAACGGGTCACTACAGGCAATACTGACATGTATTACACACCAGATGAATTCAAAGCACAGAGACCCATGTTTGTAATAAACACTTCAAAAAGAAAACAAGTTGTGGTGAATGACAGGACAAATATTAAAATTATCTGTGAATTCCATGAGGCATTACCTGATGACACCATATGTAGTGTTATTCTCATAGGTGAAAAATCATATGTTTATGATGTAAGAAATGAGAGGGTCACAGAGCAATTCTAGAGAGTCTCTGCATATTGCATTGTTTTAATATTAGATATGCAAATTGAACCTGGTATCCAATTGAACTTAAACCAGAAGTAAATATGTGTGTGTGTGTGTGGGTATGGGTATGTATGTGGGTGTGGGTGGCTTAGTTTTAACTGTAGCCAAAAAAAATATCAAAAGGGGCATATTTTTAACAAATTTATGGACAACAATCTCACAGAAGTGCCTTTTATAAGTGTAGGCAAATCAATCTGAGGGGGCTCATCATTTCTCAGGAAATTCCCGAGGGCATTTTTACAAAAATCTTGGATTAGACAGGGTTCCACACTTGAGCAAAAAGCTCATATGCTCATGTTGAGCTTGTTTTAAGTGTAAGCAAATCTGCCTGAGAGGGGCTCATCATTTCTCGAGTTTATAATACCACAAATGCAACTACTCGTACTTACGTATTCTGCATTGAGAAACATTGCTGAAGGTGGCATTTCGCTTATTTCACGGAAATAAGCTCTATTTGCGACATATCGAGTAAGTTTTCTTCGTTTCTTTTGCCTTCGGTAACACGCAAAATGGCGGTCACAGTTTCACTACCGTACTCGGGATGCAGTGTTTCCACCCCACTACACCCAAAAATACCTACGTAGCCCCACAAACCATTGACGCATAGCCCCACGAACCATTCATACATAGCCCCACGAATCATTTCCGGTAAGGTTAGGTTAGGTAGGGTCACTATAGGTTACAATAGTGAAAAATTGGTTTCGAAAAAAATATGCGTATCCCCACACACCATTCTCGCATAGCCCCACGAACCATTGACGCATAGCCCCACGAACCATTTACACATAGCTCCACGAACCATTGACACATAGCCCCACAAATCATTTGCGGAAACGTACCTTCTTCAGTTACAAAAACACGTGTTTGGAAACACTGACCGGGATTACGTCATTAGACACAGGCTACATCCACCTAGAAGTAAATGGATGCAAGAGCTTTCGTGCATCGGTCACACATTTATATCGAAAAATAGATGATTTACCGGCAAAATTCAATGAACGATGCAAGAAAACACTTCCCCGAACTTCCACAAGTCTAAAGAAACTGCATTCGGTAAGTAATTTCTCCTGTAAATTTGAAGAAATCCGTTTGTCCGATACGAGAAATTTGCCCAAAATCGAAATGTCTCTTCCTCGAATCAATCCGGAAAATTATTTAGTAGTAGATATATGATAGAACAAAGTGTGACAAAGAGATATCGAAGCATCGCTATCATTGACCCTCGTTATTATCATCATCCCATTTCAACTTCATTAAAATCTATTTAGGTTCTCTAAATTGTATGTAATAGTAACAACTATTATAGAGCAAGCAGTAAACTTGCTTTAGGATTGTCTTATGCATTGCTATTAAGCGTAACGAAAGGTATGAACTGAATGAGAACTGAGAGAGTAAGTTTTACCTTCGACTGAAATCGAAATATTACATCTCCATCCTCAAACGCACCCACAAATATTCCTACAATTGCTATAGAAATGTAGTTTGGAGTATGCCTCTATTGAAGATAAAAAATGGAATATGATGCAGAAAGTGGGAGAATAGGAAAACGTTTTGTTTATAAATATGTTTTTGAAGTCTTGCTTAACTCTTAATTTCGTAATTTTGTCTCCTAGTTCATCATTAAACATAAGAATTTAAAAACAATTAATATTAATTTACTATTTCAGATTCCATTATTCTTACTTGTATTAACATTTCAGGTCATTTTTGCACTCCTGATCGCCGTTGTCTTCGTGGCAGCTGAGGACAGAGACAAGCGTCAAATTCTTCTGGGAAGTCCTCTTCTAGGTAGTGGAGGCATCTGGTCGTCTTGGGGATCTCCTGCTCTTCTTTCATCTACTCTTCATGGCAGAGGAGCTCTTCTGGTATCCCCAGGCGCAGTCGTCTTGGGCTAATTTTTCAAAATGTTCCCAATTATGGAATCGACTGAAACCACAACATGAAACGAAATGCGCAAAGTGATCCAACGAACATGTGATCTATGTAGAAATGGTAAAATACTTTAAATAAATGAATATGCATACATTAATATTTACTGCTTCACACCATGACATATTCTGAATAGTCCACTCAATAATGTGGTCTGTCGTAAGACAAAAGTTGGAAGATAAGTTTAAGATATTAAATAAATGTTGAGAATTCCAAATTTCATTATTTAAGACAAAGAAATTAAAAGTATTTTGTACTCATGGAAGCATAGCGACCAGATTGAATTCATAAAGATATAGGAAGGAAGAAGAATTTCGAACGAATTTTTCTTTTTTTGTAATGACCTTCGAATTGGCCATTTTCCGTCTTACTGGGTTTTTATTTAACGATATGCCATTGATTTGATTTCATAATGTCCAATACAAAATTTCAATCAATCGATATAAATTGACTTGCAACATGTTTAAGAATTTTGCCACATAATTACATAAAAGCGTAACCTGCCTTACAAGGCTTGCGTGGACACATCGCACCTGCATGTACAGTCATAGAAAGTAGTTCTTGGGCCACGAGAGCTACGATATCGTAACATCTTAAAGCCTGTTGTCTATGCAACCCAAATAACAAAATTGCCGCTTGGGTTTGCCTGGCGGACCTGGATTCTTGGGAATGATTGAGTATTGACAGCAGCGTGAGTCATACCGCCAGGCCCAGCCATAACAAACAACAGCTTGGTGCCGTGAGACCACCAGAAAAAAGTTTCAGGAATTGGTTTCTTAACAACAGCTATTCGTAAGAAAATGTTCTCTTTACTGATATTAGAGTCATTGTCAAGAAAGTTCACTAAAATGGTGGTTTTCGTCGAAACATCATCGCGCAACATACATGCTGTCAACCCAGAAGTCCTTGAAAAAGATTGGAGTTAAAAACAACTACTTGACAAATGATAAGACGAATCGATATTCATTAGTCCCAACTTAGAATTTTGTGTAAGACATGGATCATCATGTCCCATCATCCATTTCATAACTTCATTAATCATCCTCATCGCCTTTGTTGACGCCAAGTGCTAGAAAAGAAATATAAAATAAGCAAAATTAAGAAATTAATAAATGATATTTTCAGCGATTTCACGCAGCGACTCAGTTGGATGTAGACAAAGTTTCGTTAATCAGGAACCAAGGGCCCCCTCGTTGTGCTTCATTGTCATTTTCCCTCCACTTTGCCTGCCGCGAATAACCTGATGCTGATTAATGCACAATCCACAAATTGCACCAAAGCGGCGCACATTACGAATAGGTAAACTATGTGATATTATGATAATTTAGAATTTAGTAATAAAATGTGAATTTGGGGGGGGGTTCAGTTAAGTGGCTGCACATCCATTACGTAATCGCGAAATCATCAAATTGTACGAAGAGTGTCTACACCTACGTAAAGTGTCAGTCCCCGTCATAGGAGTGCGCAGAGCCTCTGATTAGGGGAAGGATAGCCTTGATGATAGTTCAGGCCGGAAAAGAATAACGTAATTTCATCTCACTTGTTTAAATTTTATTGCATTGATGGGTGTGTTTATATATACAAACCCCTCCCCCGCCCCACACACACACATAAATACATACATACATATATATCTACAACACACACACACACACACACACATATACATATATACCAACAGTAAAAATCATATAAATTGTCTCTCAAATCTGCGCGTTCCTTTTCCTCCAAACAATTGTTCATGCACTTAAGAGAAAACCTTTTAGCATCAGTACTTCTCTCCTCGGTAATTTAAAATGCATTACAGAAAACAAATTGCGAGCGAAGCGACCAATACATTTTCAGATCCAAATTTTTGCAAAATGAAAACAATGTCGATTTAATATGGGGAAAAAATTCATGGAGCGCCATATTATTCTCTTTTACAATTTTTTTCATTTAGATCGTTTGGCGTCCAGGGTTAACTCCCGTCGACCCCTAGCTACGGCTCTGAACTTGACTAGACTGCAAGAAAAGCAGACATTGCGAGCGAAGCGAGCAAGAACATTTTACAAAAGGTATTTATATTTGTATAAAATTTGAAATCAAGGGGGCAATTGCAGCTCTGTCCTTGTATAAAATTTGAAATCAAGGGTACAATTGCAGCTCTGTACCTCCCCCCCCTCCCACCGCAGGTGCTCTTGACAGTCTGGAAGAAATAATGCAAGCAAGACGTGAAAACAAAATCCATCTTGAGTATCCTTTTGTTCTGCTACTCTTAGATTCTGCTACTCTTGCTTTCCTTTACCTACGTGTGTGCCCCTTAAAATTGATTTCCGTTCAAAGTTGTGGGGGCTGTGGTTTCGCCACTGCACCCCCTTTCCCCGTACTTGCTTTGAACTTTCATCTGCTTGAAAATTCTTAATTTTCTTTAAGAGTATAATATAGTTTAATAACGGCGATAGGATTCATCTATCCTAAATTTCTAGGTGAAAATATAATAATATAGGGGCATAGATGTCTGGAAGGGGGGCAAGGATTGCCACATCTTCCCCTTGGAAAACGAATGTCAACCAAAAAGTTCGTTTTCACACGTATAATTTGATTTCAGTCATAATAATTTACATTAATTATTATAATGAGGATGCAGGAATGCGATAATGCAACACTATTATCGGGGTAATATGCCCCATGGAAAAATACCTTGCTTGTCTCTTCGTTGAAAAAATCTCCAGACGTCCATGATTAGGGGGGCATTTGCTCTCCCCCTGGCCCCCTGGGCGCACGACTATGATCCCCGTGATGGAATATGTAGCGCAAAGCCAGGGCTTTAAGATCAAATTTGTTTTGTTGTTGTTTTTATTAGTAATTACCTCAGTTTTCTTCCTCTGATGTTAAATTATTCATGACGACGATTTATGATTACATTAAAGACATGAATGAACATACACAATGAACCCATTTTGGTCGGAACTCGAACTCGGAACCATGTTCGGCAAGAAATACAAATATCCATAAGGCATGAGTGTTTCATTGGAGATGTTCCTCTACTTCCGTCATTTTATCACTAATATATTTCTTTAATATACAATAATAAATCACAACTACCTAAAAATAAATATTATTTTGCATTTTCATATGCATATGTATTTTTACGGTTAGAGTGTGAACTGGCGCCTGTTTATTTAGATTGTTTATTATGTTTCGTGTGCAGTGGAAGATAGGGAAAATGCTTGAGGAACGGTTAGGGCTATAAGAATTCCGTCCCTGACGGAGTGGTTATCACAGTGCGCTACGATGTCTGACGTCCTGGGTTCGAATCCCGTCGTGCGTGTGGGTGTTCTTTGTGAGTGCCCCTTCATCAATTTCATCATATCACTCATTCTCGTCGTCGCGATTAGCAAGAGGCGAAAGAAAAACGACGCTAAATAAGAAAATGAAAAGACTTATAAGAATCATTCTTATTTCCGGACGTGTCCTACATTTTATAGTTGTGTCTGGCCTCCGGAAGGAATTTGAAAGAAATGTCAAATGTCTTATACGTATTTTGGGCATCACGCAACTTCAAATTAGATGGAGAAACAGAAAAACTGAGGGAAGTCTAAGATAACGTGGTTCCTTGGAGAAGTATGCTTAAATCAAAGAGTGTGCACGGTTGCTACTGGACGTTCGGGAAAGCAATTACAATCCAAGCTCAGAAATTACTTCACGATTTTCTAGATCCGGAAAAGTCCGGATTTTGTATGTATAAAAATGCTTACTTTGTGAAGTTTTATCGATATAAGTGTCGGTAATTTGTTCGAAGTAACAAGTAATTATTCTCCTTATTGGAAAAATAAGGCATTTCAATTCTGTTTAGTAGTTTTTTACATGTTAATAAACAAGAACTTCCAGACTTTGTTTACGAAATTGTGAATTTTTTCCTTCCCGAATTCATGGATTGTTTTCTCTTCCTGGCTCCACATCGACGAACAACGTTCTGTCTTACATACACAAGTTGAAATCACATACAGCCGTGCTATTAATTAGCAGTTGAGGAATTTTGAACTCAACCGTTCACTTCAACATTAATTTTTCGGCTGAAGATGTGTCATATTCTCGTTATATGCTAAGATGTCCTAGTAACCTATTATATTTACTGCAAATACGATCGTGTTCAACATTTTGAGACATTTTGTCCTACTTTCCGCTGAAGAGTGATCTGATAGCCCTATGTGTGATGAGAACAGTTTTTACTGTATTTCTGATATAATTTATTCCAGCATTTCCTTCAACTTCTATTACCTTGTTATTACCTCCATTGCTTACTTTTCCTTCGTGCTAGACCTTTGGGTTCAGAAATGTTTACAACACCCCCATCTCCCGCGTGTAAATAGCAGGCAACAACACTCTGGAAGACCATAATGTATACAATTTGTTTACTACATATTTTACGAAAATATTAGAATGTTAGCTTGATATAACTGTGGATTGGAACGAACGAAATAAAATACCTGTTCTATACGCACACTGGAACGAGGGAAGGCCAGCTGTGAGTCACTCTGGCAGTGAAGGTCACTGATCGAAGCAGTTGGTGCTTGCTTACTACAAGCAGGCGCCTTATCTTTCCTCAAGGAAACACGGAAATCTTCGTTACTTTTTTTCGCCAGACTAATGGTGAACATTTACAGGAACGTAAGGAGTAGTATCGTATTCTATTGGAATTAGATTTCGTGGTGTTTAAAAGATATCATAACAATATGTAAATCTCTTTTGTGACCTACACTGAACTTATTGTAAAGTTTCATTGACATGTGAAAGCGGAAATTTAGAGATCCTTCTTCCTTACGATTTCTAAACAACCGAAGAGTGTGGTGAACGTGAAACTACTTATTGCTCGCAACAACGATATTCAGATTGATTCCAAGCTTCTGTTTGGGTTATTTTGTGTCGCATTTTTACCTTTTGCGATAATCGCGACGATGAAGATGATGGGTAATGATACGAATGCAATGCTACATCTAAGCCTCAACAGGTTTCAAAAATGGATCCTCTGGCTTTGTGGAGAGTTACGGTGATTTTTATTTTTATTTTCATTTGGTATTTTAAGTCCACTTTATGCACACAAAGGCTAATCGAGTTTGCATCTACAGCTTAAAGTGGGATCCTAACCACTGTGTCTCCACCGGGGTATCGAACCGGGGACTCCTTGATTACAAGGAGACTCCTCTACTACAGCGCCATCGGGAAGGATGAGAGACAGAGAGAGACAGAGAGAGAGAGAGAGAGAGAGAGAGAGAGAGAGAGAGAGAGTTACGGTGACTACGATAATGAAGAATTGAGAGTAGCAGAACAACTAAGCTATTCTTTTGTCAATATTGGGATTGTTAATGAATGTTATGAATGTCAGTTCAAATTGAAAAAAAATAAACCTAAAAATTTCCAGAGTGCCGTTACAAATCTTTAATTTTTCTCTTTCCATACATTACTTTGCTACTATGTAGATATTTGCATGCTAAGATGTAGAAAGTGCTGGAATTGCGATTTATTTCTGAGAATGGAGTGAGTAGTGGGAAAAGGATCACCTCACATGTTTGGATTATACCACCCCCCTTACACACACGCACACAAAATATATCGTCTGTTGTTCTTATAAGAAAATATAACATGTATGAATTGTGTCAAGAAATATTGGAGGCTATTCACATCCCTACGGAACTTGGAAGAAAGCCCACGTATAGATTGGGAAGTTTTGTTCCGACAAAATTGGGATGTATAGTAAATTAAAATGCAAAGTCCTACTTTGTGCTTTGCACCAAGCCATGAAGGCGTATAGGGGGTGTGGAGTTAGTGGAGTTAGGGCCCCACGCTTTCTTCATCAGGCCGAAGGTGCGAATGATGTGATCAGCACCCTGGCCGCCTTACCCCCCCCCCTTCCCCAGAATTTCCTCCAGGTTCCCAATTTATACGACGCTGGGTGGGCACCGAACAGGTGGACAAAATCCCGATTATCCCCCGTCGGGGATCGAACCCAGATCTCTCGCATGGTAATAAAACGCCCTAACGACTGTGCTACTGCGGCACATACAGTAATTAAGGCAAGAATTGTTTTAGCGTTTCGTTCAACTTTTTTAGGGGAATCATTTTCGGAGATATAACGTGTAGCTCTTGTCGGTTCTCAGACCTGGCTTGAGAAAAGGCGATTTTCTGACGAACAACATTCCACCTGACAAGTCACGTGACTTTCCTACATTTCCTGTGCCTGTTGGCTTTTGCATGAAAGACGAGTTGCTCTTGAGACAGACAGAATCACCCGATTACCTAATGGTACAATGTGTGTTGCCTTTCCTTCCGGCATTATTTACTGCCATTAAAGTCTTATGGGGAAGAACTTTTTTCCACCACTGTACTTCATTTGCTCATGAGGCGGTTATTTTTCTATTTCTGTGTGTGGTTCCATTATTCTTAGGATAATACCCTCCAATATTAGTTTACTAGTAGATCTCAAGGAAACCAGACATATGGTCGATACTAGAGTGCTACAGGGAGAGCATTTCACTCGAGCGCCAAATAGTTTGCACGGACGTCGCTAGATAGCGTAAGGAATTGAGAGCTTCCTTGCTCGAGCGAATAACGCTCGAACAGGCAAAACGAGCGGTATAGGTAGGCATTAAGCCCAGTAGTGGGCCCTCAAATATGTGTCATGAGATGATGCAGTACTCTAGTCGATACAAAGTGAAAATTAATTTCCGGAGCATGATTCTTAACAAATATACAAGTACGAAAAACTATATGTTATACACTCTCAGTTGATATTATTTTCTTTTGACATGAATTCATGTACTTGTATCAGTTCTTTGTTTTCTTAAATGTCCATTCACAAGAAAGTCGCCGAAATAAACAGTACCTGACAGTGGCGGCGATTGTGTTCCAAAACCGGGGGGCAAAGACAGTATATTTCCCTTAGGTTTAGCATAGTGTGGGGGCAAAAGTGGCGACTTCCCCCCCCCCCCGCCCCTCTAATCACCGCCATGGATGTTTATTCGCAGGAAGAGAGCGAGAGAGAGAGAAAGAGCGACAGAGATAATCAAAACAACAATTCCTTGTTCTTAAAAGTAATAATATTTGAATCTAAAAAGTTTTCGTAAATGAGAATATGTTTTTGAAACAATTCTAGTCGTGGGAAGAGCTTCCGATGACTTCGTATGATGCATGTTGCATTTGTTAGAAATATCTTATATACTTATTAAAGAGGCTCTCGTAATTTGAATCCACGAAACGGACATAAGAACAAATTGAAGCAAGTATTTGTCAAATTTTCGCTGCTGTTTACACATAATCTATCACAAAAGGAAAAATGCCTTTAGTATAATTTGTTTCTTTCTAGACCCTTCAACATTTTAGCAGGACTCACGCCAGGACACGACTTACTTACTTTGAAACTTATTACATGGAAGTATTTCAAGCAATGGGAGATTGAATATTCTTGTACAAAAATTGTTCAAAATGATCACCAGATGGTAAACTTTACTACAAGGATCATCAATACGTATATAATGTAATTTTTTTACAACGGCAAGAGAAACAGTAGATAAATTATGCATAACAATTTGCATTCAGTGTTTTTTTCGCAGTATGATGATAATTATTTGAAACTAAATCGTTTATGTGTAGAGGGGAGCACCTTCATCGAATCAACAGAATTCTATTCTCTAAAGCAACACGCGATGTATACGAAATAAAAAAGAATTAAAATAGCTATGAACAATTTGCCTACTATTAACTTCTCAGTTAGCCGTACGTACCCCACAAATACAATCTCCGCGGGGGGAAATAACTTAGAGCCAAAAAGGGGAGAATATTAATATTAACAGGGAAATCCTGCCTGATACACCCCTATAAAAAACAACTTGAAAAAATATTGTTTACACCAAATGGATAATTCATTCTTTTACATTCTTAAATCCTTTCAATAAATTTAGCAGCATCATATATTTTGCTTTGATATTTTACAAACGTAAAGATGTTGGAAGTACTTGGGATGCTTCGTAAACATACGATGTTTCCAATACATTTCGTGAAGATTTGAAGCAGAAAGTAAATAACTCTTGCACTGAAGACACTCCTGAAATTGTAATCAAAACTTGCCGCAGTCTTACCAAGATTGATTTGATATTTAGAGTCACTTTTCTGTCCCTTTTGGGTAATCACGACGATAAGGATGAATGATTATATCATGGTATTAATGAAGGGACACTCACAAATAACTCCCAGGCCTGGATTCGAACCGGGACCCGGCGTCGTACCGCGCTATGCTAATCACTCCGCCACGTAGATCGGCTCTTTACCAAGGTAGAGAGCTTTTCTGTTTCCACGTTCTTTTGTCTTGGATTCAACTAAACTGCAGTGTTGAACTGCAATCCAATGAAATGTATTACTCGTGTAAATTACTTAATGGTTCTATAAAACTTTTATGTTCATGTAATAGTGCCCAAATTTATCTTGATATAAAATACATTCTAAAGGCCTCAATAACACAAGGACCAGAGAAAAATTCCAAGGAGACCTCAGATATGTTTCCGAGATGATGCAATTTCCCTTACGAAAATGATCATGCAAATTTGGTAACAAATATCCGTATGTCTTACAACATTCTTGTTAAACGCATATATATCAAGCATTTTTGTAAAATATATTTATTATCGATACAGATGTGAAATTACGTAAAATTGAATACATGCATGCATACGCTGGGTTTGAACTCACTCAAGGTCTTTCAATGCAGCTCATGATTTTACATCGGTATGGATGGGCGGGGCATTGTTTTCAGTAGTCTGAAGAATATCGTGTCCTTCACTTTACGTATAAAAGAACCTCTCCTTCCGACTAGTAGCATCATTCTACATCTGCAGTGTGTTGAACTGACTGACTAAGCAAATCCAACATGAAGATTCTGGTAAGTAATACTAAAATATCCAACTTTTGTGTTGCGAAATAGGCTATATCGTCCTAGGTGTACGTGTGGAGGAAAGACTACACACAACAACACAAGCTGAATAGGTGATACATAAATAATGCCTAAGGTAAATCTGCCATCGAATGTTCTGAGTTCGAACACCAGCCTTGACACGGAAGTTTCTGAGCATATATGTTTCTCATCAGTTTCATTTAATCATCATCCATCTTCGTCGTTACGATTAGCTTACAGGTACAGAAAAGTGGTGTTAACTCGCATCTCGTTATCTGTAAAAGGATTTGTAAAATATTGATACTTATAGTAGCTTCCTAAATCAGATCTCTCAGCACTTTGTAGGCAAGAAGCTGGGAGTATGTTTGTATTTTATAAAATTAAGATCTTATTTGCTTCAAATTGTCTAAAAAAAAGTCACACTATAGTGTAGAAGGCCTTAGAAAGATCGCTTCGCGGGCTTACAGCAGACAACAATATTGGGGTGTGTCTGCGAGAACCAATCAGGTCCGCGAATGATAGCCCGGTTGCCACAGCTAGCTCGCTGCACCCTTCTGGAAGGGTGAGTGACCTCTGCCTCTTGCTACCTCGGCCTGTTTGTTCGGCTGAGGAGCAGACGACACGAGAGTATCGGCAATAGTGTGCGAGCGAAGTCTGCTGTTACCCCGCGAAACGCTCTTTCTAAGGCCTCCTGCACTTTAGTTATAGGTTGCTGGACAAGTGTCACATAGCCAACCTAACTTCTCTTCTAAAATTTCTCTGCTAAAGAACGGATATATCAATTAATTATTATAATGAACAGAAAATAGTTTAATACAGTAGTATGAATTCACCTTCCTTCAGTTTGTGAAAATAACATGAATTCACTTTCTTTAGCGTGCAAAACACGAAAAATTGTCGTCCAGGTTGCAATTCACAGGTTGGTACCTAACCACCATTACTAGAAATGCGTCATTTACTTAATTAATCGTGTACGAATATAAAGTGTATTAGTAAGGCCGTAACAGTTGTTATAATTTTGAAAAGAGAAATACCTTCTTTACGTTCAGAAGTGTTCTCTTCTGCAACTTATGATGTAATTCTACCTTTGTTTTCATATGCCGATTTTTTATATTCTCTCCTAAGTTAATCGTGATTTTACTGCAGTACCGACAGCAGGCTAAAATATTATTAGAGTTCTAAATTCGTACTCAGAACGTGTATCTTGGTTTTACGTAACGGTGTACGAGTAATTCACGACTATCATTTGGATTTTCTTTGGAAAACGTATTAAATAATTTAAGTTTAATTTTAGTATTAATCTCATAGTACAATTAATTTTCCTCTTAGTAAGGCACAATATTCCTTTCAGAATATGGAGCGAGTCCTTTCTATATAAGAATTATCACTAATATTCCTAGTTTTCATATACGTACAATATATTTAGTACATGGGCCTCGCCGATGGAGTAGTACTAACGTCGACGCCTTGTGATCATAGGAATCCGGATTCGATAGACGTACATAATGATCCATATTCCACATTAAATTGCAGGACAAGTCCAAATTAGTTTAAGTGCGCACTTAAAACTCAAAACTCTTTAGTATATAATAATAGCGCTGATGTTATTAAGTATTCAGTTACTGGTAGCTTTTATAAGGAAATATTCTTTCAACCATACGTGTATTTTATTATCAGCTAATGAGCTTGTTATTTTCTTTCCAGCTCCTCCTCGCTCTCCTGATGGCCGTCGTCTTCGTGGCAGCCGAAGAAAGAGACAAGCGCCAGATCCTCCTGGGGAGTCCCCTTGTCGGTGGTGGCGCTGTTTGGTCTTCTTCCTGGGGATCCCCCGCTCTTCTCTCTTCTTCTCCTCTTCTTGGAAGGAGCGCTGTCTGGTCTTCCCCACTTCTCGTTTCCCAAGGCGCCGTGTGGGGTTAACTTATTGCAACGGCTCTCACCTCCACTTAGTATTATTCACGACAAATGGAAACAAACACTCAAGCTGTATTTACTACTTAATATTTATAAAAATACAAAAATATTTTATTAAAAATAAATAAATATTCACAAAACCTTTGATATAATTTCTTTGTACCTAATTTTAACTGGATATATAGCCTACCTGTGTGCATGTGAGTGTGTTTGTGTTTTGATATATTATAATGAACTCGTTCATTATTTCGAAAAATAATATGTTATTATTATTAGGACAATTGGTAAGTTCAAGGTTTTTTGATCATATTCTCTTAAAACCTGGTTCGATATTAAAATACACAGATTTGAACTCAGAATAGTTTTACATAATATTCTGTAAGAGCCGGCGTACAACAGCGTGCCGTCCTCCATGTCTTCGTCGCCTTGTACTCAAGGGATATCGGGTTCGATACCAGGGAGGCAGACAGTGGTTCGCACCACACTATAAATTGTTAGGTCGAATTCCGTTTAGCCAATCTAGTCATAATGTGGACTTAAAGCTTCATCTCAAATGGTACTAGCAGTTATTCATTTTTTTTTCCTTTTTGACTTGCGTAGTATCCACCTGATCACAACTATGTTTTCATAAATTTACGTTTGTAGATACAAAAAATGTTTATGTTAATAATATTTTTATTCAATTGAATGCATTTATACCAATAACATCTTGAAAATAATGCTACGGTATTGAAGAAAATATTATTTCAAACAAATCATCAAAATAGTAATTCAATATTTTCTAGATGTTTTGAAATTTTGATTATTTATTTTTATAATTTACCCTTCAATTTGGAGAGACATTTCTATATTTCAGGGTCGGATTTAAAATGTTTCAACCTGCAGATCAATGTAAAAATGTCGCTCCTGCAACACTTATTTATTATTTGAAGTAGGGTTACACTTAAGCTTACAGTATTTTTACACGGATTATCTTACTATAGAAACAGCTTTTTGCCCTACATGGATTAATTTGTTAAGCTATACAATTCTGCTAACTGTTTATAAATATATAAATATGGAAAAATATAAGTGTGCCTATATAATTCAGACACACAAGGAATAAAAATACACAAGGAATAATACACAAGGAATAAAAATACACAAGGAATAAAAACACACAAGAAATAGAAATTAAGTAAGTATATGTGAAGGAGGCAATGAGGCAAATGAGGCACAGTGTCAGTATTCGTAGATTAACATCTTAATTTGTTGTTTAAATTTGGCCAAATTTCTCTCCTTTTTCCAGGCTACAGGCAGTTGATTCCACGCCATACTTGCCAGAGATGACAGGGATTTTGATCCGTATCTTGCCTTGTTACATTTTGGTACTCGGATACTATTGGTGTTATTAGATCGCAGATTGGGATAATGCATGTTACTACATATTATTACCTTGCCGCTTAGTAAGTGGTTGTGTGTGTGAATTGCCTGATGAATTTTGAGTAGGAACGCATATTTTCGTCTGGATTCAAGCGTGGGTAGTTGCAGTTCTTCTCTGCTCGATCGTGAAGTCATGTGTGGTGTATTTTGTATACAACGAATTGCCAATTTTGCATTTTTTCTAATTTGTTGGTGTTATTTATGTTAATCCCGTAGAGTACAGAGGAACAATACTCAAGTAATGGCCTAATAAATGCTTTGTAGAACGCTAATTTGTGAGCAAGGTGCACATATTTGCAGACATATTGAAACTGTTTGATTCTAGGTGCTGCACGTGCACACATAATCTTCACATGTTGTGAAAAGGATAAATTCTTATCTAGGTACACACCCAGATATTTTAGACTCTCACTTGGTTTTATATTCGAATTACCTATTTTAATATTGTCAACTTGCGTGATGTTATTGTTTTCCGTGGATAATATTAATACTTGAGTCTTAGACTCGTTCACTTTCAACATGTTAGATTGATACCACTCAAGAACTTCGGGCATGCTTTTTTCAATATTTGCAATTACTTTTTCTAATTTGTTAGATGCGCAGTACAGAAGACAGTCGTCTGCGTATAGATACAAATCAAAGCCAAATTTCTTGCTTGCGATATCATTTACAAACATGTTAAAAAGTTTTGGGCCCAGAATTGATCCCTGAGGTACACCGAGAGATACATTCAGACCGTACGAAATCGAGTTGCCAACTTTTGTATCGATACTCCTATTGTGCAAATAGCTTTCGATCCAGTTGCACGCAGTAGCAGAAAAATTGAATTTCTGATATAATTTCTGTATTAATAACTTTGGTTGAACACTGTCAATGCTTTACTGATATCTAGCGAAATTATGCCGATGTATTGCTTTCCTTTACGATCTAATACATGCCGCCAGTTATGTAACAGTTCATGCAGGAGTAATTCTGTTGAGCGATTTTTCCTAAAAGCGAATTGTCTGTTAGTAATTAGGTTGTTACAATGTAAGTATTGTTCTAATTGTTTATCTATTACCTTTTCAAGAATCCTACTTAATGAGGAAGTTATCGATATAGGCCGATAATTATTTAATTGCGTTGGGGACCCCCCTTTAAATATAGGTGTGACCCTTGCGTGTTTTCAGCTGTTGGGAAAGATTTCGCTTTTTATGGATGAATTAATTATATCGGTGAGAGGTTCTGTAATCCATGGGGCGAGCAGATATAATATGCGATTACTTATTCCCTCGAAATCTGGACCCTTTCTGACATTAAGTTTTTGAAGGATTTTCAGTACGTCATCATGTGAGACGGGTGTAAAATTGAAGCTGGCTTCTCTAGATTGACTGGAGTTTTCAATTTGCTTGTTAGTTTCATTTTTCTTGAGCGTTAAATCATTTGTGAATATATTCGATATTGACTTTCCGACATTAGCAAAGTGGTAATTCAGGACATTCGACACCCTCGCAGCTTCGGTAATTATTTCATTATTGTGTTCAATAGATGTGATGGATTGGTTTTTATTGTCATTTCCCGTTATAAAACTAAAAATCTTGAATTTATTGTTGCCTGCATATTTACCAGAATAGATCTGTTGAAGGAGATAATTTCTTTTCGCATCTTTTACTGTTTTTGTTACGTAGTTCCTTAAGATCTTATATTGTTCCCACGTGTAATTATTATTATTATTATTTGAACTGCGTGCGCGCTTAAACATCCGGTTCTTGAGTGATATCAATCTAAGAAGACTACCAGTGATCCAGGGGCGCTTGTTGGCCCTAACGCGAAACGTTTTTATTGGCGCATAGACATCAAGAGCTTCGGTTATCAATGACTGCAAATATGTTACCTTATCGTTTATATCCGGCATCGTTGATGTTTTGTGAAATGGTAGATAGGAACAATGATCAACGAATTGCTGTTCAGGGAAATTTTTAAATGAACGCCTAGTTACTAGTATTCTAGGAGATCTTTGTGGCCTCAGATTAATTGTTGTGCATATCAGAAAGTGATCGCTTAAATCATGCATTGCCACAGCGGATTTAACATGCATTTCTCTCTTGTTTGTAAAAATGTGGTCTATGAGACTTTCACTTTTGTCGGTCACGCGTGTCGGCAGACGAACGAGCTGCTTGTACCCCGCTGATTCCATCGTGTCGAAAAATGCATTATCCCCTGCAGTAGGTTTCATGACGTCATGATTTGTATCTCCAACGAGAACCGAAGCGTGGCAAGCCGGAAGAGATTGCAAAATAGTTTCTAATTTTCCATTAAAAGTGACGCCGGCCTTGGGATGTCTATACACGCATCCGATAATTAAGGGTTTGTCGTTTTGTTTGAGTTTCAAAGACACCCACAATCCTTCAATGTCCACATCCGACCCAGAATAAATAAGTTCCGATATTACGTCGGTTTTTACGTAAACAATAATGCCGCCCCCTTGCTTAGAAGAGCCACGATCGAGCCTATACAGTTTGAACCCTTCAATTTCGACGTGCCGATCTGGAATAGAATCATCTAGCCAAGTCTCGGTGATTGCAACGTAAGTGAAATTAGTTATGTTTGAAGCTGCGATTTGATCTATTTTGTTCTTCAGCCGGTTAATATTGATGTGGCCCACCGTGATATTTTCTGTGTTATCTGGGATTGCGAGGTCCTCTACTTGCGGATACAAGTTTGCAAGGAATCTCCGGTTCGCCAGCTCAGGCAGTGCAACGCCACGGGGGGTGTCGGGTCATTGCCACGCGGGGAGGGAGGAAAGCTATTTACAGCCCCAGCATTGTGATCTCGAGCTTGGCCTCGGGGGGAAGGGAGAGAGTGGCCATTCTTGCAAATATCAGGGAACATCTTTCAGGGGTGTCCAACGAACTATCTGGAACTGACACAGCACAACATCGACCTTTTGCCTCCTTGCATTCAAATTAACAAACCTCATGATTAATAAAATGATTGGAAATAAGTGTGTATATATATAATATATGTGTAATGGAAATGAAGTTATTTATTTATTTATTACTAAACACAACAGGCGAATGCCCAATTACAGTGTTCTACATTTCTTATTTATCTTTACACTCAGTATATCAGATCTTTACCACCATGTACAATATATATAAGATACGGATATAATATATTATAAATTACATAAAATATGGAAATAAAATAAACAAGGATAAATCAAGGATAGAAGTTATTTACATTAAAGAAATATATTAATTATGTGTGTAATAAATGACCTGTAAATAATTGACACACTAGAAAGTACGTACATATATGTAATTGAGTATAAACTACGAAAGAAATATATATTTACAAATATTGCGTTTATGTTTACATTGTTGACATTTATTCTTCCATTCCTTGAATAACTTTTTTGAATGTCCCAATAGGCATGTGAAATATGTCTAATTTTGGTTCCCTTTCGGAACATCTGTTGTACAGTTCACACATTCTCCTGATAGGTGATTTATTTATAATGTTCGATCTTCTGTTACTACAGTAAAAGAGGCCCCCTTTGGATCGTGTCTTGGAGATAGGAACACGTATGTGTATTTGTTCTAGAAGATGTTGCACTTGAATATTATTGTTCATGATTTTGTATAAGAAACAGAGCAATTGCATCTTCCTTCTTTTGCTGAGAGAAGGCAGGTTGTGGTGTTTACAGAGGGAAGTGTATGATTCATATCGGGGATATATGCCTGTTTCTTTATAAGTGGCGTACCTTACGAATTTAGACTGCAGCATTTCTATTTTATGCGTGTACTTTTTGTCCTGAGGAGCCCATATTTCTGCTGCATATTCTACTTTGCTTCGGACTAAAGCGTTAAATATTATTTTCATTATTTCTTTGTTCATAAACTCTTTACTCATTCTAATTGCGTACCCTAGGTTCCTGTGTGCCTCATTTACGACCCTTTCAACATGTGTTGCAAATGTAAGTTTTGAATCAAATGTAACTCCTAGATCTCTCATCTCGTTAACCCTTTTAATTTTTGTGTTATTTATTTTGTAATCGAATTCAATTTGCTTTCTGTTGCGCGAGTATGTCATCGTGCAGCATTTTTCTATGTTCAGATTAAGATCATTTATTTCGCACCACTTTGTTACTGTATTGATTTCACTTTGTAAGGATTTGCAGTCATCAATATTACAAATAGTCTTACCGAATTTCAAGTCATCGGCGTATAAGAGTCTGAATGAGTCACACAGGTACTTTGGTAAGTCATTGATTAGAATTAAAAATAACAGAGGTCCGAGATTCGAACCCTGGGGGACTCCTGAGAAAACTGCGAACTCTTCTGTTAAAATTCCATTATAAGATACGTTCTGCTTACGGTCTTTAAGATAAGAAGCAAAGAAATTTAGTGCTGGTTTGGAGAGGTCGTAACACGAGAGTTTACTCAACAAGATATCGTGGTTTACTCTATCGAAGGCTTTGGATATATCTGTATAGATGACATCTACTTGCTTTCTTTCTTCTAGATTAGTTGCTACGAAATGACTTAGGAGGGATAGGTTCGTAACAGTGGATCTACCCGGGACGAAGCCATGTTGGTTGGCAGATATTACTGGGGATATGTGTGACAACAATCTTTGATAAATAATACTTTCGAAAACTTTTGCGGGCGCAGACAATAAAGATATGGGCCTATGCTCTTCAATGTTACCGGTGCCACTATTTTTGGGTACGGGACGCACTGTAGATGTTTTCCATTTCCTGGGAAATACAGATGTGGTTAGGGAAAGATTGAATATTTTCATTAAGGGTAGGGCTAATAAGCTTGCACAACCTTTTAACACGTAGGGCGGAATGCCGTCAGGGCCACAAGATTTCTTTGGTTTTAACTTTTTTATTGCCTTTTCAACATCATCAATACTGATTGCGTTTAGTACAAATTCTTCGCCTACGTCTATCTTTTGGTGGTCTTCGATTAAATTGCAGTCGTAATTCGCGGGCGTGCTCTTATAGGTGGAAAGGAAATGCTGGACGAAGGCGTTCGCAATTGCCTCGTCATCGTCTAGTGTAGTGTCATTGTATTTGAGGGGCATGGACGTATTTTTCCTCCCTTTATTTTGAACGAAGGACCAAAAGTGTCTAAAATCGAGTTTTATATAATGTTCTGTTTCTGATATGTAATTCCTGTAAGCTTTTTCAATTTGCCTTTTGGTTATTTTGCGGAGAGTTTCAAACTGAGCACGATGAAAGTTGGTATTACCAATTCCACGTTTCCATTTCTTATGGTGGTGGGATTTGCTTTTAATGTTTTTAATTATGCCACTGGTGAACCAACTAGGATATCGTGATGTTATGGATTTCTTTTTGTACGGGACGGTAGCTTCGAAAACTTTATCCAGATTTTCGTAAAAGATATCAAGCGCGTCATTTACATTCTTTTGATTGGATATTTCTTCCCAGTTGATGGTAGCAATTTCACGGTACATTACTTCAAAGTTTGCTTTTTGGAAATTACGCATGCTGATTGTTCTCTCTTTATTTGCTTTAACATGTTTCGAAACAAAGAATTCGATGCTAAGTTGGGGGTGATGTTCATCCTCCGGTACTAACGTTTCAGTTTCTTTACAGACCGACACGTTTTGGATGTTAGTCAGAACTAAGTCTAGTGTTTTGTTGTTGGTGTTTAACACATTGTTTACACTACTTAAATTGTAGTAAGACATAAAGTTGGAGAGAATTTTAGATTTTTGCGAGCCTTTGCTGAAATCATAATTAGAACCTGTTACTTCCGGCAAGTTAAAATCACCTACGAGGAGTATGCGTGAACTGGGAAGACATACAGAATAAATCGCTTCATAAAACGCTTCATAAATTGAAATAGTACACAAGGGTGGGAAATATACTATGCATATATACAGAGACATAATATCGTTAATTACAGTTTTTTCGAGGACACATTCAATTGGTAGGTCAGCTAATTCTATGGTGGTTGATCTGTATTTGTTTTGTATTCCTAAAATAACCCCCCCTCCATCCTTTTTTCCCAAGGTTTTCATTTTCCGGTCACATCTAGTTACGCCATATCTGTCATCAAACAGTTCACTGTCCCTGATGCCAGGTACCAGCCAGCTTTCGACTACAGCCACTGCAGCATAGTCGTTGGCAAAAACGCTTTGAGAGAAAGTCCTGATTTTCGTACGGAGTCCTCGGGTATTTTGAAATGCTAGATTAAATAATGCTTTACTCACCGTCTCTTTCCCTTTTTCTGGGGATGACCGTTGACTGCCTGTCCATCATTGGGTGGAATGACCTCTCTCCCTATTGTTGTTCCTTACCCTCGGGTCCCGACGGGAAGAGAGGGTGGATGCGGATGGCGAACGTTGCTTCGGTCCCTGCCCTCCTGCTGCTCCAGCTGCCGTCGCGGCCTCCGACGGAGGAGCGGAAGGGGTAGGTGGAATTCCTTTGTCACGTTGACGAGAGACAGGTACTTCGTCCGGTTGCATACTCTCCAGGTCGCCGAGGGGAAGGATATAAGTAAAATATATGTGTATAAAGTTGAGAACCATAATTGAAGTGAGTGATTTAATAGTGTCAATTACTGTATGTAATGAGTGCCAGCCGAGGGTTAAGTTTGTCACTTTCTATACTTGCTTAGGTCGTCCAAGCTGTCAATTTTCACTGTGGCGTTGTTGTACAGTGCCAAGATATTGCCACCAGAAGTCCACACACGCTGGAAAGTTCCACTATTTCTTACCTGGTGAAATAGTTGCAGGTTCTGCCGGGTGAGGTTCTCCGTGATAGAAATGTAGGGGGCGGAATCCTTCAGGAGCTTCTTCTTCTGGAGCACCAACCGACGAGTCCTGTAGGATACGAAACGCACGATCAGCGCCCTGCTCCTCCCGTCGCGTCGCTTCGCTCCCAGGCGGTGGCATCTCTGGAGATGGGATGCATCGACGGGAACCTGCACCTTGTCCCGGAGGATGTCCAGCACCTTTTCCTCGCAGTTCTCTTCTTCCGATTCTCCCACACCATGGATCACGAGGTTCAGTCTCCTGTCGTATTGCTCAATGGAGTTTATATGCGACTGTAACACACTCACGGTGGATCTGAGAGCCTTGATTTCTGCATCATATTTTTCCTTTGTTTTGCAAACGGCTTCCTCCACAGCCTCGCTATCATTTGCGTCAGAGAAGTCTCTATTAGCGACTGTACTTTGTCGCTAACGAAGGCCAGGGCTATCCTCTCGTCCGGATCCCCCAGTTGAGAGTTCAGTTCTTTAGCAACGACTCTCTCCATCGTGCTCTCGATTCTGCTCCATTCACCTTTCGTGATACCCATGTTGCCAGAAAAATATAGCTAATGCACAAACACTCAAACTCGAAATGCTGCTCCTGCAAAGATTTGCACTCACAAAAAATCACGTTAACTGCAGCACAACGCTCACTCCCTTCAGAAAATCACTTCACCACATATTGTCCACCCCTGCACGCGGAGATAAGGGAAAACACGTCCGACGTCCGTGGACAACAACTCTGTTATCTTGACTGTGAAGATGCTGTGGATTGCGGATATGTTGCATTACAAGGAAGAAAAATATTTTCAACTTATTTAATTTCTAAATTGAAATACATTTTGCATGCACCAAAAATAATTTGTTGCAGTTTATATAATTGTTATTATGTACAAATGTAAGGCTGTGTACAACATAAAGTTGGAACTCAAGTCTAGAGGATTTCTCTAGAACTGTATACATTAAGACTTGCATTTACCTGACTTTCTATCGTGTCAACATCCGACAACAGATTTCTACCACTCTTCTTATGAAAAACAACTTATTTTAGGTATTTCCATAATTCTTTTTTCAAGTTTCAATGTTACCTATGTTGTTACACTCAATCGCTCCTGAAATGCATTAAGACAGGGCAGTATAACAACCCCTATTTAGTGCGTCTGTATACTTTGAGATCTGTATTACCCTCCTTTCCTGCTAGAGCTGTATGACAATCAGTTTTTGGCACATACTTTTTTTTATTATTCTATATCCTAGGTTTTCATTATTTTATATTTTTCTGTAACCTTCGTATCCGCTTGAAGCTTCGGTAGAAAAACACCACGTTTCTGAACCTTTTGTGTTTCTCTGCTTTTGTCGACTTTTCCCCCCTTCGGTCGTAGGAGCTGGGAACTAACAATGTGCTGTGATAAATCTTTCACTGTTTTTGAGCGACTTTTGTGCATTTGGCGACAGGAAAGTCAACGTGGGAGGCCAATTACTGGAGGAACATGTTACGTACCGGATGAGGGTAGAACTATTCTTTTCATCCCATTCTAACGCAACACGTGTGCCCCAAGAAGCTGGACCAAGCAAAAAATGGACGCTTGACCACCAACGTCGTAACTTCAGATTTCCGCGCCTAAAAGTCAGTCTGTTGTATTCGAAGTTTCAAGCTGTCTTTATATAGTGGCAGAACGGACAAACACCTACAGTCTACCGCCAGTTTTTGAACCGACAACACCTCTGCGACAGTCGGAGTAAAGATTCGGGATTTTGTCTTTTTCTACCGCGCCGTGTATTTAATCCTGCGTGAGTGAGTGACAGTGACTAGTTGTACGAATACGAAGTGTTAATTAGTGACCTGTGCACTGGATTCGCGTTATTCGTTTTGTGACGAGGAACATTAATACAACTATGGCGGGCTAAAATCAAGAGAAGGAGGGCTATGAGTCTTCCTAGCCTGCATGAAGCCGACAACGCAGCAGATCATCGCTCAGCGTCGCGACGTCACACCACTAAAACGCCGCCACAAGCGTCACGAAAGCCACAAATGCCACATCGCCACAAATGACGCCCACAGCCCGATCAGAAGCCATGAAATGATACCGCCGAAAGCCGCCAGTCGAGACGCCGACGCCCGACGAGAATTCTACGGAGAGGGAGAGAGAAAAATGGGAAGATGAAGCGACACCAGCCCTCACTTAGACCTACCGTCTGGAAGAGAAGATGGAGATAATGAAGCGACGCCTACTGCGTCTTGAGACGACGCCGACGTCCCGCGTGAGGTTAGCAGCGAGAATAAACGAGTACCTCCGGTAAAGAAACTTCGCCCGTTTTCGCCGTCCCCCCAGAAAGAGAGAGAGAGACGATGCGAAGCAATTACTCGCTCCATTACGAGGCCGACAAGAAAATCGCCGTGATGTTGAAGCGTAGAAGGAAGGTGTGTCCAAGAAGATTGCGAAGTGCCGCTACAAGGAAGTAGCGTGGGGAAGCGTTAGTGTCGCAAAGAGGACCGCGGGTTAACGTCACGCCGCCGTTTAGAGGACTACGGTAAACGTCGCTGGAACGTCTAGAACGCCGAGATGGTATAGTATACTACTGTTAATTTTCTATATGTGTGAGTGATCATCTACCCAAGACTCCAAAGATCGGCCGTCGGACGAAAAGATACCTGTATTTAAAGTTAAAAGTCGCAAAGGTATTGATTAAATTATTTATTGCGAACATCATCTAAATTTCACGACTGCTAATTCGGAAGAGATTTACAAAGCATACTGTTGTTTTTCCACGCTCTGCGCCGAACTGTTGAGTAATAATGTTTATTTATGTCACCTTATATGCTTTACTCGGTAAATATTTGATTAAAAACAGCATAAATCGTGTATCTCTTGCAGAGATCACCTCTCAAGTTTGCTAAGTGAGGAAGTAAATTAACTTCGTGCTATTTTTAATATATTCATACATCAGTGTCTTCATTTTTCATTCTGTAAACATGTGTGCCTTGCAGTTGATATCTAAGCCTAATGTTATTGAAGTTCCAAGGCGCATTAGTGATAATCCTACCACAATTATTTAAATGTCTAAATAAATTGCAAGAATAAAAAGTTTACGTGTCATGCCCGTTGGCAGAATGTAATGAGCACGCGCAGATGAAAGTTTAGTATCTTTAATTCTAGGCAAATTAACGTCTTCGGTCGCAGTTTAATATTCATAAGAAAAACTAAATATTGCATGGTGTCTAAAAAAGGGCCAATGTATTTATATTAATGTAATTTATCCCCTGAAGTTTGAATGAGTGCGTGAATGCTGAGTGATAGCGAGGGGTTGTGTAGAGTGTCTATTTTTGTGTGTTATATAATAAAAATTTTGTTATCTATGTTTGACTATGATTTGCGTTTATACAAATAGTTTACTAATCCTCATAACTGTTGGTATTTATATTTTAGTTCAACGTTAAGTCAGCAAAGCACTTCTGCGGGCTAACATCAATCATTATTACTATCTACGTCATTATTATTATTATTATTATTGATTATTATTATTATTATTCAACGTCACTTTATGCACGAGTCGGCTATTCGTCGGGGGTAAAAACCGATCCGGTCACACGTACCCTGGAATCAAACCGTTTAGCTGGGCCCGGCACCTAGGAAGGGGACTTCGGTCTCCGGACTAAGTGCCAAACATAGGTCATGTACCTAAGGTCCGGTGAGAGCTATGCAATATCGATTTATCGATATCGAAGTTCAATAGAGTTGTTATGTGCTGCAAAATAGAGTTGTTATGTGCCGAAAGTGGCAATGCATAACTGGCGTATAAGGCCATCATAAATAATAATGGGAAAGAAAGGAATGAAATCATGTTCTGAAGAGGGATGAGTCTCGAGATTCCATGTGCAATAATATTCTCATTTCCAATGACATCATTGATCCTTTCCTTTTTTATTATAATTGGAAAGCAAATTTTGTTAAACAATAACTGGGAAATGAAAATAATAGTATTACGTTTATCTGGTGTGGGAAAAAGTGAGGAAAAGTATGTTATTATGAGATGATTTCTTTCTGATATTATGAGGCCAAACAGGGCAAACTGAATAGTGCTTAAGTAGTAGTAATAAGTAGACCTCGGATTTTAGGTAAACTTTTTTTCCTTTACAGGTATGTAAGAAATAATTAGTTATGTCAGCGGTTAGTTAAAAAACGTAACAACTTATGAAGTTTTATAGTGTCTAAAAAAACTATTTTGCTTGTTAGAACCTATTTTAGGTTTATGCGCCTAAATCAAGACTTTTTAAGTTTTTTTATATATTTTTAAAGGTTTTACAGGATTTTTATGTCACACACAGGCATCTGCTTTGTTTGGTCAAGAACAAATTCAATGAGGAACGTCTTTGAAACATACTCTGTCGATTTCCATTCCTCCAAGTCCATGGTGGTCTTTCAAAGCTCTAAACAAAGAAAAATGTATGGTGCCACTGGTACCTGTTCAATCCAAAGTGGTCTGATCTGTGTGTTCTTGCTCACTTTCGCTTCACTTGGGTGCTTTGTGTCATTCACGCTTTGCAAAGTAACATTTCAGCAATAAGTTTGCACCACTGACTATGTTTTTGTTGAAAGATTATATTTATTAGAAATATAATAGAAATTTTCGGAGATTGACTGTGGATAACACGGAAAAAGATTTTTGTCTAACTATACGGTGAAGAGTGTATTCTAATAGCAAATTTCCAATGGTAAGTTCGGCCATCGCCGTAGGGTTAGGCAACACACATAACGTTATGCAAGATAGTGCGTATTTCAGAATATGGGTGTCCCATTTTCATTGCCGGTGACTATACCTAATCAGCATTTTTCAGGAATTGTGAACTATTTTAAGTTTTTTGAACCTACTTCAAGATTTTTCGAGCCTATCTTAAGATTTTTGGGACCTATTTTAGGATTTTTAGAACCAATTTTAGAGTTTTTAGAACCTATTTTTGAATTTTTGGAGTCTATTTTAGGAATCTAAAACCACACTTTTTAGAACCTAAAAAATCCGAGGACTAGTAATAAGTCAACTTTTAGCTAGAGAAGTGAGTAGATAAAATGCTTAGTATTGAAGAAAGTGACGCAAGGAAGAGGAACGTAGCTTACGCTAAGTATGGATAGATGAAAATATTTGTGAAATGCTCAATTTAAATAATATCTAATATCCGGGTCTTTGAATCTTGTAATCCCGGAATTTTGAGAAGCGAGATCATATAACGTCGCTTTTACAAGACATATACATAAAGGAAAACCATTAACCTTGCGAACATTTCTAATAGAGCAAGTCAACTATGTAGTCCATCGCTATTGTTTCTGCACATTATATCTTAGTTATCTCAACAGTTAAACAATAATTTTTGTATGTATGTAAGTGCACTGAATATAAACCTATTAATAATTATTCGGTACAGCCTTGAATGTCCCGTAGATACCGCCATTAAAGTTTTCTCACCACATTCCGATATTAGCAATCTTACTTTTTCTCCTTGTTTGGAAGTTTCAGATGTAATTTGCGTAGAAAACTGTTTGTCTATGTCTTCAAATGCAATGGAGCATTCTGTAGAATAATAATTATATTTGTATTTATTTGTTCTTATACGTTATGTGGAGTTTATATCTTTTGTGTTAAATAAATGGTTGTGATGTATGGGGACACACGCATGTAGCCTAAACTTACACAATACGTACAGTGGGATGCACATATTGCTCATGGCTATTTTCTCTTGCATCCTACGTGTTTTTAAGAGATGAATTTTAACGTTCCCTGGTGCACAAGTTGGCAGCAGCTTGTTTGTCATTGTGTTTCGATTCTTAAAGTTCTCATTGCTTACAACTAAGGGAATGGACATTGTGATGGACAATTTGCTTCGTAATAGTTATGTATCGAACTGTACATATCTTACCGTGGCATCAAACCTTCAACCATGCATTCTCGGTGACTTAAGGCAGTCACTCCACTCCGCCAGGAGTTTGTAATTTACGTTTGATTGCCAATATTAAATTTTCCAAGAAGGTTCTCTTTTTGTAAGATGGTTGCTGGGTGTAGCAAAGGTATAAGAAAGAGATATCACACAGTTATTATACTAAAATATTTCTTTTAATAACATATTTTTGTATTTTTATAAATAATAAGTAAGATTGCTTGGGTGTTCGTTTCCATTTCTCGTGAATGAAGCTGAGCGTGGTTGAGGACCATTGCAATAAGTTAACCCAAAAGGATGGCCCCTGGGGAAGTGAGGAGAGGAGAAGACCAGACAGCGCTCCTTCCAAGAAGAGGAGAAGAAGAAAGAAGAGCGGGGGATCCCCAGGAAGAAGACCAGACGGCGCCACTGCCGAGGGGACTCCCCAGGAGGATCTGGCGCTTGTCTCTTTCTTCGGCTGCCACGAAGACGACGGCCATCAGGAGAGCAAAGATGATCTGAAAAGAAAAACCTTAAATACTTATATATACAGGAACTGTAGAGTTATCTTTTCACTTATTAACATGCACTCGTAGGTTGTTGTACCAACAGCAGTCTTGGCATTTTCATGTAAGAGTACACTTTCCTTCAAATGGATCACTAATTTGCCTCAAGATCCTGGGTCTACAGCAAAATTGTTCTATTTGATCCCACTAGTGACCTCTATCGGAAGCATTTGCACGATAGGTGGTTACGCTAAATTTATGGCTTCGAGAAACCTGAGCTATTTTTACCGCTAGATGGATCCTTAGTTTTATACACAACCAAGGTTCGATTCTAGGACATTCATAAGCCTACCTTTGCAGACAGGAGGTAAAATGCAACAATTGCCAGAAATATATATAATATTTTTCCTTGAATTCTGCATTATCATATGAACACCTTAGTTTCTTTAATCTTGACGGGGCTCTCAGAGTAGCACCACAGACAAAGGTAACCTAACCTAATACATTTGTCTGGTATCACGCTTCCAATGGTCTTAGGTTTGAATTATAGTTAAAGCACGGGTGCGTCATATTTTGTAATTTCATCTTCATCGTCGCTGGTAACCCAAGAGGTTGAAAACCAAAGTGGTGTAACAGAATATAAACTTAATCGGTTTCTTCACTGATACCATTTCCACGACTGGCGTAGGTAGGTTGGTAGCTACCCCTCCCGAAATTTTACAAGTCCAACCCCTTCCAAGAAAAAGCCTGCGTACACCATTAATTATAATTATCACATCTCAGGTTAAGAAACGAACAATGATATGATAAAGTATCGTTCATGTAAAATTAAAAATAATTTGAAAAAGTTTAATACGTCTCTTCCACTATGTAATAACAAATTTCCTTATGCAGTAATACTTACCAGAACCTTCATGTTGGTAGCGTTAAGACAGTTCACAACACACTGCAGATGCTTTCAAATGATGCTGCTACTGGGAATAATGGGGTACATTTATAGCAGAAGTGAAGGTTACTGTCGCTCTCGCCAAACGATGTAAATATAACATGAAAGCCCCTCCCCTGAATATGCAATTTCTGCCGGTTAATTGACCTTGGTGTAAGATTACAAAGCCTGCTTAACAGAAAGTATAGGAGAATATTGCTTATAATAAAGGAATTCGAATGTATTGCATATTTCAATTAGTTTCTAAGTCTACTTTCCCCAAAAGTTAATAGGGATTAAAATGTATTATTATTTAAAAAATTAGAGCTGATATTTGTTTGTGTAGCACAAAACCTTCAATGATTTGTGTTTTGGAAAGTACTGTAGATGATCTGTTTGTGACCTGTGTTACATCATCTCTCTATATCCTCAAGGACTTTATAAGAGAAAGAAAAGTGTTTTCCTGTTCCGCACGTCCGTCGAAAATATGTCCCCCCTCAGAATAAGAAATAACAAAGAAAATTGGTTGTAGCTGCTTATTTAGTATTATTGTTTACGACACTTACAAAAATACGCCCCTGAATGAGGGTAACGGCGAAGGAATAACTGTTTTAAACGGTAGTACTTCTACATTGAGTGACATACACGGAAAATTAAATGGAATTAATGAAATCTGGAAGAGTTACAGAGATATCACATTTAGCATTTCTAATAGTGACGAATATTGAGGGCTGTATTGTCACTGCAATGAGCAAATAGTATTTTTAAGATGTCTGTTCTCAAATTTTATTTTTGAACGTGCAAGTCCCACGTTAATTTAGTATATGTATTTTTGTGTAATTATTGTTCTACTACCAGAGCTGCAAACATCTGACGAAGAAGCAGGGGGCGCCATAAGTACTTCTGAAAGATAACAAGAAATTATTGTTTCATTTTGTTGGTTTCCTAACGCGGTTCGTTAATTCTATACCCATTTTCATTGTTACGGATAATTTAGTCAGAAAAGCTACATGCGACAACCAAAATACACGTTGGTAGGTTTTAAATAACAATCTCTTCCTCAAAAAGCAAGATGAAAATTCTTATTAACTGTTGAGATAACTAAGATATAATGTGCAGAAACAATAGCGATGGTCTACATAGTTGACTTGCCCAATTAGAAATTTTCGCAATTAATGATTCTCCTTTATGTATATGTCTTGTAAAAGCGCCGTTATATGAACGAATATACAACTGCCACACGGACTGGTGTTTCTAGAAAAACTAAAAACTAATCTTTCTAGGCATGCAACAGAGGGCAAACACACTGGAGGGCATACATCACTTTTATCCGCCACAAGAAATTGGGAGACGTCTTAGTGATGGAGGCCTCGTGATGTGACATGACAGGGAATAGCCAAAGATTAATACCATTGGCACACATGCACTAATCCTTCAATTAGTTCCGGGATCTCGCTTCTTAAAATTCCAGGATTACAAGATTCACAGACCCGGATATTAGATATTATTTAAATTCAGCACTTCACACATATTTTCATCTATCCATACTTAGCGTAAGCTAAGTTCTATTTCCTCGCGTCACCTTCTTCAATACTATGCATTTTTATCTACTCACTTCTTTGGCTAAAAGTTGACTTATTACTAGTCCTCGGATTTTTAGGTTCTATAAAGTGTGGTTTTAGGTTAGACTCCAAAAATTCTAAAATAGGTTCTAAAGACTCTAAAATAGGATCTAAAAATCCTAAAATATATCCTAAAATCTTAAGTTAGGCTTGAAAAAATCTTGAAGTAGGTTCAAAAAAATTTATGATAGCTCAAAATTCCTAAAAATGCTGATTAGGTATAGTCACCAGCAATGAAATTGGAACACCTATATCCTGAAATACGCAATATCTTGCATAACGTTATGTGTGTTGCCTAACCCTACGGCGATGGCAGAACTTACCATTGGAAATTTGCTACTAAAATCCACTCTTCGCCGTATAGTTAGGCAAACATCTTTTATCGTGTTATCCACAGTTAATCTCCGAAATTTTGTCTGTGAGAATGACAGACAAAAAATAATATAAATAATAATTCAACAAAAACATACTCAGTGGTGCAAACTTAATGCAGAAATGTTACTTTGCAAAGCGTGAATGACACAAAGCACCGAAGTGAAGCGAAAGTGAGCAGATCACACAGATCAGACCACTTTGGATTGAACAGGTACCAGTGGCACCATACATTTTTCTTTGTTTAGAGCTTTGAAAGACCACCATGGACTTGGAGGAATGGAAATCGACAGAGAGTACGTTTCAAACACATTCGTCATTGAATTTGTTCGTGACAAAACAAAGCAAATGCCTGTGTGTGACATAAAAATCCTTTAAAACCTTTAAAAATATATAAAAGTATACTTTAAAAGGGTTGATTTAGACGCATATACCTAAAATAGGTTCTAACAAGCAACATAGTTTCTTTTAGGCACTATAAAACTTCATCAGTTGTTGCGTTTTTTAACGAACTGTCATAACTAATTATTTCTCACATACCTGAAAAAAAATATTTTAAAACATAAAATCCGATGTCTACTTATTACTACTACTTAAGCACTATTCGGTTTGTTCTGTTTGGCCTCATAATATCAGAAAGAAATCATCTCATAATAACATATTTTTCCTCACTTTTTCCAACACCAGATAAACTTAATACTATTATTTTTATTTCCCAGTTAGTGTTTAACAATTTTTTTTCCAATTCCAATAAAAATGAAAGAATCAATGATGTCATTGGAGATCAGAATATTATTGCACATGGAATCTCGAGACTCATCCCTCTTCAGAACATGCTTTCATTCGTTTCTTTCCCACTATTACTTACGATGGCCTTATACACCCATTATGCATTGCAACTTTCGGCACATAACAACTCTATTTTGCAGCAGCGTGGAATTATCATAAAGCAGAAGATAAATGATTTGACATCGAGTAGACGAAATCTCACAGTTCTTCAAAATTCTAAACAAAAGCTACAATTTCTAGTCAAATTGAGTGGAGAATAATTTTCAGATGACACTCATAATGAAATTGATACTTGACGTTTTCCAATGAGATATATTTCACCTTTTCCCTTCCACGGAGTACAATTATATAAGCACGTATACCGAAGGTTCAAATTTTTTTTACGCAAACAGTAGTAGATATTATTTTACCGGGTCTCCTCGAAGACGTAGTGGTAGCGCTATTGCTCTATAATCAAAGGGTCCCATGTTCGATCCCCGGTAGATTCACGTAGTGGTTCAGATCTCAGATTAAACTGTATTTTCAGCATGTATGGACTTAAGCAATTTTCAACATAAAATTATCTAAAGAACGTCTCAACAAAGTCCTCAATCTCTTTCTATGTATCCATCCAGTATATCACATCAAGAATATAAGTTGCAAATGGAGTATGCGGAAAATTTTTAACCCCATAAAGACTGATGCAAAAAATTATACAAGAATTATTTTTTGGGAATTGTTTCTATGAAAATGCTCCAACGAATGAGGATATATAAATCATTTTTTTCAGAATAGAGATAACTATGAAATATTCGCGACATCTATACGTTGAAGGAACTACTTGGAAAATGGTTTGAAAAAACAATTAGTCTACAATACCTTGCTAAATTGTTCCAAAGTAAGTGCATGCATATACGTACAGGGTTAGATTTGAGGGAGCATGGAAGGCTTCAGCACCGCGACTTCAGCTGCAAAAAGTGGGGTTTAAAAGGAAAAGCATTTGTTTGGAAATTGGTCTCAGAATGAAATAAAGAGATATATTTGAAAAATGATAAACGTATTGCAAATAACTAACCATGAGACACAACTTGACTTAACAGTTGAAGTTAAGAATATACATATTCGTAGAATTTATAATAGCTTTAGAAACAATACAGCAATGTAATCACAAAAATATACGTAAACATCATAATTGAATTGATAAAGAATAGTTTATCTTTAAAAGACCAATAACAGGTTCAGAATTTTTGTAAAGGCCAACTTCAGTAAGACAACATTTATTTCAATAAAGAATTGGAGTAATTTACAACAATAATATTGCTTACGAATTCTTTACCTATATGTATTATTCTGGACCAGATTGGGAATAAATATCAGTGGTGGATGCTACATTTAAATACCGAAACTCAGCTAAAAAGTGTCCACATTCACAATTTTGAGGTGAGAATATAATTCGCAATATACGTTTGACTGTAAGTCAGTAAAGTAAGTTGTGTATTTTTAAAGTAATCGGACATTATAGCTATATTCAAAATAATATTATACTGGATTTCCTACATGAAAATCAAAGCATGTTTGATTTGATTTGCTTTATTTTACCTCGCTTCTTGTCCCACTTCTGGCTAATATGCGAAGATGGAGATGAGTGATGACATGATGAAATTGATGAATGGACAGTCACAAATATCCATGCCCAGGCCGGGATTCGAACCCGGGACGCCTGGCGTCGTAGCGCGACGTATTAAACGCAACGCCAAAGGGGCTGGCATGAAAACTAAAGCATGTTTAGTCGTACAAGGGGAAGAAAGATACTTTTACAATCACTTTTCAACATTAGTCCTTGACCAAGATGATGCAACGAGTCTTGCAAATTGATCATACTCTTGCTTCCGTTTGTTTAGTTGCAAGAAACTTTCATTACATGAAAATTTTGAACTAAAATAGCAAACATAATAATATATATTGTCATATTATCATAATATGATGTTATTGAAATATCTCACATTGAGAAATATCTATAAATTGGTATTAACAATTCAATGTTTTCAATTAGAGTCCACTGACCAGGCGCTGTGAACTTGTTCAAGGTCTTGATGCAGCAGAATTCACGGTCGTGCTTGGGGCGTGGCATAGTTCCTGCATACCTTTAGCTATCATTTGTGTCCTTCACTTTAAGTATAAAGAGCTTCCTTCCTTACTGATGGCATCATTCTTACATCTGCAGTGTGTTGAATTGACTATCCGAACAAATCCAACATGAAGGTTTTGGTAAGTATTATATTTTGAGCAACATGTTCAGAAATCAAAGTTATTTTAATCTTGATCTGAAGTGTAACAAGCCATACCTTAACTATTTGAGGATGAACTTAATGCGGCGGTCTTTCATTGAATTATTCATTTTGACTTGTACGACTTACCATTCAGAACACCAGATTATATAACGTACTGCCAGAAAACAAATAACTCTTTGAATCGATTCGAAAACTTAAACTATCACACACTTACTGACAAGCGAAACGGACGTGGTACATGGCAGGCCACTGTTTCTCTCGGTAATCACATGTTTATGTGCGGTGTCCGCCGTCATAGTGTGAGAGGATTCGATTTCTATTACTTGGTAGCGCCACCGTACATTGGACTGTGTTAAATGCTTTTTAGCTTTACATGGACCTAGCAGGGAGGGAAGTGGAAGCAGTGCTTACTTACGTTAGAGTTAACATGGAGATGTACTGGCAGTTCCCGAGGGGGAAGCGGCTTCATATACCAGTTTGCCTCTTGTCGCGCGCCAAGTGAATTTGGAAGCTGCACACAGCGCAACGGGACGCAGTAAGATAGCAAAAGTATAAATATTTAATTTTTGCACTAATGGCAAGCCCCTCTTCATCGGCCGTTACTGACAATAAGTGGATTCTTAATAGTAAATTTCCAATGACACCAGGATTTATGTGTCCTATTTTTATTGCAGGAGTCTGTACCTCGTAATATTATGAGAATATTATTTGCGCAAATAACTGATTTGTATTATTGATCTGCTGGGAATACATCTTGAGTACCCACAAAGTAGGAAACGGAAAATCTTACGTACGAAAGTTTATCCGTCACCTTGTGGCGCAAGAAATAGTCTACCTACACGTTTCTGCCAAATGACAAGTACTGAAAATTTCGTTCTCTGTTATTCATCGACAGCAGTGGCGGCGATTAGGATGGGGCGACTGCTCCCCCTCCCCCCACTTTTCGCCACTTTTGCCCCCACACTATGCTAAACCTTATCTACAAAGTGAAGTATATTGTTTTAACCCCCCCCCCCCCAGTTTTGGCACCTTGCTCCACCCCTCCGGTTTCGGAACCCAATCGCCGCCACTGAACGACAGAGATTATTGAACACAAGCGGATCGAATGGATTATCACAAGCGCCAAACTTGCAAAATATGTACATAAATATGTAGAATAAATCACTGAAATATATTAACAATATGCAATAATATTCTTCGATATCTTCCTGCTTTTCTGTGCTAAATTACGTTAACCTAATGAAGTTACTAGAAAATTAAAAAAGCATTTTAAATTCTTTTCTTTGACAAATTATTCACGACCACTACATGAACTGGTAATATGCACTCACCATTCGCCTAAGCTACAGAGATTTTTTTGCGAGATAAGGCAATAGTGAAGCACGTAGTATTCATGGATAATAACAAAGATTAACTAACTGAAAGTTAGATGACGGACCTGCCTCAATCGGATTATAGTTAACTGTAGTTTTGGGAAAATCATAATATGAATGTATAGCTATCCAACAAATACATGTGAATTAGTGAATGATACCTAAAGAGAAATAACGCAAATGTGACATTTTATATAAATACATTGCCTGAAAATGTGTAATGTACCTCAGAAGATGCAAAAAATGAGTCCCACCATTGTAATTTTATTTGGCTACATATGTAGCATGGACATAATTACGTTCTACTCCCGATGGCTCAATCACTAACATAAATCTGTTATAGTTATTGAAAAAAATATTAAAGAATAACGAAATCACAAAAGAACTATATTTTACACTATTTTTAAAATCAAAATTACACAATAAATGACGTTTAAGGCCATTCTTTTCTATATTTCTCGCATGTGGATTATTTACGTCGTTTTCTCGCCCATTAAGTTACTTCTATTTTCCTTTCGTCTCTTGGCCACATATCTGCTAAGGGACACAGCACTATTGGATTCTGACTTTAGCTAATAACACAGTGGACCTATTATAATACGAACATGATTGAATAATGTAATAATGATTAGTTTCCTTCTTTCCAGCTCCTCGTCGCTCTCCTGATGGCCGTCGTCTTCGTGGCAGCCGAAGAAAGAGACAAGCGCCAGATCCTCCTGGGTAATCCCCTTGTCGGTGGTGGCGCTGTTTGGTCTTCTTCCTGGGGATCCCCCGCTGTTCTTTCTTCTTCTTCTCTTCTTGGAAGGAGCGCTGTTCTCTCTTCTCCACTTCTCGTTTCCCCAGGCGCCGTGTGGGGTTAACTTATTGCAACGGCTCTCACCTCCACTCAGCATTATTCACGACAAATGGAAACAAACAGTCAAGCTGTTTTTACTAATTCATATTTATAAAAATACAAAAATATTTTATTAAAAATAAATAAATATTCACAAAACCTTTGATATAATTTCTTTGTACCTAATTTTAACTGGATATATAGCCTACCTGTGTGTATGTGATGTGTGTGTGTGTTTTGATATATTATAATGAACTCGTTCGTTATTTCGAAAAATAATATGTTATTATTATTAGGACAATTGGTAAGTTCAAGGTTTTTTGATCATATTCTCTTAAAACCTGGTTCGATATTAAAATACACAGATTTAAACTCAGAATAGTTTTACATAATATTCTATAACAGCCGCGTACTACAGCGTGCCGTCCTCGATGGCTTCGTCGCCTTGTACTCAAGGGATATCGGGTTCGATACCAGGGAGGCAGATAGTGGTTCGCATCACACTTTAAATTGTTAGGTCCAATTCCTTTTAGCCAATCTAGTTATAATGTGGACTTAAAGCTTCATCTCAGATTGCACCAGCAGTTATTCAATTATTTTTTTTTTTTACTTGCGTAGTATCCACCTGTACACAACTATGTTGTCTTCATAACTTTACGTTTGTAGAATCAAAGAAATGTTTATGTTAACAATATTTGTATTCAATTGAATGTATTTATACCAATAACATCTTGAAGAAAATGTTACGGTATTGACGAAAATATTATTTTAAACAAATCATCAAAATAGTCATTCAACACTTTCAGTTTGTCAATATTTTCTAGACGTTTTCCAATTTTAATTATTTTTATAATTTACCTTTCAAATTGGAAAGACATTTCTATATTTCAGGGTTATATTTAAAATGTTTCAACCTGCAGATCAATGTAAAAATATCGCTCCTGCAACACTTGACTGTGAAGGTGCTGTGGATTGCGGATATGTTGCGTTACAAGGAAGAAAAATATTTTCAACTCATTAAATTTCTAAATTGAAATACATTTTGCATGCACCAAAAATAATTTGTTGCAGTTTATATAATTGTTATTATGTACAAATATAAAGCTGTACACAACATAAAGTTGAACTCATGTCGAAGTATAAGAATAGAGGACTCCTTTGAACTGTATACATTAAGACTTTCATTGACCTATTCCTCACTTTCTATCGTGTCAATATCCGACAACACAGTTCTACCAATGTTCTTATGAAAACACAACTTATTTCAGTTATTTCCTTAATTAGCGCATTTCGTTTTCTTTCTTTCTCAAGTTTTAATGTTATCTATGATGTTACACTCAATCGCTCCTGAAATGCATTAAGACAGGGCAGTTTAACCACCCCTATTTAGCGCGTCTCTATACTTTGAGACCTGTATTTCCCTCCTTTCCAGCTAGAGTTGTGCAATATCGATTTATCGATATCGAAGTTCAATATCGGTACCGATTGGTTATATCGAATATCAAAACTATCAATAATATCGGTACAACAAAATATCTTTCAGTCCGATGTTTGAATTGTAATTAAAATTAGATCATATAATGGTGTTGCTCCTTGAATAAACAAAATGGAAATGGTTTTCTCTGCAGTCTGCAGTTCTCAACAGCGCCTCCAATACGCTCGCCCACGTCACTGAGAAACTATAAAATCAGCAATAATGAAGGATGCAATTCCATCCGTCATGTACAGTCACGGACACTTCTGGGTTGTAATAACTCAATTAACTTACAGAGCGATCATTACAACCCAGAAGTGTCCGTGACAGTACAAGTCAAGCACAAGGTTCTTTACTTAGAATTAATGTTTCATTTTGGTAAATGTTTGTAAATAATGGACTCGTATTTATATATCGAAATATTACACAACCATATTTACAGTGCTTGAGTAATCAGAAACCAGTGTTTCATCAATTTTTATTTATTTTAAGTCACTTATGAAACTCCATTACAAACACCACCTAATAAAAAGTGGTGACTGCACATAAGCTTCAATTCTTTTAGCAATGAACACTCTAATTTCTGAAATCTTTCTCAAAGGTACTATAGGTCTTCTCCAGTTCTTACGGCGGGAGTTCTAGGAGCTGACAAGGGAAGTGGGGAGCGGGGAAGCGACCAATCCAGCGCGATAAGAAATGCAGCATGAGGTTCACGTAGTATCTATTTCCGCCACGTCGTATCTCTCGGTGCAACCTCTGTTGTTTGGTTGGTCCGCGGCGAATTCCCAGCTCCCCAATTCCCTTGCCAACTTCTAGAGCGCCCGCCGTAAGAACTGAAAATACCTTTAGTCTATACAGAGTTATGTATTCACAAGAACAGTGTAGATGTCACTGCTGGGCAACTATTCGAACAAGCTATTTGATATCATTTCAAAAGATTACATGGAATAGAGATTTGGCGATTCCTAAGGCCTCTATAATATTTTGGTGTCATTCTCCTGTTTCTGAAACTTTCTTAAGGCAAGCAAACGAAATCTACTTTGAATGGGTAAAGTCCTGCAGGAGAATGACATTCAATAAAGAATAAAATAATATATGACGATAAAGAGAAGAATACTAATAATATCAGATCCAAGTTTGGTTTATAAGTAAGAATGCTTACGTAATCACTGCCATTCAATAGGTACAGTGGTATACACATGTGTTGCTCTGCAATTTGTCCACGACTATTTTTATTATTATTTTTCCTTGCATCCTATGTGCATTTAAGTAATGGAATGTTACGTCCTCTGATACAGACATTGTCATCTGCTTGTCTCTCGCCTTATTCAAATTCTTGAAGCTCTCATTGGCTAAAACAAAGAAAATATATGGTGATGGATAATTTGTTTGGTAATACTTAAGCATCGTACTGACGGCCCCCGTGGTGGAGTGGTTAGCACATCGCGCTACGACGCCAGAGGTCCCGGGTTCAAATCGCGGCCTGGGTATGGATGTTTGTAAGTCTCCGTGTTCTCATCTTCGCAAATTAGCCAAAAATGGCACAAAAAATGAAGTAAAATAAAATCAATCAATTAATTATGCATCGTATTGTACCAAAGAATATAATACACTTCACAATTATATCACTACCCCTAAGGAGAGAGTTGCACTTCTTCAAGCTTTAATGCCCATGTAAAAAGAAAAATAACCTCAAAATATTAATAAGAATTTTCATCTTGCTTTTTGAGGAAGTGATTGTTATTTAAAACCTACCAACGTGTATTTTGGTTGTCGCATGTAGCTTTTCTGACTAACTTATCCGTAACAATGAAAATGGGTAGAGAATTAACGAACCGCGTTAGGAAACCAACAAAATTAAACAATATTTCCTTGTTATCTTTCAGAAGTACTTATGGCGCCCCCTGCTTCTTCGTCAGAAGTTTGCAGGTCTGGTAGTGGAACAATAATCACACAAAAATATATATACTAAATTAACGTGGGACTTGCACGTTCAAAAATATAATTTGAGAACGGACATCTTAAAATTACTATTTGCTCATTGCAGTGACAATACAGCCCTCAATATTCGTCACTATTAGTAATGCTAAATGTGATATCTCTTTAACACTTCCAGATTTCAGTAATTCCATTTAATTTTCCGTGTATGTTACTGAATATAGAAGTACTAAAGTTTAAAACAGTTATTCCTTAGCCGTTACCCTCACTCAGGGACGCATTTTTGTAAGTGTCGTAAACAATAATACTAAATAAGCAGCTACAACCAATTTTCTTTGTTATTTCTTATTCTGAGGGGGGACATATTTTCGACGGACGTGCGGAACAGGAAAACACTTTTCTTTCTCTTATAAAGTCCTTGAGGATATAGAGAGATGATGTAACACAGGTCACAAACAGATCATCTACAGTACTTTCCAAAACACAAATCATTGAAGGTTTTTTGTGCTACACAAACACATATCAGCTCTATTTTTTTAAATAATAATACATTTTAATCCCTATTAACTTTTGGGGAAAGTAGACTTAGAAACTAATTGAAATATGCAATACATTCGAATTCCTTTATTATAAGCAATATTCTCCTATACTTTCTGTTAAGCAGGCTTTGTAATCTTTCACCAAGGTCAATTAACCGGCAGAAATTGCATATTCAGGGGAGGGGCTTTCATGTTATATTTACAGCGTTTGGCGAGAGCGACAATAACCTTCACTTCTGCTATAAAAGTTCCACATTATTCCCAGTAGCAGCATCATTTGAAAGCATCTGCAGTGTGTTGTGAACTGTCTTAACGCTACCAACATGAAGGTTCTGGTAAGTATTACTGCATAAGGAAATTTGTTATTACATAGTGGTAGAGTCATATTAAACTTTTTCAAATTATTTATAATTTTAATTAACCGATACTTCATTGTATCATTGTTCGTTTCTTAACCTGAGATGTAATAATTATAATTAATGTTGTACGCAGGCTTTACTTTGGAAGGGTTTGGACTTGTAAATTTTCGGGAGGGGTAGCTACCAGCCTACCTACGCCAGTCGTGGAAATGGTATCGGTGAAGGAACCGATTAAGTTTATATTCTGTTACACCACTTTGCTTTTCAACCTCTTGGGTTACCAGCGACGATGAAGATGAAATTACAAAATATGACGAACCCGTGCTTTAACCACAATTCGAACCTAAGACCATTTGAAGCGTGCTACCAGACAAATGTATTAGGTTAGTTTACCTTTGTCTGTGGTGCTACTCTGACAGCCCCGTCAAGATTAAAGAAACTAAGGTGTTCATATGATAATGCAGAATTCAAGGCAAAATATTAGATATATTTCTGGCAATTGGCGCATTTTGCCTCCTGTCTGCAAAGGTAGGCATATGAATGTCCTAGAATCGAACCTTGGTTGTGTATAAAACTAAGGATCCATCTAGCGGTAAAAATTGCACAGCTTTCTCGTAGCTATAACGTTAGCGCTACCACCTATCTTGCAAATGCTTCCGACAGATATCACTAGTGGGAACAAATAGAACAATTTTGCTGTTCACCCAGAATCTTGAGGCAAATTAGTGAACCATTTGAAGGAAAGTGTACTCTTACATGACAATGCTATCAAGACTGCTGTTAGTACAACAACCTACGAGTGCATGTTAATAAGTCAAAAAATAACTCTACAGTTCCTGTATATTGAGATAAATTTAAGTATTTAATGTTTCTCTTTTCAGATCCTTTGCTGTCCTGGTTGCCGTCGTCTTCGTGGCAGCCGAAGAAAGAGACAAGCGTCAGATCCTCCTGGGAAGTCCTCTTGCCAGTAGCGGCGTCTGGTCTTCTTCCTGGGGATCTCCCGCTCTTCTTTCATCTTCTCCTCTTCTTGGAAGAAGCGCTGTCTGGTCTTCTCCTCTCCTCACTTCCCCAGGCGCCGTCCTTTTGGGTTAACGTGATGCAATGGCTCTCACCCACACTCAGCTTCATTCACGACAAATGGAAGCGAACACCCCAAGCAATATTTACTACTTATTATTTATAAAAATACAAAAATATGTTATTAAAAATAAATAATTTAGTATAATATCTGTGTGATATCTCTTTATTATACCTTTGCTACACCCAGCAACCATCTAATGAAACGAAAACCTTCTTGTAAAATTTAATATTGGAAATGAATCGTAAGTTACAAACTCCTGGCGGAGTGACTGCCTTAAGTCACCGAGAATGCATGGTTGAAGGTTTGATGCCACGGTAAGATATGTACAGTTGGATCCATAAATATTACGAAGCAAATTGTCCATCACAATGTTCATTCCCTTAGTTGTAAGCAATGAGAACTTTAAGAATCGAAACACAATGCGAAACAAGCTGCTGCCAACTTGTGCACCAGGGAACGTTAAAATTCAACTTTTAAAACACGTAGGATGCAAGATGAAATAGCCATGAACAATATGTGCATCCCACTGTACGTATTGTGTAAGTTTAGGCTACATGCGTTTCTCTCGATTCATCACATCCAGTTATTTAACACAAAAGATATGAACTCCACATAACGTAAATATAAGAACAAATAAATCTTGACATCTGAAACTTCCAAACAAGGAGAAAAAGTAGATTGCTAATATTGGAATGTGGTGAGAAAACTTTAATGGCTGTATCTACGGGACATTCAAGGCTGTACCGAACATTTATAATAGGTTTACATTCAGTGCACTTACATACATGAAAAAAATATTGTTTAACTGTTGAGATAACTAAGATATAATGTGCAGAAACAATAGCGACGGAGTACATAGTTGATTTGCCCAATTAGAAATTTTCGCAAGGTTAATGATTTTCCTTTATGTATATGTCTTGTAAAATCACCGTTATATGAACGAATCTACAACTGCCATACGGACTCATGTTTCCAGAAAGATTGTTTTCATGCAACAGAGGGCAAACACTCTAGAGGGCACACATCACTTTTATCCGCCACAAGAAATTGGGAGACGTCTTAGTGATGGAGGCCTCGTGATGTGACATGACAGAGAATAGCCAAAGATTAATACCATTGGCACACATGCACTAATCTATCGACGATGTTTCAATTAGTTCCGGGATCTCGCTTCTTAAAATTCCAGGATTACAAGATTCACAGACCCGGATATTATATATTATCTATATTCAGCATTTCACACATATTTTCATCTATCCATACTTAGTGTAAGCTACGTTCCTCTTCCTCGCGTCACTTTCTTCAATACTATGCATTTTTATCTACTCACTTCTTTAGCTAAAAGTTGACTTATTACTAGTCTTCGGATTTTTAGGTTCTAAAAAGTGTGGTTTTAGATTCCTAAAATAGACTCCAAAAATTCTAAAATAGGTTCTAAAAACTCTAAAATAGGTTCTAAAAACTCTAAAATAGGTTCTAAAAATCCTAAAATAGATCCCAAAATCTTAAGTTAGGCTTGAAAAATCTTGAAGTAGGTTCAAAAAAACTTAAAATAGCTGAAAATTCCTGAAAAATGCTGATTAGGTATAGTCACCAGCAATGAAATTGGAACACCTATATCCTGAAATACGCAATATCTTGCATAAAGTTATGTGTGTTGCCTAACCCTACAACGATGGCAGAACTTACCATTGGAAATTTGCTAGTAAAATCCACTCTTCGCCGTATAGTTAGGCAAACATCTTTTATCGTGTTATCCACAGTTAATCTCCGAAATTTTGTCTGTGAGAATGACAGACAAAAAATAATAAAAATAATCATTCAACAAAAACATACTCAGTGGTGCAAACTTATTGCTGAAATGTTACTTTTCAAAGCGTGAATTCCACAAAGCACCGAAGTGAAGCGAAAGTGAGCAAGATCACACAAATCAGACCACTTTGGATTGCACAGGTAACAGTGGCACCAGACATTTTGCTTTGTTTACAGCTTTGAAAAATCACCATGGACTTGGAGGAAGGGAAATCGACAGAGAGTACGTTTCAAACACGTTCGTCATTGAATTTGTTCGTGACAAAACAAAGCAAATGCCTGTGTGTGACATAAAAATTCTGTAAAACCTTTAAAAATATATAAAAGAAAGCTTTAAAAGGCTTGATTTAGACGCATAAACCTAAAATAGGTTCTAACAAGCAAAATACGTTATTGTAGGCCCTATAAAACTTCATCAGTTGTTGCGTTTTTTAACTAAACGCTGACATAACTAATTATTTCTTACATACCTGTAAAGGAAAAATAGGTTAACCTAATATCCGAGGTCTACTTATTACTACTACTTAAGCACTATTCAGTTTGCCCTGTTTGGCCTCATAATATCAGAAAGAAATCATCTCATAATAACATATTTTTCCTCACTTTTTCCAACACCAGATAAACTTAATACTATTATTTTTATTTATTATAAATAAATATTCACAAAACCTTTTATATAATTTCTTTGTACCTAATTTTAACTGGATATATAGCCTACCTGTGTGTATGTGATGGGTGTGTGTGTTTTGATATATTATAATGAACTCGTTCATTATTTCGAAAAATAATATGTTATTATTATTAGGACAATTGGTAAGTTCAAGGTTTTTTGATCATATTCTCTTAAAACCTGGTTCGATATTAAAATACACAGATTTAAACTCAGAATAGTTTTACATAATATTCTATATTATGCCGCGTACAACAGCGTGCCGTCCCCCATGTCTTCGTCGCCTTGTACTCAAGGGATATCGGGTTCGATACCAGGGAGGCAGATAGTGGTTCGCATCACACTTTAAATTGTTAGGTCCAATTCCTTTTAGCCAATCTAGTTATAATGTGGACTTAAAGCTTCATCTCAGATGGCACTAGCAGTTATTCAATTTTTTTTTTTGACATGCGTAGTATCCACCTGTACACAACTATGTTGTCTTCATAACTTTACGTTTGTAGAATCAAAGAAATGTTTATGTTAACAATATTTGTATTCAATTGAATGTATTTATACCAATAACATCTTGAAGAAAATGTTACGGTATTGACGAAAATATTATTTTAAACAAATCATCAAAATAGTCATTCAACACTTTCAGTTTGTCAATATTTTCTAGACGTTTTGCAATTTTAATTATTTTTATAATTTACCTTTCAAATTGGAAAGACATTTCTATATTTCAGGGTTAGATTTAAAATGTTTCAACCTGCAGATCAATGTAAAAATATCGCTCCTGCAACACTTGACTGTGAAGGTGCTGTGGATTGCGGATATGTTGCGTTACAAGGAAGAAAAATATTTTCAACTCATTAAATTTCTAAATTGAAATACATTTTGCATGCACCAAAAATAATTTGTTGCAGTTTATATAATTGTTATTATGTACAAATATAAAGCTGTACACAACAGAAAGTTGAACTCATGTCGAAGTATAAGAATAGAGGACTCCTTTGAACTGTATACATTAAGACTTGCATTTACCTCACTTTCTATCGTGTCAATATCCGACAACAGATTTCTACCAATCTTCTTATGAAAACACAACTTATTTCTCTTCTCAAGTTTTAATGTTATCTATGATGTTACACTCAATCGCTCCTGAAATGCATTAAGACAGGGCAGTTTAACCACCCCTATTTAGCGCGTCTCTATACTTTGAGACCTGTATTTCCCTCCTTTCCAGCTAGAGTTGTGCAATATCGATTTATCGATATCGAAGTTCAATATCGGTACCGATTGGTTATATCGAATATCAAAACTATCGATAATATCGGTACAACAAAATATCTTTCAGTCCGATGTTTGAATTGTAATTAAAATTAGATCATATAATGGTGTTGCTCCTTGAATAAACAAAATGGAAATGGTTTTCTCTGCAGTCTGCAGTTCTCAACAGCGCCTCCAATACGCTCGCCCACGTCACTGAGAAACTATAAAATCAGCAATAATGAAGGATGCAATTCCATCCGTCATGTACAGTCACGGACACTTCTGGGTTGTAATAACTCAATTAACTTACAGAGCGATCATTACAACCCAGAAGTGTCCGTGACAGTACAAGTCAAGCACAAGGTTCTTTACTTAGAATTAATGTTTCATTTTGGTAAATGTTTGTAAATAATGGACTCGTATTTATATATCGAAATATTACACAACCATATTTACAGTGCTTGAGTAATCAGAAACCAGTGTTTCATCAATTTTTATTTATTTTAAGTCACTTATGAAACTCCATTACAAACACCACCTAATAAAAAGTTGTGCCTGCACATAAGCTTCAATTCTTTTAGCAATGAACACTCTAATTTCTGAAATCTTTCTCAAAGGTACTATAGGTCTTCTCCAGTTCTTACGGCGGGAGCTCTAGGAGCTGACAAGGGAAGTGGGGAGCGGGGAAGCGACCAATCCAGCGCGATAAGAAATGCAGCATGAGGTTCACGTAGTATCTATTTCCGCCACGTCGTATCTCTCGGTGCAACCTCTGTTGTTTGGTTGGTCCGCGGCGAATTCCCAGCTCCCCAATTCCCTTGCCAACTTCTAGAGCGCCCGCCGTAAGAACTGAAAATACCTTTAGTCTATACAGAGTTATGTATTCACAAGAACAGTGTAGATGTCACTGCTGGGCAACTATTCGAACAAGCTATTTGATATCATTTCAAAAGATTACATGGAATAGAGATTTGGCGATTCCTAAGGCCTCTATAATATTTTGGTGTCATTCTCCTGTTTCTGAAACTTTCTTAAGGCAAGCAAACGAAATCTACTTTGAATGGGTAAAGTCCTGCAGGAGAATGACATTCAATAAAGAATAAAATAATATATGACGATCTCTCTCTTTCTGGCTCTACAGCCCTTGGTGGGCCTTGGCCTCCTCCACAATCAGCCTCCATTCCAATCTATCATCAATTCTTCTCCTCCATCCTTTAATCTTCATTGTCCGCAAGTTTGCAGCTACGTCATCTATCCATCGAAGTCGTGGTCTGCCCTTTCTTCTTGCTTGGTGAAGCTTTTCTTTCAACATTCTTCTTGGCATCCTATCGTCCATCATTCTCTCCACATGCCCCAACCACTTTATTCTCTGGGCTTTGACAAATCTCACTATATCTTGGCCTTTTATTAAATCATCTAGCTCTGCATTATATCTTATTCTGCAGTCGTCATCTTCCCTCACAGGTCCATATATCTTTCTTAATATTCTTCTCTCAAATATTCTGAGGGCATTTTCATCTGACAGTTTCAAAGTCCAATTATCTGATCCATAAGTGACAACTGGTCGTACCAGTGTCTTATAAATTTTAAGGTTTGTATTTCTTGCGATCAGTCTATTTCTAAACAACTGCATATTTGCAAAATATGCACGATTGCCTGCCTGTATTCTTTCCTTTATTACTTTACTCATATCATTATCACTATATACCATTGTCCCCAGATATTTAAAACAAGGAACTCCCTCAAACTTATTATCTCCAATTGTCAGATCTTGAGGTGCTCTTCTGATCTCAGAGTTAGACATTCTCATATACTTTGTCTTTTTTTCATTTACATTGAGACCTATTTTTATTGCTTCGCTTTCCATTTGCTCATAGATTTGCTTAAGTGTTGTTATTGTTCTAGAAATGATTGTAACATCATCTGCATATGCACATATTTGACTAGATTTTCCAAATATGGTTCCCTTTTGATCAACTACATTCATTACTTTGTGCAATGCTAGATTAAATAATACTGCCGAAAGGCCATCCCCTTGTTTCACTCCTGTATTGAATTTAAACTCTTCACTCAGTTTACTACAAACTTTCACTCGTGCCTTAGTACCACTCATAGTCATTCTTATTAGTCTTATTATTTTGATGGGAATATTATACTCTTCAAGTACCTTAAACAGTTCATTTCGATTAACACTGTCAAAAGCCTGCCTGAAGTCAACAAATAAAAATGCAAATCCACATCATGTTCATAAAACTTTTCCATCATCTGTCTAATTATAAAAATCTGATCAGTAGTGCTTCTGCCAGGGCGAAATCCACATTGGTACTCTCCCAGTATATCTTCTGTGTAACATTTTATTCTCTCACTGATCAATCCTGACAAGATCTTATAGACCACACTAAGAAGTGTGATGCCTCTGTAATTTCCGCATATCAATTTATCACCTTTCTTATAAATTGGGCATATTATTCCAGATTTCCATTTATGTGGCATTGTTTCATTTTCCCATATCATTACAATCAATCTATGTATTGCTGCCAACAATGCGTTACCACCAAGTTTGATAAGTTCAATTATCACCTCATCCTCGCCTGGAACTCTATTATTACTCATTTTCTTCATTACAAATTCAACTTCTTCAATACTAGGTACTTGAACCTCATGACCATCCCTATTTTGTATATTCCTATTATACTGCTCTTCTTCTTCTTGGTCTTCCACTTTATTCAAAATCTCTTTAAAGTGCTCTGCCCATCTATTGAGTATCTGATTCTCTTCTACAATTACTTTCCCATTCATTTCTATTCTTGGCTCAAATCCTATTCTCATTCTATTTATAGCTCTATAGAATTTTCTTATTTCACTTTGCTGATTTAGTTCTTCTATTTCTCGCATCTTCTTTTTATACATCATTTTCTTCTTTTCCTTGCATACCCTATGTGCTTTCCTTCTTAGTTCTTTATACCTCTCAGTATTACTTCGAGTTTCCCTCTGTAGCATTCTGTCTCTAGCTTTATTCTTCTCATCTATAACCTGTATGCACTCTTCATCAAACCACTCATTCCTTTTAGTTTTCTCTTCTCCAAAAGTTTCTTGTGCTGCCTCCTTTATCACTCCTTCTATTATTTCCCATTCTTCCTCAACCACTCGAAGTCTGTTATTCTCTTTCTCCTTCAGTTTACTCTGTACCTTACTTACATATTCACTAATTACTTCTTCGTCTTTCATTTTTTTTTCATATTCCACTTCTTTCTCTTGGCCATCTCGTTCCTTTGCACCGCTATCAATTTTTCCCTCATTACTAATTTTACCAGGTAGTGGTCGCTATCACAATTGGGCCCTCTGCAGCTTCTCACATCAATAACTGATGAGGCATGACGTGCATTAACCAGTATATGATCAATCTGGCTTATTGTTCCATTAGGTGCCTTCCATGTTCCTAAGTGAATTCTTTTATGTTCGAAACAGGTACTTGTTATGATCATGTTGTTCCTGACAGCAAACTGGCAAAGAAGGTTCCCATTCTCATTGTTTTCTGCATGTAGAGTATGCCGCCCTGAAACCCCTTGTTGATTCTTGTCCTTTCCTATCTGAGCATTAAAGTCGCCCAATACGGTTACCATATCGTACTTTTGGATCTTTCCACATGCTTGTTCCAGATTGTCATAGAACTCTTCTTTCTCGTTCTCATCTTTCTCTTCTGTAGGCGCATGTGCATTTATAATTGTTATGTTTCTAAATCTTCCTCTCAACCGTACTCTACACATCCTTTCATTAATTGCTTCAAATTCCATAAGACTTTTTCTCATCTTTTTGGTTATTATAAAGCCTACACCGAATTGTCCGGTCCTCCTCTCTGGTCCACTATAAAATAATGTGTACCCTGGCTTATCAATTCTTCCTTGTCCCTGCCATCTAATTTCCTGAAGTGCAACCAGATCATACCTAAATTTAAATATCTCGTTTGACACTTCATTCATTTTCCCAGGTCTTAACAAAGTCCTGACATTCCATGTTGCAAGTGATAAATCATTAGTCCGTAAATATCGCCAGGATCGAATTCCATTACATCCATCCATCATCCGAGGCTGTTGCATTGGTTTCACAACGGTTTTATTTTTTTTTTCTAGGGTGGGGTTGTCGGCCCCACGCCCAACCCCCAACCTGGAGGACCAGGATTTGTATAGGGTTTTCTCCCCTAGGTAGGTTGGCATTAGCGTGCCTTCGGAGTCCTTCCTGCCCCTCGGTTTTCTGTCAGGGTTTCCTTCCCTTAGCCTTTGGGGATCCCTCCCCTTACTGCAAGGCAGCAGTTGCTGAGCTTATTTAGTGGCGGCTCTCCTCGCCACATCGCAGGATTTTCTTCGGAGACTTGCAGCATTTACCGAGATGCAGTTGCCACTCCACATCTCACTGCCTCCTCCAATCCTGCTGCTGCTTGTCCGCGACTGTTTCCAGCTAGCCAACATATCTGCTGGCCGTTCCCCTATCCGCAACCTGGGGACGCGCCTGGTGGCATGCAGCTCTGCCACTGGGAAGGTAACCCAGCCCAGGAATATATGACGATAAAGAGAAGAATACTAATAATATCAGATCCAAGTTTGGCTTATAAGTAAGAATGCTTACGTAATCACTGCCATTCAATAGGTACAGTGGTATACACATGTGTTGCTCTGCAATTTGTCCACGACTATTTTTATTATTATTTTTCCTTGCATCCTATGTGCATTTAAGTAATGGATTGTTACGTCCTCTGATACAGACATTGTCATCTGCTTGTCTCTCGCCTTATTCAAATTCTTGAAGCTCTCATTGGCTAAAACAAAGAAAATATATGGTGATGGATAATTTGTTTGGTAATACTTAAGCATCGTACTGACGGCCCCCGTGGTGGAGTGGTTAGCACATCGCGCTACGACGCCAGAGGTCCCGGGTTCAAATCGCGGCCTGGGTATGGATGTTTGTAAGTCTCCGTGTTCTCATCTTCGCAAATTAGCCAAAAATGGCACAAAAAATGAAGTAAAATAAAATCAATCAATTAATTATGCATCCTACTGTACCAAAGAATATAATACACTTCACAATTATATCACTACCCCTAAGGAGAGAGTTGCACTTCTTCAAGCTTTAATGCCCATGTAAAAAGAAAAATAACCTCAAAATATTAATAAGAATTTTCATCTTGCTTTTTGAGGAAGTGATTGTTATTTAAAACCTACCAACGTGTATTTTGGTTGTCGCATGTAGCTTTTCTGACTAAATTATCCGTAACAATGAAAATGGGTATAGAATTAACGAACCGCGTTAGGAAACCAACAAAATGAAACAATAATTTCTTGTTATCTTTCAGAAGTACTTATGGCGCCCCCTACTTCTTCGTCAGAAGTTTGCAGGTCTGGTAGTGGAACAATAATCACACAAAAATACATATACTAAATTAACGTGGGACTTGCACGTTCAAAAATATAATTTGAGAACAGACATCTTAAAAATACTATTTGCTCATTGCAGTGACAATACAGCCCTCAATATTCGTCACTATTAGAAATGCTAAATGTGATATCTCTGTAACTCTTCCAGATTTCATTAATTCCATTTAATTTTCCGTGTATGTCACTCAATATAGAAGTACTACCGTTTAAAACAGTTATTCCTTCGCCGTTACCCTCATTCAGGTGCGTATTTTTGTAAGTGTTGTAAACACTAATACTAAATAAGCAGCTACAACCAATTTTCTTTGTTATTTCTTATTCTGAGGGGGGACATATTTTCGACGGACGTGCGGAACAGGAAAACACTTTTCTTTCCCTTATAAAGTCCTTGAGGATATAGAGAGATGATGTAACACAGGTCACAAACAGATCATCTACAATACTTTCCAAAACACAAATCATTGTAGGTTTTGTGCTACACAAACACATATCAGCTCTAATTTTTTAAATAATAATACATTTTAATCCCTATTAACTTTTGGGGAAAGTAGACTTAGAAACTAATTGAAATATGCAATACATTCGAATTCCTTTATTATAAGCAATATTCTCCTATACTTTGTTAGGCAGGCTTTGTGATCTTACACCAAGGTCAATTAACCAGCAGAAATTGCATATTCAGGGGAGGGGCATTCATGTTATATTTACAGTGATTGGTGAGAGCGACAGTAACCTTCACTTCTGCTATAAAAGTTCCCCATTCTTCAAAGTAGCAGCATCATTTGAAAGCATCTGCAGTGTGTTGTGAACTGTCTTAACGCTACCAACATGAAGGTTCTGGTAAGTATTACTGCATAAGGAAATGTGTTATTACATAGTGGTAGAGTCATATTAAACTTTTTCAAATTATTTATAATTTTAATTAACCGATACTTCATTGTATCATTGTTCGTTTCTTAACCTGAGATGTAATAATTATAATTAATGTTGTACGCAGGCTTTATTTTGGAAGGGTTTGGACTTGTAAATTTTCGGGAGGGGTAGCTACCAGCCTACCTACGCCAGTCGTGGAAATGGTATCGGTGAAGAAACCGATTAAGTTTATATTCTGTTACACCACTTTGGTTTTCAACCTCTTGGGTTACCAGCGACGATGAAGATGAAATTACAAAATATGACGCACCCGTGCTTTAACCACAATTCGAATCTAAGACCATTTGAAGCGTGCTACCAGACAAATGTATTAGGTTAGGTTACCTTTGTCTGTGGTGCTACTCTGACAGCCCCGTCAAGATTAAAGAAACTAAGGTGTTCATATGATAATGCAGAATTCAAGGCAAAATATTATATATATTTCTGGCAATTGTTGCATTTTGCCTCCTGTCTGCAAAGGTAGGCATATGAATGTCCTAGAATCGAACCTTGGTTGTTCATAAAACTAAGGGTCCATCTATAGGTAAAAATTACTCAGCTTTCTCGTAGCCATAAAGTTAGCGTTACCACCTATCGTGCAAATGCTTCCGATAGAGACCACTAGTGGAAACAAATAGAACAATTTAGCTATCGACCCAGAATCTTGAGGCAAATTAGTGAACCACTTGAAGGAAAGTGTACTCTTACATGACAATGCCAACAAGACTGCTGTTGGTACAATGACCTAAGAGTGCATGTTAATAGTCAAAAGATAACTCTACAGTTCCTGTATATTGAGATAAATTTAAGTATTTAACGTTTTTCTTTTCAGATCATCTTTGCTCTCATGATGGCCATCGTCTTCGTGGCAGCCGAAGAAAGAGACAAGCGCCAGATCCTTCTAGGGAGTCCTCTTGCCAGTAGCGGCGTCTGGTCTTCTTCCTGGGGATCCCCCGCTCTTCTTTCTTCTTCTCCTCTTCTTGGAAGGAGCGCTGTCTGGTCTTCTCCTCTCCTCACTTCCCCAGGGGCCATCCTTTTGGGTTAACTTATTGCAATGGTCCTCAACCACGCACAGCTTCATTCACGAGAAATGGAAACGAACACCCAAGCAATCTTACTTATTATTTATAAAAATACAAAAATATGTTATTAAAAGAAATATTTTAGTATAATAACTGTGTGATATCTCTTTCTTATACCTTTGCTACACCCAGCAACCATCTAACAAAAAGAGAACCTTCTTGTAAAATTTAATATTGGCAATGAATCGTAAATTAAAAACTCCTGGCGGAGTGGAGTGACTGCCATAAGTCACCGAGAATGCATGGTTGAAGGTTTGATGCCACGGTAAGATATGTACAGTTGGATCCATAACTATTACGAAGCAAATTGTCCATCACAACGTTCATTCCTTTGGTTATAGCAATGAGAACTTTAAGAATCGAAACACAATGCCAAACAAGCTGCTGCCAACTTGTGCACCAGGGAACATTAAAATTCATCTCTTAAAAACACGTAGGATGCAAGATAAAATAGCCATGAGCAATATGTGCATCCCACTATACGTATTGTGTAAGTTTAGGCTGCATGCGTTTGTCCCAGTTCATCACATCCAGTTATTTAACACAAAAGGTATAAACTCCACATAAAGTAAATATAAGAACAAGTAAATACAAATAGAATTATTATTCTACAGAATGCTCCATTGCATATGGAAACAGACAAATAAATCTTGCAGTTTTCTACGCAAAATGACGTATGAAATTTCCAAACAAGGAGGAAAAGTAAGATTGCCAATATCGAAATGTGGCGAGCAAACTCTAATGGTGGTATCCACGGAACATGCAAGTTTCAAAACTATCTCCGTTAGTGCAATGCAAAGACGAACCGAACTTTTATTAATAGGTTTATATTCAGTGCGCTTACGTACATGCAAAAATGATTGTTTAACTGTTGAGATAACTAGGATATAATGTGCAGAAACAATAGCGATGGACTACATAGTTGACTTGCCCAATTATAAATTTTCGCACGGTTAATGGTTTTCCTTTATGTATATGTCTTGTAAAAGCTCTGTTATATGAACGAATATACAACTGCCACAAGGACTGGTGTTTCTAGAAAGAATAAAAAGGGTCTTTCAAGCCATTCAACAGAGGGCAAACACTCTAGAGGGCACACATCACTTTTACCCGCCACAAGAAATTGGGAGACGTGTTAGTGATGGAGGCCTCGTGTTGTGACATAACAGAGAAAATACAAATATAAATACCATTGGCACACATGCACTAATCTATCGACGATGTTTCAATTAGTTCAAGGATCTCGTTTCTCAAAATTCCGTAATTACAAGATTCACAGACCCGGATATTAGATATTATTTAAATTGAGCATTTCACACATATTTTCATCTATCCATACTTACCATAAGCTACGTTTCTCTTCCTCGCGTCACTTTCTTCAATACTATGCATTTTATCTACTCACTTCTCTAACTAAAAGTCGACTTATTACTAGTCCTCGGATTGTTAGGTTCGAAATAGTGCGCTTTTAGATTCCTAAAATAGACTTCAAAAATTCTAAAATAGGTTCTAAAAATTCTAAAATAGGTCCTAAAAATTTTAAGTTAGGCTCGAAAAATCTTGAAGTAGGTTCAAAAAACTTAAAATAGTTCTAAATTCATGAAAAATGCTGATTAGATATAGTCACCGGCAATGAAAATGGGACACCTGTATCCTGAAATCTTGCATAACGTTATGTGCTTTGTATAACCCTACGACGATGGCAGAACTTACCATTAAAAATTTGCTATTAAAATCCACTCTTCGCCTTATAGTTCGGCAACAATCTTTTTCAGTGTTGTCCACAGTCAATCTCCACACTTTTGTCTGTGCGGATCACAGACAAAAAATAATAAATATAATCTTTCAACAAAAACATACTCAGTGGTGCAAACTTAATGCTGAAATGTTAGTTTGCAAACTGTGAATGCCACAAAGCACCGAAGTGAAGCGAAAGTGATCAATATCACACAGATCAGACCTCTTTGGATTGTACAGGTAACAGTGGCACCAGACATTTTGCATTGTTTACAGATTTGAAAAATCACCATGGACTTGGAGGAAGGGAAATCGACATAGAGTACGTTTAAAACACCTTTGTCATTGAATTTTGTCGTGACCAAAAAATGCCTCTGTGTGACGTAAAAATCTTGTAAAACCTTTAAAAACATATAAAAAAAACTAAAAAGAGGCTTGATTTAGGCGCAAAAACCTTAAATAGGTTCTAACAATAAAATAGTTGTTTTAGGCACTATAAAACGTCATCAGTTGTTGAGTTTTTTTAACGAAACTCTGACATAAGTAATTATTTCTTACATACCTGTAAAGGAAAAAAATACTATTAGTTTCATTTCGCAGTTATTGTTTTACAAAATTCGTTTACCAATTATAATAAAAAAGGAAAGGATCAATGATGTCATTGGAAATCAGAATATTATTGCACATGGAATCTCGACACATATCCCTCTTTAAAACATGTTTTCATTCGTTTCATTCCCACTATTACTTACGAAGGCCTTATACACCCATTATGCATTGACACTTTCGGCACATAACAACTCTATTTTGAAGCCGCGTGGAATTATCGTAAAGAAGAAGTTTAATGATTTGACTTCGAGTAGACGAAATCTCACAGTTCTTCAAAATTGGAAACAAAAGCTACAATTTCTACTGAAATTGAATGGAGACGACACTCATTGTGAAATAGATACTTGACGTTTTCCAATATTTCACCTTTTCCCTTCCACGGAGTAGAATTATATAAGCACGTATACCGAATATTCAATTTTTTTTACGCGAAGCGTCTCCTCGAAGACGTAGTAGTAGCGCTATTGCTCTATAATCAAAGGGTCCCGTGTTCGATCCCCGGTAGATTCACGTAGTGGTTCGGATCTCAGATTAAACTGTATTTTAAGCCTGTATGGACTTATGCAATTTTCAACATAACATTTTCTAGAGAACGTTTCAACAAAGTCATCAATCTCTTTCTATGTATCCAGCCAGTATATCAAATCAAGAATATAAGTTTCAAATGGAGTATGCGGAAAATTTTCAACCTCATAAAGAGTGATGCAATAAATCATACAATAATTATTTTCACTCACAGTTGCCGTTGCCCGTAGCCGCTTCCAGCTTAAATATTGTGGGCAACCGCAACTGACCCTACTATACCATTACAAAATCATACAATGATTATTTTTTTAGGAAATGTTTCTAAGAAAATGCTGCAACGAATGAGGATATATAAATCATTTTTCAGAATAGAGATAACTATGAAATATTCGCGACATCTATATGTTGAAGTAACTACTTGGAAAATTGTTTGAAAAACAATTAATCTACAATACCTTGCTAAATCGTTCCAAGTAAATTCATGCATATACGTACAGGGTTAGATTTAAGCGGGCTTCGGGGGCTTCATCACCGCGACTCCATCTGCAAAAGGGGCTTCAAAAGGAATAAGCAATTGTTTGGAATTGGGTCTCAGAATGGAATAAAGAGATATATTTGAAAAATGATAAACCTATTGCAAATAACTAACAGTGAGACACAACTTGACTTAACAGTTGAAATTAAGAATATACATATTTGTAGAATTTATAATAGCTTTCGAAAAAATACAGCAATGTAATCACAAAAATATCGTATCATGCCCAAGGCATGACTCGAATCCGGGACCCCGGGCGCCATAGTCCGATAGCCTAATCATTTCATAAAAAGGGCCCGAGTATGAAAGAAGCTGAAAAGAGCTTCTTTCAAGCAAATGCCACCTGCGGTCTTCAGCGGATGTAAAAATCCGCTGATACGAATTCTTCCGGAATCGCAGGGAAGATACTGCAAACACAGCTTTACGCTGAAAGCACCGTTATTGAGAGACTCGTCCTCTCAACGGCCGAAGTTCGAATTTCGTTTAAATAGCTCGGGAGAATATTTCTTCCCCCAGTCGGTATCTGAAATCTATCGCGTGCACAGTCGGTGCCTCGGAATTATACAAACAGTTGAACTAAGAAAGTTATGGAGTTATGGCGTGAATAGTTGTTACCTCCGATTACCGAACGTTACAAAAGGAGTTACAGCAAGGAGTAGTACGCTATCGGAAAGGAGTTTTATTTCAGGAGAGTTTCATCAACGAACCAGCGAGTCGATCGTCACTTCGAGATCTACAGGTAACGAACGTTCCTCTATCCTTGTCTTTCATTCTCTCACACCCCTGCCAGACCAGTCAATTGTAGTGTTTAAAGTTAATCGTGAGTGTAGTTCTTATTTCACGGGGCTAGCCCCCTTGCTTGGTTAAGTGTAGACGTAGCTTTTCAGAGTTATACCCCCTCTTACGATACACCTCTCGCAGCCAAATAACTTCGAATATCAGGCTTCACATAGCCTATCTACTATCCCTTAATTTAAACAATCGGGTGTTTGTACGATATAAACATCATAATTGAATTGATAAAGAATAGTCTCTCTTTAAAAGACCAATAACAGGTACAGAATTTGTGTAAAGGCCAACTTCAGTAAGACAACACTTATTTCAATAAAGAAATGGAGTAATTTACAACAATAATATTGCTTACGAGTTCATTACCTAGTATATGTACAATTGTATTATTTTGGACCACATTGGGAATAAATATCAGTGGTGGATGCTACATTCAAATACCGAAACGCAGCTAAAAAGTGTCCACATTCAAACAGTGGCGTCGCGTGCGGTTCACATACGGGTGTTCACAATAATTTTTTTTATACTGAATGGAGATTTACTCCTCTCCCTTGTAACTTCATCTTCAATTGAAAAAGTAAGAATAACAGTTCAACTATTTCCCACACAAATCACGCTATATTTGAAATAATACATTTTTTATTCAATTAACACCCTTTTAATTACGCAATTTACAATTAGTAATGGTTAGTGCAAACTAATTAGTATAACATGCAATCTCAGGTATGTACAATGCAAGACTACCATACTTCGCAATCTACTTTCTATTACACCGACCATATGTTAACCAACCACATTCATTCAGCATTGAAAGCACGTGCATCGTTAGCGGGACAGAGGGGAGGACACGTCCAGTCCAGAAAAAAAATATTTTGTATGTAAGATATTTGGGAATTATACAGAATGACCTCGCCCCGCCCACAATAACTCGGTTGGGATGCTTATAATTGACGTATCAGTCAATGTGACATTCCATATGTTCCTTCTTCCCTCGTGTTTCGTATTTTCCCTCCTTTCACCCCTGTTTTTGTCCATAAATTATCGCCTCCAAACAATAAACAAGGAAAACAAAAGAGCGCGTTCATAACGTTGCATCCACATAACCAATTGTACTTTGTGTACCAGTCATTTTTGAATGTTCTTTTAAACACGCGTTTGGGAGTACTTACCTCTTGTACAATGTAGAGGTCCGGCAGGTGAAGGCCCATCCTTTTTACTTCAGTTCGTTCTGCTTCGCTCTTTCGCGAAAATGGAATTTCTTTCAAACTCCTAACAGTATTCATAGTGTACAAAACACAACACTACACTACACACACACACACACACACACGCGGCACAACACACACACACACACGCACGGGCGTCTGAAAGTCAATGCACGTAAGTTCACGCAACCGCTTGCCAATAGATATCGCGCTCTCCAACAGTCGACACCACTCTAACCGCGTTTTGCCGGTTGCCGCCAAAGAGCACAGGCTTTTTTATTGCCCCGCAAAAGGAAGGGAACTTGACCTTTCCAAAAATAACGTGTCCCTTGCAGGTCTCCCACAGCAACAGTGTTGCCAACAACTGAAACGCAGAAGTTGCTAAATCTTCAACATGCGCTAAAAGTTGCTGAATCAAATTTACTGGTGAAAAATGCAAAATATATTTTTAAAAAGTGCTGTAAAGAACAACTTACATCAGGTTTATTCCAACCAATAAATTAAATTTCAATGTTTGTGCGTTTATATGTACATTAAAAAATACTTAATTTCAAATGAGAATTTTATGCATATTTCATTTTAACTTTCTAACTTCAAAGAAGAAAATATTATGTGTAGCAAAAATGCATCTCTAGTATTCTGAAAGTTATATTTTGTTCTTCACAATAAGCATATTCCAATAACGTAGAGAATAGTAAAAATAATTTACTAACATCAATTAAATTTTTTACGGTAACAGCTATTTAGGCCTAGGACTCCATACTATTCTGAGTATAGTTACCAGAAAAATGCGCGTTCAATTGATGTAAATGTAGTCGGCACTTTCCTTTGCAATTTAATTCGGTGAGAGTTCTTTTTTTATTTTTCATTAAAAGCGTCGATTACTAAAAAAAAGTTGCACAGTCTGAATGGCCCTTAGCCGCACTTGCGCAAATCATATAAAACTTGAAAGATATGTAACTCCTGCAGACTAGTTTCTAAAGAAAAGTCGCTCGTCACTATTCCGTGAACTTTAGATCTCACTGGAATTTAAAATCCGCCAGATTTAGCGACTTCTCACTAAAGTTTGCAACTATGTAGTGAGAGCGTCTCGAGTCCCCCTAGGCATGCCTTGTATATGCTGCACTCTGGTGCCGAATGCAAGAAGTATTGCCGCTTGAATCAGGGCTCCCAGCACCATATGTTCGCAGAGCCCAGTGAACACTTTCGCGGTATAGTGGCCAACAGCCCGTTAGCTGCCAGTTCACAACACACAACACAGCAATTGTGTTCATCGCAACCGTGCAACACATAAGTCAGTGTTACCAACTATCTAAAAAAGTTATCAGACGTGAAAGACGTCAACTCCGAGTAAATTGTGTGTATATATTCGAACATCAAAAAAGTATTTTTTTCAATTAAATATATGTGTGTGTGTGTGTATGTGTGCATTTAATATGTACGTAATTTAAAACATATACATGAGTGTTCACGTGCTCATGCGAACATTATCACGCGACGCGCCTGCATTCAAAATTTTGAGATGAGAATATAATTCGCAATAAACTTTGCCTGTAAGTCAGTAAAGTAAGTTGTGTATTTTTAAAGTAATCGGACATTATAGCTATATTCAAAATAATATTATACTGGATTTCCTACATGAAAACCAAAGCATGTTTGATTTGATTTGCTTTATTTTACTTCGCTTCTTGTGCCACTTTTGGCTAATATGCGAAGATGGAGATGAGTGATGACATGATGAAATTGATGAATACACAGTCACAAATATCCATGCCCAGGCTGGGATTCGAACCCGGGACTTCTGGCGTCGTAGCGCGACGTATTAACCACTACGCCACGGGGAACGGCATGAAAACTAAAGCATGTTTAGTCGTACAAGTTGAAGAAAGATACTTTTACAATCACTTTTCAACATTAGTCCTTGACCAAGATGATGCAACCAGTCTTGCAAATTGATCATACTTTTGCTTCCGTTTGTTTAGTTGCAAGAAACTTTCATTACATTAAAATTTTAAACTAAAATAACAAAAATAATAACATATATTGTCAAATTATCATAATATGATGTTATTGAATGATCCCACATTGAGAAATATCTATAAATTGGTATTAACAATTCAATGTTTTCAATTAGAGTCCACTGACCAGGCGCTGTGAACTTGTTCAAGGTCTTGATGCAGCAGAATTCACGGTCGTGCTTGGGGCGTGGCATAGTTCCTGCATACCTTTAGCTATCATTCGTGTCCTTCACTTTAAGTATAAAAGAGCTTCCTTCCTTACTGATGGCATCATTCTTACATTTGCAGTGTGTTGAATAGACTATCCGAACAAATCCAACATGAAGGTTTTGGTAAGTATTATATTTTGAGCAATATGTTCAGAAATCAAAGTTATTATAATCTTGATCTGAAGTGTAACAAGCCATACTTTAACTATTTGAAGATGAACTTCATGCGGCGGTCTTTCATTGAATTATTCAGAATACCAGATTATATAACGTACTGCCAGAAAACAAATAACTCTTTGAATCGATTCGAAAACGTAAACTATCACACACTTACTGACAAGCGAAACGGACGTGGTACATGGCAGGCCACTGTTTCTCTCGGTAATCACATGTTTATGTGCGGTGTCCGCCGTCATAGTGTGAGAGGATTCGATTTCTACCACTTGGCAGCGCCACCGTACATTGGACTGTGTTAAATGCTTTTTAGCATTACAAGGGCTTAGTAGGGAGGGAAGTGGAAGCAGTGCTTACTTAAGCTAGAGTTAACATGGAGATGTACTGGCAGTTCCCGAAGGGGAAGCGGCTTCATATACCAGTTTGCCTCTTGTCGCGCGCCAAGTGAATTTGGAAGCTGCACACAGCGCAACGGAACGCAGTAAGATAGCGGAAGTATAAATATTTAATTTTTGCACTAATGGCAACAAATTATAATTTGTCTGGAGGGGGGTCTGTTCATCGGCCGCCACTCATAATAAGTGGATCTTAATAGCAAATTTCCAATGACACCAGGATCTTTGTGTCCTATTTTTATTGCAGGTGACTGTACCTCGTAATGTTATGTGAATATTATTTGCGCAAATAACTGACTTGTATTATTGATCTGCTGGTAATACATCTTGAGTACCCACAAAGTAGGAAACGGAAAATTTTACAAATGAAAGTTTATCCGCCACCTTGTGGCGCATGAAATAGTCTACCTACACGTTTCTGCCAAATGACAAGTACTGAAAATTTCGTTCACTGTTATTCGGCGATTAGCGGGGGTCGCATGCTCCCCCCTCGCCTCCCCCCCACTTTTCGCCACTTTTGCCCCCGCACTATACTAATACTTAACTACAAAGAGAAGCATATTGTCTTTGATCGCCCCCCCCGAATTTGGAACCCAATCGCCGCCACTGAACGACAGAGATTATTGAACAAAGCAAGCGGATCGAATGGATTATCACAAGCGCCAAACTTGCAAAATATGTACATAAATATGTAAAATAAATCACTGAAATATATTAACAATATGGAATAATATTCTTCGATAGCTTCCTGCTTTTCTGTGCTACCTTACGTTAACTTAAATAAGTTACTAGAATATTAAAAAAGCATTTGAAGTTGGTTTTTTTTTTTTACAAATTATTCACGACCACTATATGAACTGGTAATATGCACTCACCATTCGCCTAAGCTACAGAGATTTTTTTGCGAGATAAGGCAATAGTGAAGCACGTAGTATTCATGGATAACAACAAAGATTAACTAACTGAAAGTTAGGTGACGGACTTGCCTCAATCGGATTAAAGTTAACTGTAGTTTTGGGGAAATCATAATTTGAATGTATATCCAACAAATACATGTGAATTAGTGAATGATACCTAAAGAGAAATGACGCAAATATGGCATTTTATATAAATACATTGACTCAAAATGTGTAATGTACCTCAGAATATGCAAGAAAATGAAAGTTCTATATTTGTAATTTTATTTGGCTACATATGTAGCATGGCCATAATTACGTTCTACTCCCGATGGCTCAATTATTAACATAAATATGTTATAGTTATGAAAAAAAGTATTAAAGAATAACGAATTCACAAAAGAACTATATTTTACACTATTTTTAAAATCAAAATTACACAATGAATGACGTTTAAGGCCATTCTTTTCTATATTTCTCGCATGTGGATTATTTACGTCGTTTTCTCGCCCATTAAGTTACTTCTATTTTCCTTTCGTCTCTTGGCCACATATCTGCTAAGGGACACAGCACTATTGGATTCTGACTTTAGCTAATAGCAGAGTGGGCCTACTATAATACGAACATGATTGAATAATGTAATAATGATTCTTTTCCTTCTTTCCAGCTTCTCGTCGCTCTCCTGATGGCCGTCGTCTTCGTGGCAGCCGAAGAAAGAGACAAGCGCCAGATCCTCCTGGGGAATCCCCTTGTCGGTGGTGGCGCTGTTTGGTCTTCTTCCTGGGGATCCCCCGCTGTTCTTTCTTCTTCTTCTCTTCTTGGAAGGAGCGCTGTTCTCTCTTCTCCACTTCTCGTTTCCCCAGGCGCCGTTTGGGGTTAACTTATTGCAACGGCTCTCACCTCCACTCAGCATTATTCACGACAAATGGAAACAAACACTTAAGCACTATTTACTAAATATTTATAAAAATACAAAAATATTTTACTGAAAATAAATAAATAAATTTAAAAATTCCTGTCTTGTGCTTTTCCAACCAAATCTGATTAACTATTATTATAAATGGTGATTAGTCAACAGTGGCAGAAATTCGAAGGAAATTAATCAAATGCACAAATGTATTTATAGGTTATGGTGTCACTTTTCAGTTTGGGGCTTCACTTACCAATATGAAAGTGAAAATAGCCAGAATGCGATGGAGTGCGTGAACACTAATTCATCAAGTTAAAACTGGTAAGACATCGTGAAAAACTATAAGAGAAATGGCAGTTTCCCTTCTATTAGTCCTAAAATTAACCTATCACCCAAAGATGACAATATATAACGGGAAATCGTTATTGAACATAAGTAGGCCTAATTAATTGTACTGTCATCCACTTATTGCGTAACAATAAGCTAGGTGCCAAATATCAAAAAATATTGTTAAACAGGCCTGGAGCACGAATTGGTTGTACGAGAGGTTGAAGAAGATTACTGTACGTATAATATATCGAAATGTTAATAAATTAAATAGTTTAAGGCTTATACGAAACAAAAGTTCTTATTTAGGTGTAATATTATTTCTTAATCTGTTACATTTAAGCATTTGTACATTCAAGAGGTATTCAAAATGATAATTCCCAATAACTAACAATTCTTTTTATTTTTTTTTAAATTTATTTATTTATTTCATTCTTGTGCATGACTTGCTCGGAAGCTAATATACATTAGTTGCTTTTAAGACGTTAATCCAAATGGATGTCTTGTATTGGAATGAAAAAAGTTTCGATGGCTTGAATCAAGGTGTCCTGAATTCGATTCAAAGGTTCATATCCTAATTTAAGCTTTACGTTGAGTACCGATTACACTGTCGACGAAATAGGCGAACTTTGTTATTAAAAGAATACGGAATCAGTTGGGAAGTGACTAGGTTCATTTACATGCTTTATTAAAAATGTATTCAATGCACAATGATCTTGTTAATAATTTGCAAAGAGACTCATCATACAAAACGTCAAGAAATCACTGATACTTTGATAGGTTGTATGACAGGTTTTGCTAAGGATATAGTTAATCAGCACTGGAACAGGAATATTGTGATATTGAAAACCTTATAAAACATGATAGCGATGATGCAATGGGTGTAAAATCTCAAACTGTTGTTTGTTTTCATTTTTGTTGTTTAGGATCGTTCTTATGTTACTCTTTGCTAATCGCAAAAATGTGTATTAGTGACGATTACATAAGATTAATGAAGGGACACTCACGAAGAACATCCATCCTCAGCCCGGATCTTCCACCTGGTGGCAAAATCTTAAATCGACAATTTCCACGATCAAGTTTGACGTGAGCGGTTTTCTTGCCATTTGGCGATCACATGGTTCAATATGAAGGTCAATTAATTAACCATTTTATTATTTATCAGTTTGTTGACCATGTATGCTAAATTGGTAATAGTTTAATTTTGAGCCGTAACACTTTGAATCTTATGTAGCTGGAATTTAATTTCTTACCAATTCACGAATTTCGAATGGCTCACATTCATCTTCAAATAGCCTTCTAGTATAAAGCGTGTATCAAAATTGAGTAAACAACTTATCAGGTTTATTATTAAAAAAATATCTGAAACACAACAATGAGGTTTGGTGTGTAACAATGAGAATATCTTAAAGTTTTGTTATGATGCGCAAGACTTTTGTACACACGGTAAATGTGGCGCTGGTGTAGTGTTAAAGAAAATGGTGATTTTTGCAGGTGCAGAAAAGAATGGGTGTGTCTTAAAGCTCCAAGACCTTCTAGACTAGACTTCTGCATTTTGGGGCTTTGTATGTGCCAGCTATTCCGCAGGATTGGCAACAGCTACAGGAGAGAATAAGAAACGCCCTTGCTTTGGTGGACGAGTAGTTGTTGGGAAAAGTGTGCAAGAACTCGAATTTCAAAGGGATGTGTGTCGCATAATGAGTTGAATATCTGTAGACATTCATAGAAGCTGAAAGTGTTGCTGAGTGATACACAACAAATATCAATGTTGTATTCCATACAGTTTAGTCGAACTAAATTCTTAAAGTTGTTCACTCTTATTATGATACACTCTGTATTCAAATAATAGTTGAATTATTTAAGTGGACAAACGTATAGTTTCTATTAAGATATATAGCTGTTTTCATACCAATCGTTTGAGATATGTATTTTAGGACATGAAATCAAGTAAAATCAACACTTTGTTGCACATTTTTCCACCTTTTCGAGAGATTAGCACAATTATCCCTTTTTTTTAGCCCTCTTTGATACTTCAGCACCTTTTCCTTCATGTTTTGTCAAAAACATTGGACATAAAAGTAAGTTATTTTCACTCTTCTTGAGCAGCTACATAAAATTCTATAGTCCAATTTTGTAGAGCACAACGAGAGCTATAACATGGTATAATATAATCATTTCTGCTCAAATAGTTCCCAAGATAATGTACCAAAACCTAAACCTGAACAAAACCTATTCGACAGAATGACAGTTCTCTCTGCGGTCCGCGCATTATACACAGCAGAAGCAGAAAAAGAGGGCATTGAATAAACACATTTTAACAACACCTTTATCTTGCACCTTTTTGAAGACATTTTCAAAACCTTTTTTTTCCCTTTACCGACCATAAGTTTGCACTTTAAAATCATTTCCCTACTGATAACGTTTGTCAATACCCACTGCGAGAAGGAACACTAAGCATTAGCCCCTCCTGTGGCATGTTACTGACTGAATATACGCAGTAAAATTACATAAATATTAATCTACGTAACTCATAACTCACAGCTTGATCAAGATAAGTCTGACTCTGTGGCGCTGCAGTCGATTTTTAGATGGTAAGCGAGCGGAAGTAACCTGGGCGATGCAACCAGTTGCTTGCATTGTTCCCGTGTTGACTGATGGTGCAACTCTGTCAGAAGGCATGAGAAGCGAGAGGAAACAAATGGCTGTGCACTTTACTTCTCGAGTATGTCGGGGTATTCTTATCTTGTCTAAGCTCTGGTTATGTGTCATGAAGTTAGAATGCTTGATCTTGCTACGGTGGTATGCAGAGGCAGAAAAAAAATGAATTTGTAGCCAAGGGGCAGGAATATTTTTGAAATGTATTTATACAAATACGTACAATAAAAAATGCACATTTGTGCTAAAAGAGCATTTCCTTATCTAGGATTTCTTGTCAGGTAGAGGACCCAGTGGCGGATTAAGCTTCCTCGCCGCCCCTAGGCACAAACTTAATGTGCGCCCTTTTCAAAAGAAAAGTAGTAACTTATTTGCAGTATTTTGACAGGCTAATATAAAAATTAGTGAACATACTGAAGTAAAAAACAAAGGATAAAAATCAATAACAAACAATTCATTTTCTGTATGTGCTATACCTAAAATTATGTAATGTATTGAGAAATTAAATTCACCAGTCATAAATGAAGCCGCTTCCGCCTCACTTTGGTTGCTGCAAACTTGTGTATAAGTTCTACGACAGCAAAAACTCTTCTTAAGACACTGACCCAGTAGGTATGTTCCGTCTGAATATGTGATTGAAAATGGTTTTCCAAGGTCACAACAGAGTTCTTCCTTGTTTAGAGTGCCAACTCGCAGTTTTTGTGTTCTTCAGAATTTTCGTGTGATGCTAAAATATTTGAAATGTTTTTCCAGTCTAAAATGCCGTGAGTTGCGATGTTTGTCTTGCCCTTGAACAACCTGCATGATGCAAAATAAACACCAGTGGTGCACGAATATACCAAATAACTCCGCAAAATTGAATCGCCATTTACAAGTTTACGAAAAAAAAACACTATTATTTAAAAATCTTGTCTTACCTGCTATGAGTCTTTGCGATTTAGAAAAATCGTTTTCAGCATTCTGATTAATTTCACGTCTTAGAATAATGTCACTTGTAGACTCATTCAGACACCGCTCGGCTGGATCGCCAATAACAAAATTTGCACTCTCACTGTCACAGTCAGGAACTCCTATGAACTGAGGGGACACTACCTCAGGTGCACTTTCTTCCTCCACTAAACCCACAATATTTTCGACAATTTGCGTTTCACAGAGTTCACTCGATGTAGCACTTCCACTTCAATTTTTGAACTGCTTTCGGAAATCACTTGTTCCTTTCGCCTAAAAAACGTGTCCACTGTACCAAGCTTTTTTCTGTAAGGTTGCTTCTCTTTTACGCTTTTCGTTTGCAAGTTTACGATAAGCCGCCCCACTTAATTTGTTCGCTTCATGCTGCATAAAAAAAACACCAAATCGCAAACGCACTAAGCCAAGCGTCAAGTCAACCTTGCAGCAGGTTTTCGCATATGTAGTTCCAAACGTGCGCAAGAATATAGTTCCACTGAGACTGGTTCTATTCCGACACAACTGCATACTTGCAAGAAAACAGTTATTTAATTTGTAATATACAGACAAAATAATACATCCATTAGCAGGTGTGGACTTAATTGGTTGCAATCACTGTGCAGACGAACTTAGAACTGCAGATTCGCCAACTGCAATGTGTATTGCGTTGAAGAGACACTGGAACTTTAGAGCGAGTCGAGCGAGACTGAATGCGTTGCAGAACGCGTGGAATCGGTGATACCAGTGTTGCACATCCCACTATTTTAACCCTATGTTTATTGTAGAGCGGCGAGAATGGCTGAATCTCCTGTTCAGCGCGCGGTTTTACCCGAATGTTATTTTGGACTTCATCCGAAGGGAAATGCTCTTCAAAGTCAAGCAAGTTGTTTTAAATGCATAATCCGCCTTGCGGCAACAAGATCAAAGTAAAACAGGGCGTGAGGTGAATGTGCACACGAATTGTATCACGGGTCTTGAATGATTTGCGGTTTGAGTTTAGCAAGCAAGAGGAAACGATTGTTTGTTGTTTGACGACAAAAGAATCTCCGCGGTATTAAAAGATATTGCAGTGAGAAGAAACATGTTTATTATTTGGACGAGACGTAGTTCAACTCGGTCAGTGGGGGAAGGGGGAATAAAACATGGAAGGATACCACCATGCAAAACCACCGCCAAGGCTGAAGAAACCGACAATGAGGGGAAGGGGGAAGCTTATTGTTTCACCCACTGGCGGCAATGAAAGCTTTGTTGAAGGCGCATATTTACTGTTCCGCGCAAAGAAAGGGTGATTATCAGCAAGAAATGGACAGACCAAGATTTGAATCCTGGTTTAGTGAAGTGATTCATAAATTGAAACCAGAGTAATAGCAGCAGACAATGCACCTGATTGTATATAACACCAATAACAAATCATGCTTTTTTGGTGGTATAACTTGAATTGCGTGCGTGTGTCTTACAGGGACGGATGTATTGCGGACGAAGCAACCACGTTTTTCATAAATGTATTTCTTTCTAAACCAAAAACAATAATTTGTCATTAAATTCAAGAGGGGCCTATTGTTGTTTACTTTTATCTCCGTTTATTTTTCGTTTTGCGTGCTCGAAATATACACACATGCTCTCATGTTTAGAAGTTATTTCGCTCTTATATTAAGTAATGACACATTTATTAAATAATATATGCGCAGAAAGTACTTTTAAAATTTTATGTTTCAGGAGACAAGAGAAGCAAAAATACATTCCACTTGACATGCATGCCGGTTTTGATGTGTTGTGCGCTTGGCAATACTGTGGATTTTCTCAGGGTCTACGATGTAAGCAGCTCGGCGGTTGAGGCAAGACTGGCACGGAAGATTCTGAGCTCAGTTCTCGCGCGGATTGATACATAAAACCTGCTGCAAACTTAGCCTGACGCGCGGCTTAGCAACAAACTGAATGCACCAGCCAGAGAATACAGTAAGACAAAAACTAGTTGCGGTCCACGCGAAAGCTGCACTCACTCACTTATCAGCAGTGTTTATGTGTTTATTATTTTTAAGACTGGCACTGTTACAGATGCGAGTTTCAAACAATCAGTCTTCTTTCCTGCCTGGCCATTAACAAACGCTTATTGGAAGATCGAAGGGTATGTATTTACAAAAGCAAACCGACAAAGGCTGCGCGGCTTGCATTGTCATTATAAGCGATAAAAGCCACATCACGGGTTAAAAACAAATTGATTGGCAGATCAGACGATACATTTCTTGATAACACATAGGAAATCCGATACATCAAGGTTTCTTTCGTATGAAGCGAAAGTGTTGAAAACTGTTGATTTGAAACATTGGTTTCATAGGTCTAAATTGTCACTGTGTGCGTAAGACACTTTTTATTATTCTTGATATTCTGGAAAAAAGATTTGCTGCTCCTAAGAGTTGCCGCCCCTAGGCACGTGCCTAGTGGGCCTATTTGGTATTCCGCCACTGAGAGGACCCTGATCCTCCTCCCCCTCTGGAGGATACATTGGTGACAGCAGGTGGATCTGGCATCAACAAACTCTATTCTCCCAGAATCAGACACGGAACTACATAATCCGGGGCAAGAAACTGGTACCCAGACTATTCCACACGCTTACTCATAATTAGACCTCGGATTTTTTGTTCTAAAAAGCGTGATTTCATGTTCCTAAAATAGGCTCTAATAATCCTAAAATAGATTTTATTTAGGCGCATAAACCTAAAATAGCATCTAACAAGCAAAATAGTTTTTTTAGGCACTACAAAACTTCGTCAGTTGTTGTGTTTTTTAACGAAACGCTGACATAGGTTAAAAACCTCAAATCTGAGGTCTACTCATAATACACCTAGCTGGAGGGGTCTTGTCTCCCCCCCTCTTTGCAAAAGTAACTTCCTCTGGGGAAGAAGTTTTTCAAAAGAATCACAAGATGAAAAAGATAGATATTTTAAATTTGGTAAAATATAAATTTGTAGCTAGCCAACTGCCACAACTAGGCCTACAATTCATAACCAAAGCTATGCAACAGTTCTTCTTTTAAAATGAAAACGCTCGTCATTTGTTTTAGATCCGATGAATTTAGAAACTCTAAACTGGTAATACAGTACACAATTACACAAAAAATCATAAGTAGTAATACGAATGTTGAAAAATTTTGACGAATCTTTATGAAAAAATTGCAAATAGGGAAATTTATGGCTTAGGAGGTCTGGCGCCCCGAACTCCCAATAAATCCTGACCTGCCTTGTGAGCACTATTTTCAGTAGGGGTGGAGGAATTAACGGGGAGAGGTAGAACGTTAGGGGTGACAGGGTAGAAATGAAGGGCAAAGGGAAAATTTTGCCCCGGTGAAAAGTTTATCTTGAGCCGTCTCTGTGCAAGAAGCAATACTAAATGTAATTTTCCGAACTACAACACACAGGGATTACCAACCCTCCTTTTCGTTTCTGGCTGGATCTAAATCGTGTATCTTATATTATACTGTAATAACATGATAACCATACACCAGAAATGTAGCCATGTGTTGCATGACAAGAGATAGGTGGCAGCACAGCCTCTGAATGATAAAAATGTGAATTTGAAAACTCTAAAACTAATTTCTATGATTATAATGAAGTATTAATGAAAGTTTTGCTAGTTTCTGCAGATCTTAAAACTCTCAAATTCATTCTCTCAAACACTAATTGCACTCTATTAATTTTTATGTATATTTCACACTGCAGATATCTTCAGCGCTCTATTTAATTCTCGCAGTATCATAATAAATACAGCACTATAACAAATAATAGCTTTTCATTTGGCGCCATACAATTGAACAGTCGATTTCAAGTAGTATGCATATCATTATTTATCAATTTCGATACCGCAAGGGTTCCGGATTCGAATCCCGGCCTGGGCATGGATATTCTTTGTGACTGTCCTTTCATTGATTCTTTTGGTATCTTTTACATCGCATTTCTTCCACTTGTTGCTAATCGCGAAGATGGGGATGAGCGATGAGGGGCATCCATCCCCAGGCTGGGATACGACCCCTGCATTGTAGCGCATTGTGTTAACCATTCCGCCCTAAGAGGTTGGCGAATATCCCTTCATGAATTTCATCATATCGTCACTCATCCTTATCTCGACGGTTAGCCGAAAGTGGCAGAAAAGCGATGTGAAAGAAACAAAATCAGTCAAACACACAGTTTCGATATGTAAAGCTTGCTGAAAAATTATATAAAAGCTCTGTTTTTGGCAACCTTCAGTGGGACCTTCTAATAAATATTAAGTGGCTTATCAATACCATGAACTACTAAAGCCACGTAGAGATAAGGGCGCACCCGGGGTAGAGTTTGATCCATTTTTCTTAAAGGAGAAAACTTTCGACACATGTGAAGGATTGCATAATAATATCACTCAGTACAGTCTCCGTAAATCTAAGAAATATGCAACTCAGATGTTACTGCTGAATTATCGTTGTTTTGCACTACCTTTGGTGTCTTCTTGCACCATTTGTATGTCAAACCACAAAGAAACCTTTAGCACCCGATTAAGTGTTGTGTTGTATCAGTTAGGGTGTAAAACGAATTTCTGTGGTAACGCAGTAGCATATATACAGGGTGTCCTGGATAGAGGTTTACAAAAATACACACATATATTTTAGCATCTGTAAAGTTTACTAACTTTATTTTCGCGGTTTTCTACAAAGTAACTCACAAAGTTTTTATGTACACTGGTACATCTCAAAGTCTGTAACTCAACAGATATCCAAACGATACTCAAGCTCGTGCCATGTGTTGACCAGCATTTGAGGAGTTATTAGCGCAACCGCTTCAAATCACCCAAACCGTGAGCTTTCCTCTTGTACACAACATCTTTAATGACTTCAACCCAGCCAATTATAAGACGCGCTGCACTTTACGCTCTGGCGTCCACATCATGATTGCCAAGGTTAGCAGCCCGTCTTATTGAGAGCTGTTCTCATGCCGTTTCTGCGCATGCGTGCCTCAACAGCACTATTAATCGTATTGACTACTGAAATCTTGGATCGATGGTCTATCGATTGAGCAGCATTACGAGACAATACAAGGAGTAGTTTTTGTTTTATCAGGCGTTATTTTTGTTTACCTCTAGCCCGGACACCCTGTATTTGAGTGTACCATCTGGATTCAGAAGTGCAAAGTCTGTCTAAAATTTCATTATATGCTCAGATAGGCTAATCGGGACTGGACCTACAGTTTAAAGTCGAAACCTAAACATTGTGTTACAAGTATCCGCCAGGCATAAAACCCATGACCTCTTGATTGCAAGACTACAGCGTTAGTCACTACAGAATCAGGGATGTTCTCAATTTGAATTCAACTTTAGTATATTTAGGCATGCCTGTATGGGGGTGATGCCGGTAATTTCCACCCACAAGCACTTTTATCCCCAACGAGAAAAAAAATATTTATCCCTGCCAGGGACTCAAAGAAAATTGAATTGAAAGCATATATTTCCTACCCATGTAACAAACATAATTTAGAAATCATTCGTGTCCATTAAAGGTCAAATTATCAAAGATTTCCCTGCCTTGTGGATGAAAGGAGGACACCATTCTGCAACTGACCAACCTCACCGAGCCGAGACACTATCATGGGATAGTGCTGATATTTTACACGCATTAAAGTGTTGCTTGAAATTTGTAGGTAGTTTAAATGGACGTTAAGTTTAGGTTAGAAGGACGTTAAGTTTAGGTTAGATGGACGTTAAGCTTATGTTAGATGGACGTTAAGTTTAGGTTAGATGCACTTTAGGTTTAGTTTAGATTTACGTTAAGTTTAGGTTAGATGAACGTTAAGTTTAGGTTAGATGAACGTTAAGTTTAGGTTAGATGCACTTTAGGTTTAGTTTAGATGGACGTTAAGTTTAGGTTAGATGAACGTTAAGTTTAGGTTAAATGGGCGTTAAGTTTAGGTTAAATGGACGTTAAGTTTAGGTTAGATGCACTTTAGGTTTAGGTTAGATGGATGTTAAGTTTAGATTAGATGAACGTTAAGTTTAGGTTAGATGCACTTTAGGTTTAGTTTAGATGGACGTTAAGTTTAGGTTAGATGAACGTTAAGTTTAGGTTAAATGGGCGTTAAGTTTAGGTTAGATGGACGTTAAGTTTAGGTTAGATGCACTTTAGGTTTAGGTTAGATGGACGTTAAGTTTAGATTAGATGCACTTTAGGTATAGTTTAGATGGACGTTAAGTTTAGGTTAGATGAACGTTAAGTTTAGGTTAAATGGGCGTTAAGTTTAGGTTAGAAGGACGTTAAGTTTAGGTTAGATGGACGTTAAGTTTAGGTTAGATGAACGTTAAGTTTAGGCTAAATGGGCGTTAAGTTTAGGTTAGATGGACGTGAAATTTAGGTTAGATGAACGTTAAGTTTAGGTTAGATGCACTTTAGGTTTAGTTTAGATGGACGTTAAGTTTAGGTTAGATGAACGTTAAGTTTAGGTTAAATGGGATTAAGTTTAGGTTAGATGGACGTTAAGTTTAGGTCAGATGCACTTTAGGTTTAGGTTAGATGGACGTTAAGTTTAGGTTAGATGAACGTTAAGTTTAGGTTAAATGGGCGTTAAGTTTAGGTTAGAAGGACGTTAAGTTTAGGTTAGATGGACGTTAAGCTTATGTTAGATGGACGTTAAGTTTAGGTTAGATGAACGTTAAGTTTAGGTTAAATGGGCGTTAAGTTTAGATTAGATGGACGTTAAGTTTAGGTTAGATGAACGTTAAGTTTAGGTTAGATGGACGTTAAGTTTAGGCTAAATGGGCGTTAAGTTTAGATTAGATGGACGTTAAGTTTAGGTTAGATGAACGTTAAGTTTAGGTTAGATGGACGTTAAGTTTAGGCTAAATGGGCGTTAAGTTTAGATTAGATGGACGTTAAGTTTAGGTTAGATGGACGTTAAGCTTATGTTAGATGGACGTTAAGTTTAGGTTAGATGAACGTTAAGTTTAGGTTAAATGGGCGTTAAGTTTAGATTAGATGGACGTTAAGTTTAGGTTAGATGGGCGTTAAGTTTAGGTTAGATGGACGTTAAGTTTAGGCTAAATGGGCGTTAAGTTTAGGTTAGATGGACGTGAAGTTTAGGTTAGATGAACGTTAAGTTTAGGTTAGATGCACTTTAGGTTTAGTTTAGATGGACGTTAAGTTTAGGTTAGATGAACGTTAAGTTTAGGTTAAATGGGCGTTAAGTTTAGGTTAGATGGACGTTAAGTTTAGGTCGGATGCACTTTAGGTTTAGGTTAGATGGACGTTAAGTTTAGGTTAGATGGACGTTAAGTTTAGGTTAGATGGACGTTAAGTTTAGGTTAGATGAACGTTAAGTTTAGGTTAGATGGACGTTAAGTTTAGGTTAGATGGACTTTAAGTTTAGGTTAGATGAACGTTAAGTTTAGGTTAGATGGGCGTTAAGTTTAGGTTAGATGGACGTTAAGTTTAGGCTAAATGGGCGTTAAGTTTAGGTTAGATGGACGTGAAGTTTAGGTTAGATGAACGTTAAGTTTAGGTTAGATGCACTTTAGGTTTAGTTTAGATGGACGTTAAGTTTAGGTTAGATGAACGTTAAGTTTAGGTTAAATGGGCGTTAAGTTTAGGTTAGATGGACGTTAAGTTTAGGTCAGATGCACTTTAGGTTTAGGTTAGATGGACGTTAAGTTTAGGTTAGATGAACGTTAAGTTTAGGTTAAATGGGCGTTAAGTTTAGGTTAGAAGGACGTTAAGTTTAGGTTAGATGGACGTTAAGCTTATGTTAGATGGACGTTAAGTTTAGGTTAGATGAACGTTAAGTTTAGGTTAAATGGGCGTTAAGTTTAGATTAGATGGACGTTAAGTTTAGGTTAGATGAACGTTAAGTTTAGGTTAGATGGACGTTAAGTTTAGGTTAGATGAACGTTAAGTTTAGGTTAGATGGACGTTAAGTTTAGGTTAGATGGGCGTTAAGTTTAGGTTAGATGGACGTTAAGTTTAGGTTAGATGAACGTTAAGTTTAGGTTAGATGGACGTTAAGTTTAGGTTAGATGGACTTTAAGTTTAGGTTAGATGAACGTTAAGTTTAGGTTAGATGGACGTTAAGTTTAGGTTAGATGGGCGTTAAGTTTAGGTTAGATGGGCGTTAAGTTTAGGTTAGATGGGCGTTAAGTTTAGGTTAGATGAACGTTAAGTTTAGGTTAGATGGACGTTAAGTTTAGGTTAGATGAACGTTAAGTTTAGGTTAGATGGACGTTAAGTTTAGGTTAGATGGACTTTAAGTTTAGGTTAGATGGACTTTAAGTTTAGGTTAGATGAACGTTAAGTTTAGATTAGATGGACGTTAAGTTTAGATTAGATGGACGTTAAGTTTAGGTTAGATGGACTTTAAGTTTAGGTTAGATGGACTTTAAGTTTAGGTTAGATGAACGTTAAGTTTAGATTAGATGGACGTTAAGTTTAGGTTAGATGAACGTTAAGTTTAGGTTAGATGAACGTTAAGTTTAGGTTAGATGGACTTTAAGTTTAGGTTAGATGAACGTTAAGTTTAGGTTAGATGAACGTTAAGTTTAGATTAGATGGACGTTAAGTTTAGGTTAGATGAACGTTAAGTTTAGGTTAGATGGACGTTAAGATTAGGTTAGATGAACGTTAAGTTTAGGTTAGATGGACGTTAAGTATAGGTTAGATGGGCGTTAAGTTTAGGTTAGATGGACGTTAAGTTTAGGTTAGATGAACGTTAAGTTTAGGTTAGATGGACGTTAAGTTTAGGTTAGATGGACTTTAAGTTTAGGTTAGATGAACGTTAAGTTTAGGTTAGATGGGCGTTAAGTTTAGGTTAGATGGACGTTAAGTTTAGGCTAAATGGGCGTTAAGTTTAGGTTAGATGGACGTGAAGTTTAGGTTAGTTGAACGTTAAGTTTAGGTTAGATGCACTTTAGGTTTAGTTTAGATGGACGTTAAGTTTAGGTTAGATGAACGTTAAGTTTAGGTTAAATGGGCGTTAAGTTTAGGTTAGATGGACGTTAAGTTTAGGTCAGATGCACTTTAGGTTTAGGTTAGATGGACGTTAAGTTTAGGTTAGATGAACGTTAAGTTTAGGTTAAATGGGCGTTAAGTTTAAGTTAGAAGGACGTTAAGTTTAGGTTAGATGGACGTTAACTTTAGGTTAGATGAACGTTAAGTTTAGGTTAAATGGGCGTTAAGTTTAGATTAGATGGACGTTAAGTTTAGGTTAGATGAACGTTAAGTTTAGGTTAGATGGACGTTAAGTTTAGGTTAGATGAACGTTAAGTTTAGGTTAGATGGACGTTAAGTTTAGGTTAGATGGGCGTTAAGTTTAGGTTAGATGGACGTTAAGTTTAGGTTAGATGAACGTTAAGTTTAGGTTAGATGGACGTTAAGTTTAGGTTAGATGGACGTTAAGTTTAGGTTAGATGAACGTTAAGTTTAGGTTAGATGGACGTTAAGTTTAGGTTAGATGGGCGTTAAGTTTAGGTTAAATGGGCGTTAAGTTTAGGTTAGATGGGCGTTAAGTTTAGGTTAGATGGACGTTAAGTTTAGGTTAGATGAACGTTAAGTTTAGGTTAGATGGACGTTAAGTTTAGGTTAGATGGACTTTAAGTTTAGGTTAGATGAACGTTAAGTTTAGGTTAGATGGACGTTAAGTTTATGTTAAATGGGCGTTAAGTTTAGGTTAGATGGGCGTTAAGTTTAGGTTAGATGGACGTTAAGTTTAGGTTAGATGAACGTTAAGTTTAGGTTAAATGGGCGTTAAGTTTAGGTTAGATGGGCGTTAAGTTTAGGTTAGATGGACGTTAAGTTTAGGTTAGATGAACGTTAAGTTTAGGTTAGATGGACGTTAAGTTTAGGTTAGATGGACTTTAAGTTTAGGTTAGATGGACGTTAAGTTTAGGTTAGATGGGCGTTAAGTTTAGGTTAGATGGACGTTAAGTTTAGGTTAGATGGACTTTAAGTTTAGGTTAGATGAACGTTAAGTTTAGGTTAGATGGACGTTAAGTTTAGGTTATATGGTCGTTAAGTTTAGGTTAGATGGGCGTTAAGTTTAGGTTAGATGGACGTTAAGTTTAGGTTAGATGAACGTTAAGTTAAGTTAGATGGGCGTTAAGTTTAGGTTAGATGGACTTTAAGTTTAGGTTAGATGGACGTTAAGTTTAGGTTAGATGAACGTTAAGTTTAGGTTAGATGGACGTTAAGTTTAGGTTAGATGGACTTTAAGTTTAGGTTAGATGAACGTTAAGTTTAGGTTAGATGGACGTTAAGTTTAGGTTAGATGGGCGTTAAGTTTAGGTTAGATGGGCGTTAAGTTTAGGTTAGATGGACGTTAAGTTTAGGTTAGATGGGCGTTAAGTTTAGGTTAGATGGACTTTAAGTTTAGGTTAGATGGACGTTAAGTTTAGGTTAGATGGGCGTTAAGTTTAGGTTAGATGGACGTTAAGTTTAGGTTAGATGAACGTTAAGTTTAGGTTAGATGGACGTTAAGTTTAGGTTAGATGGGCTTTAAGTTTAGGTTAGATGAACGTTAAGTTTAGGTTAGATGGACGTTAAGTTTAGGTTAGATGGGCGTTAAGTTTAGGTTAGATGGGCGTTAAGTTTAGGTTAGATGGACGGTAAGTTTAGGTTAGATGAACGTTAAGTTTAGGTTAGATGGGCGTTAAGTTTAGGTTAGATGGACTTTAAGTTTAGGTTAGATGGACGTTAAGTTTAGGTTAGATGAACGTTAAGTTTAGGTTAGATGGACGTTAAGTTTAGGTTAGATGGGCGTTAAGTTTAGGTTAGATGAACGTTAAGTTTAGGTTAGATGGACTTTAAGTTTAGGTTAGATGGACGTTAAGTTTAGGTTAGATGGACTTTAAGTTTAGGTTAGATGGGCGTTAAGTTTAGGTTAGATGGGCGTTAAGTTTAGGTTAGATGGACGTTAAGTTTAGGTTAGATGGGCGTTAAGTTTAGGTTAGATGAACGTTAAGTTTAGGTTAGATGGACGTTAAGTTTAGGTTAGATGGGCGTTAAGTTTAGGTTAGATGGACTTTAAGTTTAGGTTAGATGGACGTTAAGTTTAGGTTAGATGGGCGTTAAGTTTAGGTTAGATGGACTTTAAGTTTAGGTTAGATGAACGTTAAGTTTAGGTTAGATGGACTTTAAGTTTAGGTTAGATGGGCGTTAAGTTTAGGTTAGATGGGCGTTAAGTTTAGGTTAGATGGACGTTAAGTTTAGGTTAGATGGGCGTTAAGTTTAGGTTAGATGGACTTTAAGTTTAGGTTAGATGGACGTTAAGTTTAGGTTAGATGGGCGTTAAGTTTAGGTTAGATGGACTTTAAGTTTAGGTTAGATGAACGTTAAGTTTAGGTTAGATGGACTTTTAGTTTAGGTTAGATGGGCGTTAAGTTTAGGTTAGATGGGCGTTAAGTTTAGGTTAGATGGACGTTAAGTTTAGGTTAGATGGGCGTTAAGTTTAGGTTAGATGAACGTTAAGTTTAGGTTAGATGGACGTTAAGTTTAGGTTAGATGGGCGTTAAGTTTAGGTTAGATGGACTTTAAGTTTAGGTTAGATGGACGTTAAGTTTAGGTTAGATGGGCGTTAAGTTTAGGTTAGATGGACGTTAAGTTTAGGTTAGATGAACGTTAAGTTTAGGTTAGATGGACGTTAAGTTTAGGTTAGATGGACTTTAAGTTTAGGTTAGATGAACGTCAAGTTTAGGTTAGATGGACGTTAAGTTTAGGTTAGATGGGCGTTAAGTTTAGGTTAGATGGGCGTTAAGTTTAGGTTAGATGGACGTTAAGTTTAGGTTAGATGAACGTTAAGTTTAGGTTAGATGGGCGTTAAGTTTAGGTTAGATGGACTTTAAGTTTAGGTTAGATGGACGTTAAGTTTAGGTTAGATGAACGTTAAGTTTAGGTTAGATGGACGTTAAGTTTAGGTTAGATGGGCGTTAAGTTTAGGTTAGATGAACGTTAAGTTTAGGTTAGATGGACTTTAAGTTTAGGTTAGATGGACGTTAAGTTTAGGTTAGATGGACTTTAAGTTTAGGTTAGATGGGCGTTAAGTTTAGGTTAGATGGGCGTTAAGTTTAGGTTAGATGGACGTTAAGTTTAGGTTAGATGGGCGTTAAGTTTAGGTTAGATGAACGTTAAGTTTAGGTTAGATGGACGTTAAGTTTAGGTTAGATGGGCGTTAAGTTTAGGTTAGATGGGCGTTAAGTTTAGGTTAGATGGACTTTAAGTTTAGGTTAGATGAACGTTAAGTTTAGGTTAGATGGACTTTAAGTTTAGGTTAGATGGGCGTTAAGTTTAGGTTAGATGGGCGTTAAGTTTAGGTTAGATGGACGTTAAGTTTAGGTTAGATGGGCGTTAAGTTTAGGTTAGATGAACGTTAAGTTTAGGTTAGATGGACGTTAAGTTTAGGTTAGATGGGCGTTAAGTTTAGGTTAGATGGACTTTAAGTTTAGGTTAGATGGACGTTATGTTTAGGTTAGATGGGCGTTAAGTTTAGGTTAGATGGACGTTAAGTTTAGGTTAGATGAACGTTAAGTTTAGGTTAGATGGACGTTAAGTTTAGGTTAGATGGGCGTTAAGTTTAGGTTAGATGGACGTTAAGTTTAGGTTAGATGGACGTTAAGTTTAGGTTAAATGGGCGTTAAGTTTAGGTTAGATGAACGTTAAGTTTAGGTTAGATGGACGTTAAGTTTAGGTTAGATGGGCGTTAAGTTTAGGTTAGATGGACGTTAAGTTTAGGTTAGATGAACGTTAAGTTTAGGTTAGATGGACGTTAAGTTTAGGTTAGATGGACTTTAAGTTTAGGTTAGATGAACGTTAAGTTTAGGTTAGATGGACGTTAAGTTTAGGTTAGATGGGCGTTAAGTTTAGGTTAGATGGGCGTTAAGTTTAGGTTAGATGGGCGTTAAGTTTAGGTTAGATGGGCGTTAAGTTTAGGTTAGATGGGCGTTAAGTTTAGGTTAGATGGACGTTAAGTTTAGGTTAGATGGGCGTTAAGTTTAGGTTAGATGGACGTTAAGTTTAGGTTAGATGGGCGTTAAGTTTAGGTTAGATGGACGTTAAGTTTAGGTTAGATGGGCGTTAAGTTTAGGTTAGATGGACGTTAAGTTTAGGTTAGATGGACGTTAAGTTTAGGTTAAATGGGCGTTAAGTTTAGGTTAGATGAACGTTAAGTTTAGGTTAGATGGACGTTAAGTTTAGGTTAGATGGGCGTTAAGTTTAGGTTAGATGGACTTTAAGTTTAGGTTAGATGGACGTTAAGTTTAGGTTAGATGGACGTTAAGTTTAGGTTAGATGGACTTTAAGTTTAGGTTAGATGGACGTTAAGTTTAGGTTAGATGATCGTTAAGTTTAGGTTAAATGGGCGTTAAGTTTAGGTTAGATGGACGTTAAGTTTAGGTTAGATGAACGTTAAGTTTAGGTTAGATGGACGTTAAGTTTAGGTTAAATGGGCGTTAAGTTTAGGTTAGATGAACGTTAAGTTTAGGTTAGATGGACGTTAAGTTTAGGTTAGATGGGCGTTAAGTTTAGGTTAGATGGACTTTAAGTTTAGGTTAGATGGACGTTAAGTTTAGGTTAGATGGACGTTAAGTTTAGGTTAGATGGACTTTAAGTTTAGGTTAGATGGACGTTAAGTTTAGGTTAGATGGACGTTAAGTTTAGGTTAGATGGACTTTAAGTTTAGGTTAGATGGACGTTAAGTTTAGGTTAGATGAACGTTAAGTTTAGGTTAGATGGACGTTAAGTTTAGGTTAGATGGACTTTAAGTTTAGGTTAGATGAACGTTAAGTTTAGGTTAGATGGACGTTAAGTTTAGGTTAGATGGACGTTAAGTTTAGGTTAGATGGACGTTAAGTTTAGGTTAGATGGGCGTTAAGTTTAGGTTAGATGGACGTTAAGTTTGGTTAGATGAACGTTAAGTTTAGGTTAGATGGACGTTAAGTTTAGGTTAGATGGACTTTAAGTTTAGGTTAGATGAACGTTAAGTTTAGGTTAGATGGACGTTAAGTTTAGGTTAGATGGACGTTAAGTTTAGGTTAAATGGGCGTTAAGTTTAGGTTAGATGAACGTTAAGTTTAGGTTAGATGAACGTTAAGTTTAGGTTAGATGGGCGTTAAGTTTAGGTTAGATGGACGTTAAGTTTAGGTTAGATGGACGTTAAGTTTAGGTTAGATGAACGTTAAGTTTAGGTTAGATGGACGTTAAGTTTAGGTTAGATGGGCGTTAAGTTTAGGTTAGATGGACGTTAAGTTTAGGTTAGATGGACGTTAAGTTTAGGTTAGATGGGCGTTAAGTTTAGGTTAGATGAACGTTAAGTTTAGGTTAGATGGACGTTAAGTTTAGGTTAAATGGGCGTTAAGTTTAGGTTAGATGAACGTTAAGTTTAGGTTAGATGAACGTTAAGTTTAGGTTAGATGGACGTTAAGTTTAGGTTAAATGGGCGTTAAGTTTAGGTTAGATGGACGTTAAGTTTAGGTTAAATGGGCGTTAAGTTTAGGTTAGATGAACGTTAAGTTTAGGTTAGATGAACGTTAAGTTTAGGTTAGATGGACGTTAAGTTTAGGTTAAATGGGCGTTAAGTTTAGGTTAGATGAACGTTAAGTTTAGGTTAGATGAACGTTAAGTTTAGGTTAGATGAACGTTAAGTTTAGGTTAGATGAACGTTAAGTTTAGGTTAGATGGACGTTAAGTTTAGGTTAAATGGGCGTTAAGTTTAGGTTAGATGAACGTTAAGTTTAGGTTAGATGAACGTTAAGTTTAGGTTAGATGGGCGTTAAGTTTAGGTTAGATGGACGTTAAGTTTAGGTTAGATGGACGTTAAGTTTAGGTTAGATGAACGTTAAGTTTAGGTTAGATGGACGTTAAGTTTAGGTTAGATGGGCGTTAAGTTTAGGTTAGATGGACGTTAAGTTTAGGTTAGATGGACGTTAAGTTTAGGTTAGATGGGCGTTAAGTTTAGGTTAGATGAACGTTAAGTTTAGGTTAGATGGACGTTAAGTTTAGGTTAAATGGGCGTTAAGTTTAGGTTAGATGAACGTTAAGTTTAGGTTAGATGAACGTTAAGTTTAGGTTAGATGGGCGTTAAGTTTAGGTTAGATGGACGTTAAGTTTAGGTTAGATGGACGTTAAGTTTAGGTTAGATGAACGTTAAGTTTAGGTTAGATGGACGTTAAGTTTAGGTTAGATGGGCGTTAAGCTTAGGTTAGATGGACGTTAAGTTTAGGTTAGATGGACGTTAAGTTTAGGTTAGATGGGCGTTAAGTTTAGGTTAGATGAACGTTAAGTTTAGGTTAGATGGACGTTAAGTTTAGGTTAGATGGACGTTAAGTTTAGGTTAGATGGACGTTAAGTTTAGGTTAGATGGGCGTTAAGTTTAGGTTAGATGAACGTTAAGTTTAGGTTAGATGGACGTTAAGTTTAGGTTAAATGGGCGTTAAGTTTAGGTTAGATGAACGTTAAGTTTAGGTTAGATGAACGTTAAGTTTAGGTTAGATGGGCGTTAAGTTTAGGTTAGATGGACGTTAAGTTTAGGTTAGATGGACGTTAAGTTTAGGTTAGATGGACGTTAAGTTTAGGTTAGATGGGCGTTAAGTTTAGGTTAGATGGACGTTAAGTTTAGGTTAGATGGACGTTAAGTTTAGGTTAAATGGGCGTTAAGTTTAGGTTAGATGGGCGTTAAGTTTAGGTTAGATGAACGTTAAGTTTAGGTTAGATGGACGTTAAGTTTAGGTTAAATGGGCGTTAAGTTTAGGTTAGATGGGCGTTAAGTTTAGGTTAGATGAACGTTAAGTTTAGGTTAGATGGGCGTTAAGTTTAGGTTAGATGAACGTTAAGTTTAGGTTAGATGGACGTTAAGTTTAGGTTAGATGGACGTTAAGTTTAGGTTAGATGGACGTTAAGTTTAGGTTAGATGGGCGTTAAGTTTAGGTTAGATGAACGTTAAGTTTAGGTTAGATGGACGTTAAGTTTAGGTTAAATGGGCGTTAAGTTTAGGTTAGATGAACGTTAAGTTTAGGTTAGATGAACGTTAAGTTTAGGTTAGATGGGCGTTAAGTTTAGGTTAGATGAACGTTAAGTTTAGGTTAGATGGACGTTAAGTTTAGGTTAGATGGACGTTAAGTTTAGGTTAGATGGGCGTTAAGTTTAGGTTAGATGGACGTTAAGTTTAGGTTAGATGAACGTTAAGTTTAGGTTAGATGGACGTTAAGTTTAGGTTAGATGGACGTTAAGTTTAGGTTAGATGGACGTTAAGTTTAGGTTAGATGGGCGTTAAGTTTAGGTTAGATGAACGTTAAGTTTAGGTTAGATGGACGTTAAGTTTAGGTTAAATGGGCGTTAAGTTTAGGTTAGATGAACGTTAAGTTTAGGTTAGATGAACGTTAAGTTTAGGTTAGATGGGCGTTAAGTTTAGGTTAGATGGACGTTAAGTTTAGGTTAGATGGACGTTAAGTTTAGGTTAGATGAACGTTAAGTTTAGGTTAGATGGACGTTAAGTTTAGGTTAGATGGGCGTTAAGCTTAGGTTAGATGGACGTTAAGTTTAGGTTAGATGGACGTTAAGTTTAGGTTAGATGGGCGTTAAGTTTAGGTTAGATGAACGTTAAGTTTAGGTTAGATGGGCGTTAAGTTTAGGTTAGATGGACGTTAAGTTTAGGTTAGATGGACGTTAAGTTTAGGTTAGATGGGCGTTAAGTTTAGGTTAGATGAACGTTAAGTTTAGGTTAGATGGACGTTAAGTTTAGGTTAAATGGGCGTTAAGTTTAGGTTAGATGAACGTTAAGTTTAGGTTAGATGAACGTTAAGTTTAGGTTAGATGGGCGTTAAGTTTAGGTTAGATGGACGTTAAGTTTAGGTTAGATGGACGTTAAGTTTAGGTTAGATGAACGTTAAGTTTAGGTTAGATGGACGTTAAGTTTAGGTTAGATGGACGTTAAGTTTAGGTTAGATGGACGTTAAGTTTAGGTTAGATGGACGTTAAGTTTAGGTTAGATGGACGTTAAGTTTAGGTTAAATGGGCGTTAAGTTTAGGTTAGATGAACGTTAAGTTTAGGTTAGATGGACGTTAAGTTTAGGTTAAATGGGCGTTAAGTTTAGGTTAGATGGGCGTTAAGTTTAGGTTAGATGAACGTTAAGTTTAGGTTAGATGGGCGTTAAGTTTAGGTTAGATGAACGTTAAGTTTAGGTTAGATGAACGTTAAGTTTAGGTTAAATGGGCGTTAAGTTTAGGTTAGATGAACGTTAAGTTTAGGTTAGATGGACGTTAAGTTTAGGTTAGATGGGCGTTAAGTTTAGGTTAGATGAACGTTAAGTTTAGGTTAGATGGGCGTTAAGTTTAGGTTAGATGAACGTTAAGTTTAGGTTAGATGAACGTTAAGTTTAGGTTAAATGGGCGTTAAGTTTAGGTTAGATGGACGTTAAGTTTAGGTTAGATGAACGTTAAGTTTAGGTTAGATGGGCGTTAAGTTTAGGTTAGATGAACGTTAAGTTTAGGTTAGATGGACGTTAAGTTTAGGTTAAATGGGCGTTAAGTTTAGGTTAGATGAACGTTAAGTTTAGGTTAGATGAACGTTAAGTTTAGGTTAGATGGGCGTTAAGTTTAGGTTAGATGGACGTTAAGTTTAGGTTAGATGGACGTTAAGTTTAGGTTAGATGAACGTTAAGTTTAGGTTAGATGGACGTTAAGTTTAGGTTAGATGGGCGTTAAGTTTGAACTTGGAAATAGAAATTTGGTCAAGTTTTCGGTGTTATTAATTCGATAGCTCTTGTTGTGTATGAGTCTTGGTTTTTCTTAGAATGCAAACATAGTGTTTCTAAAGTCACTGTAAATTTTATAAGATTTAATAAACTAAGAACTCTAAGGGCCGTTTTTTTCAATGTTCAGTTAAGGTTCATGTTAGCACGTAACTGAAAGTGAAAATTTCGGTTTTTCAGTGTACAGTTAGCTCGTAACTGGAACTCTGGTGGCGATTATCTTTACTGGTACTTCTTCTTGCAGATACCAGCCCAACTGGAAGTTACGAGGCAACATGGATGCCTCGTGCAGCTATCGAAGTTCCACACTCGCAACTTCACTGTCAGATTAAACAAGATATGATTCATAAAAACCTTTAAATTGGTACAGAAAAAGACTTGTTTTGTTTGGCAGAGCTTACCAACGTCCATGCAAATATGGAAATTAAGCAGCATAGTTGCTAGAATTCGCTTGGTAAGGTTGTGTTAGAGAATTTGTGGTCAGGATATCCGGTCTACTAGGCAGGTCAATCTCCAATCGGTAATTTGGTGTAGTGGTTAGCACCACCACATTTCGGAGCGTGTTGTGTTTTGTAATACGAGTTCGAGTCCTGGTCAAGGGTATTTTTTTTTTGTCAATTATTTATTACGTGTGTTGCATTTAATTCACGCTTTATTTCTTCTCGGATAAATATTAGAGTAAATTTTAAAATTATTTTTACTCGTACCTTCATATTTTTAGAAGTTTACAAAGCATGCTTACTATTAACATCATGTTTTTTCGCTCAACAACATGCATAGAGAGGTACAAAGCATGCAGTCAAATGTACAATATTTACATATTATTAATAATAATAATAATAATAGTGTTTATATAAACAAACCGTCCCACACTGCACAACTGTTAAGAACTTAGGTGTGATATTTAATGAGAAACTTGACTGGCAAAACCACGTAACGTCTCAGAGTTCAAAAGCTTATGGTATACTTAGATCACTCTATAAATCATCGCACTTACTTTCGACTGATGTTAAATTGCGCCTTATGCAAGCTCTAGTTCTTCCAATTTTCGATTACTGTGACGTTGTTTATGGTGTTAATTTAACAAAAAAGAATGCTAAAATTGCACAAAAAGTACAGAATTCTTGTATACGTTTTGCATTTAGCTTGAAACGAAGGGATCACATACTGCCTTACTTAAATGACGTTAATTGGCTGAATATGACACGACGCAGAAAACTTCATCTGGCCTGCACATTATTCAAAATTCTGCAAACAAAAACACCCGCATACTTATACGACAGACTCCAATTTAGACACGACATACACAACTACACGACTCGACACTCTAAGAAACTTAATCTGGACAGATTCTCAAAATCCATATTCCTGTCATCCTTCAAAGCTGCTTCTGCATATTGTTGGAATGCGCTGCCACCAGATGTTACCTCGTGTGCGACATATAACAGCTTTAAAAGGGCAGTAACAAAAGTACTTCTACATGAGCAAGGACAAATCATCAGTACACATGACTAGATTCAGCATGCTTACGTTGAAATCAAATCAAAACAAAAAATGAGCAGATTCGAACCCAAGATGAACATTTTGATGTGTATGAATGAGAGAAATTGTTTTTTTTATCTTTTTAGTGTGTTAATTACTGAAATATTTAGAAGTGAAAATGTAATGGAATTCGTATGTTATAGTAGTAATTGTATTTTGTCTGTTTTATTGTAGTAGATTTTGCGGGTTAAGTGGTAGAGCAGCCACAGGCTGAACTTCGCCCATGAATAAAGAAATTCTAATTCTAAGAAATTCTAATTATCAATGTCTCGACTTTCGAGTTCTTCACGCTTCTTCTACAAGAAAGTATCTGCGCTTGCGCCTCATAACATCATTTCCCCCACGTGGAATTGGCCTATATTAGAAGAAAACCAAATTTGTAGTGCTGTCTTTCGTTAATTTATTTCGTAAGCATATAAAATGGATGCGCAGCCATTGTTCCTATCGTTTCACAATGCAATAACGTGCTTTCGAGCGCGGCGTGCTTGTACGTAGTTCTATATTTAAACGCCAGGCTATGTGCCAGTCGACGCGGTTTGAAACTATACTAACAGATGGCGCGCAAATCGATTTCCTGTAATTTCCGTGCTTCAGAATTGCCAACACACTGTTTCGGAGAACGAACCATGGTTTAGTTAACTGGTAGTTACTTTCACATTGAAAAACCCGGTGCTGGTTAAGACTGGCTGTTATCTCCAACTCGCAGTTAGTTAACAGAAAGATTAACAGGACATTAAAAAACTGGCCCTAAAGCACTTAGAACCGTAAGACAGCAGTTTAGTTTACTGACTGGTAATATATATAAATTTGTACACTCAGAGAAAAAAACTTTCCTCTCGAAACGAAGTCACACATACGCCACTGAGTGGGCATCCCCAAGCCCCCAAGCCCCCACCCCCCAACACAAGAAGCTTAATTCGCATAGTGTATGTATGCCAAATTCATATCAGAGGTGACTAGGCTTGCAAACTTTAGAGAGTGTAAATAACAGGCTTCAAACCATTGAGCTTAAAACGCTATTGGTGGACTTATGTCCTGAATATCAACTGTTGTCTGTTCGTGGTCTTGCTACTCTGAGCACAAACTTGAATTAACTTGATCGAAACAACCTAGCCACCACAATTTATAAGTGTAGAATACAAAACAAAATTACTCTATTCTGAAGCGGTAATTCTATACAAAATTCTTCAAAATTCTTCAAAATCAAATACCATAAGCTTACACCATGACGTGCCATCAATACAACAACACGAACACTGAAATAAGCTTAATCCCAATCATTGAGAGGCTTGGGACCTAACTTAGGTGGGCAAATCAAACTAAAGACTTGACTTTCAGGTGAGGGGGCAGAATCAAACTTGGGACTTAACTCTTGGGGGGCAGAATCTAACTTGGGACTAAACTCTTGGGGGGGGGCAAAATCAAACTTGGGACTAAACTATTGGGGGGGACAGAATAAAACTTGGGACTTATGGGACTTAACTTTCGAGGACAGAATCAAACTTGGACTTAACTCTTGGGGGGGGGGGGCAGAATCAAAGTTGGGTCTAAACTCTTGGGGGGGCAGAATCTAACTTGGGACTAAACTCTTGGGGGGACAAAATCAAACGTGGGACTTAACTTTCGAGGACAGAATCAAACGTGGGACTTAACTTTCGAGGACAGAATCAAACGTGGGACTTAACTTTCGAGGACAGAATCAAACTTGGGACTTAACTTTGAGTGTCAGAATAAACTTTGGACTTAGCTTTGGGGGCATAATCAAACATGGCACTTAACTTGGGGGGGGGGGAGCAGAATTAATGAATTTTCCATCCCATAAAAATAACGTCAGAGTTATTTTACTGAATGGCTTATATTTACACAATCATAAAAAGCTCCACTTCAATACTTTGATACTCAGAGGTAAACAAAAGTATCATCAACTTTTAAATTTCGTAGCCTGACAATTTTGAGGGGGCAAGTACCCCCCTTGCCCCCGCCAAGTTACGCATATGATCCCAATGTAACTACGAACCAGAACTAAATGTGCATAATAAAGCAAAATTGGATGGAGAGAAATAAAGAGCTCTCGAGACAGTGATGCAATAATGCCTTTGTTCTTATGCAGAAGCTTTTACGCAACAATGTGTTTAAAGTTTATATTTCTTCCTCCTACCACTTAATTAAACAATGACTTATTCTTCACGGGACTTCAAATTAATATTATAAAGTTTAATTGTTTGGTATGCAATAACGAATTTATTTACTCAGCAAACGCAAACCAAAGCAAATAATAAAAACATGTAATAATATTAAATCTCGTTGTTCCGGGAGACCGGATGAATGAATTCGATTCCGAGAGCCATTCCGGAAGGGTTGGCACACCTAGAGGTAACTGCCACATTCAAATACCCTAAACGAAGACTGAAATTAACTAAAGTAAGTCTTCTTGTTCTTAAGGTAATCGGATATTTGATTAGTATATTATTTGCGTACGTCAAGAAAAATGAAACTAGTTTTCCCACATGACAAAAGAAGCATGTTCAGGCGAACATAAAGAAAGGGGGGAAATACTTTACAAGTACTTTACAACATTAGTCCTTGACCAAGATGATGCAACTAGTCTTACAAACTGATCATACTCTTGCTTCCGTTTGTTAAGTTGCAAAAACCTTTCATTAAATTAAAATTTCCAACTAAAAGAACAAGAATAATAATATATATTGTCATATTATAATAATATGATGTTAATGAACGATCCCACATTGATAAGTTTCTATATATTAGTATTAACAATTCAATGTTTTCAAAAAGAGTCCACTGACCAGGTGCTGTGAACTTGTTCAAGGTCTTGGTGAAGCAGGATTCACGGTCGTGCTTGGGGCGTGGCATTGTTCCTGCATACCTTTAGCTAACATTCGTGTCCTTCACTTTAAGTATAAAAGAGCTTCCTTCCTTCCTGATGGCATCATTCTTACATCTGCAGTGTGTTGAACTGACTATCCAAAACAAATCCAACATGAAGGTTTTGGTAAGTATTATATTTTGAGGCAGAATTCAATATGTTCAGAAATCATAGTTGTCAATAACCTTACCATAGGAGTACGGTAAAATCAATGTTTCACTCACTGAACGATTGATTGATTGATTTGGTTTAATTTACTTAGCTTTTCTACCACTTTTGGCTAATTGCGAGGATGAGTGATGATATGATGAAATTGATGGACACTCACAAAGATCCATTCGAACCCAGGACGCTTGGCGTCGTAGCGCGAGTGCTAACCACTCCGCCACGGGGACCGGCACTCAACGAACGAGTACATCATTTCAACTACTCGTATAGTGGCGTTGTCAACTATAATTGGCACAGTTTTCTTCTCAAGAACTCAAAGTTAATTTACATCAACTGTATATTCAGATAGGGCTAATCGGGACCAACAGTTTAAAGTGGGATCCCAATCACAATGTATTGTACCTGGTAATCGAACCAGCACCCATTATTACATGGCGGCAGTGTCAGCCACCAAGATATCGAGAAGGCTACAGACCGACTGAAAAATTTATCCACGTTGTGTTACATCTTTTTGTTTCCATGTCTTATAATACTTCAGTTTAGTCCAACCTCTGGTAACTATAGTTAGTCAAGCACTCCCGTCATTGTGATTTACCCCTTATCAAGAGCAAGGGATTGTGTTACGCCATGCGCACAATAGACTATTTGGACTTCGAACTGCAAGAGTTAAAACAGAATGCGTCTAGTGCGGGGCACACCCAGCTAAAAGCTCGAAACCTGGCTCTCCTAACCTACCAATTCCTGACATACAATTTCGCTTACTTCTAATAATGCCCACATGGTTCTGTTAGTATGGCAAAATTTAGGGTAAGATTTTACAATACCGGACACTGCTGTAATTTCTATCCTACTTCTTATACTCACGAAATACGTAGTCCCGATGAAGTATCTGAGGTTAACATGTGGGGGTGACGTGTTGAAATTGTTAATTGACGTGCAGAAGTTGTAAAATAAGCTTTTCAATTATCGCGATCGTTCTCCGTATACAAACTTGGAAACCATGTTTGTTCAACGTAGCGTTCACTTGTTCAGTAATCTGCGTGGTGTGAGGTAGGAAATATAGTTCTATCTTTCGTAAGTTTTTTTTCGTAACTTTTAGTTGGGTACATATTAATAATACAAAACATTCACGCATAGCCCCACAAACCATTTACGGTAAGGTTAGGTTAAGCAAACATAGTTAAAATTTGGTCGTAATTTCATTTTTTAATTATTGGAAACACAAAATCTTCCGGTAAATAATGAGCAATCGTGCATTGTCGGTTGCGATCACGGACCCCCTTTTTTGGCAAATTCTACACGTGAGCGCCAACAGGGAATTGTCTGGTATTGTAAAATCGCTCCAAATTTAGCGCTCTTGGCATTTAGTTTTAGCGTTTGTTGAAAGCTGGGTGTGTCCCGCACCAGACCCAAAACAGAATACTCTCCATGTGTTATGACGTCAATTCTAGTTCATGATGCAATTTGAAATCTCGATAGATGGTTATTGACTAACCTGTAGATTGTTGCTTGTACGTGTTGATCCGGTGTTCTTTTACCTTTTATGTAGAATTTTGAACTCGTGGACATAAAAACGGTTTCAAAGCTGTTACTTCCCAAGAAAGGGCTGAGTTCAATTTTGTGGAATTATAGCTACTAATTGCAGAAAGAAGTTTCAGTACTAACACTGGTGTTTGCTTTATTGTAAGTATGTGACTTATATTCGATACATTGGACGATTATGAGTTTGCAAAATAACTATTGTGAAATTAACTCACATCTTACAGTATTATTATTATTATTATTATTGAAATCGTTAAAGCTATCCCTCTGTACATTCTTCTCTAAAGCAATTCTTTCCACATTCAGCTTATTGTCCAATGTGATGAACAAGTATTACCAAGAAAATTTTCCATCAACATGTTCATGTACTTCATCGCTTGAAGAATTGAAACAAACGCCAGACAAGCTGTTGACATCCACTTTTGGCAAATCGCGACAACGGAGAAGAGTAATGAAATGATAAAATTAATGAATTGAAACTTGCATAGAACAACCATGCCCTGGCAGTTATTTGAGCCCGGGACCACTGGCGTCGTCACTTAGGTAGAGAAATAGTAATGAAAATAGCTTGCCGAACAATACTTGTGCATCTCACTGTACGTCGTTCTCTCGCCCCTTTCAGTTACGTCCGTTTTCCTGCCACATATCTGCTAAGAGACAACAACACTATTGGATTCTGACTTTAATATGATACTATAATACGAACACGATTGAATAATGTAATAATGATTCTTTTCCTTCTTTCCAGCTCCTCCTCGCTCTCCTGATGGCCGTCGTCTTCGTGGCAGCCGAAGAAAGAGACAAGCGCCAGATCCTCCTGGGGAGTCCCCTCGGCAGTAGCGGCGTCTGGTCTTCTTCCTGGGGATCCCCTGCTCTTCTTTCTTCTTCTCCTCTTCTTGGAAGGAGCGCTATTCTCTCTTCTCCAGTTCTGGTTTCCCAAGGCGCCGTGTGGGGTTAACTTATCGCAACGGCTCTCGCCCACACTCAGCTTCATTCACGACAAATGGAAACAAACACGCAAACGCTATTTACTACTTAATATTTATAAAAATGCAAAAATATGTTATTCTAAATAAAGAAATGTGCACTATATTATTGTCTCTAATTTTGTTTAACCTTCTCAATCATACGTTTAAATTAGAGACATCTGCTAAAATTCTAAATGTAGTGATTATATATTATACAAGTTTGCTTCAAGGAACGAAAAATGTTTGCCATCTGTTATTTCGTCGTTTTTCTGTTTTAGATTAAATGTACGAAGGGACACTCAAGAAGAACACAGCAAGGTCGGTACTTCAATCTGGAACCTTCGATGGCTACAATGCAGGTATGGCCCCAGTTGGAGAAAGGGCCTGTGACATGCAATATACATACGCTGGGCCTGTTACCATAGAATAAAAAATGTTCTTTTTATTTCTGTTATTTTAGATGTCTGAAAAAGATCAGCGATTTTAGTTTCATATTCTGAACTACAGATGTCCTACAAAATCACAATATAAACATCATTACATTTAGTAAACAATTCATTTCTGCGATTACTATTATTACCTTAGAGTAATGAGCAGAATATGTTATAGTTTAAATGCAAGAAATATCACAGGGAATGAAAGTTTATAAATTACTTTCTCTCCTCATTTTCTATGAACCACTGGTACAACGGTAATTATATTTAATTACAAAATAATAGCGAAACACTATTCATTCATGCGTAAGACATTCTCCATCGTTTACAATTTAGTGAATTTTGATGCTGTGGTAAATTAACACACAATACTTCAACACGATTTATTAGTAGTACTTTGGACCATACTTTTAAGTATTTTTTGGATATTTTATCAGAACAATCCATGAAGTCAGAAAAAAATTAATTAGATGTTTTCTTGGAAGCTACGGGGTTCTACAAATTCGCAAAAAATCGTACACAAACAATTATTTTTATCTGGCGCGGGACCTCCTCGTGCTAGTGCCCCAGTTGCCCCTCTTTAGGGTCGATTCTGCTAGCGCAAATATAGACGGCTTTGTTCTTCACTGGCTTTGTCAGTAAAATTCTATTTGTTTTTTAAAGACACACTTACAGTTCGTGTCGTTCAAACTATTATGTGTGCACCCCCACCAGGAAACGAACCCACGACTGCACCATTAAGCTCTAGATTTTTTTTTTTGTTTGTTTGTTTAATGTCTACTTTATGCACAGAAAGGCTAATCGGACCTGGACCTACAGTTTAAAGTGGGATCCGAACCACTGTGCCATATTCCTCCACCTGGTATCGAACCTGAGACCCCTTGATTACAAGGCGACGACGTTAGCACTATGCCATCGGGGAGGTGTCGTTCTAATTGCGAACAGTCCTAATTGCGAACACTTGCTGCTTGAACAGGAATATACTCGAAGGACTATGTCCTAATCGCGAACACATTTGTCTGCCTTGGGACCTACAACTTTCTCTCACACTTCCCGAGTTTATTTAACGACTTTTTTTTTAAAGGGACTCAGTTCCAGACTTGAAACTGGTCAGTGTTTTGGTGGATCATAGACAATTCGACATGATTAAAGACGTCGCCAAACCATATATAATTCCATCCTAAATATCATGCCATTAGACTTTTCTGCCTCAGACTTTAAGCTTTATAAAAGGTCTTCCACTCTGAAATGTGGACTATCTAGCTCACTGTTGATTTTGCTGTTCCATCCCTTCACTACATTATTTGTTCGGTGCTTCCTATTGAAGCAGTTTCACATCACTTAAGGCACCAAGGGGTTTTCGAGTCATTGACACACGAATGAAGGTCAGATTACGTCGACAGACTGAAAGGGTCAAATGACCTCTGAGGGATTTACAAAGCAGAAGACCATGATAAGTCAATCAGGTTGGCTATTGTTGTTAGTCAAACCAGCTGTCTCTCTGCTTCACTACTTTATCTGTTTCAGTTTCATGTGTTCGCAATTAGGACGATTTAGGCATTGTTCGCAATTAGGATTCAACCATCGGGGAGACCAGGAGGCTCTAGGGGCGAACACACTAAGCCACCGCGGATATAAGGGTGAAACTTTGAACACGCAATTTTCTCTAGGTTTCCAAAACTTCTGGCTGTAGTAATCTGGTCAGCACGCAGTGTTCAACTATGCGTATTAATCCATAGAAAACTCTGAATAAGTTTGAAAGTTGTACTACTGTTAAGGGAAGTCAGTAGATCTAAGCTGACTTAAAACAGCAACTCAAGTAGATCTAAGCTAATGCACACCTATTCATAGCAAGTCTTTGGAATAATTTCTGCACTCAACTATATACACACTCTGGTTTGTCAACAGAAAATATCTGTTGAATCGCACTCAGAATATGCAGCAATTTTATGCCACTATTTTGAATTTAAATAAATGTTCAGAATGAAATTCCACGTTTGCATATAATAGAAACGTAATTTTATAATTCTAATATTGATTTAGTAAAAATTAAAGTGCCATCTATTGAGTTATTTTCTAATTAAATTTCATCTAGAATAAAATGTAGGGTAAAATTATCATATGCGGGAAATCGCACTAACTCGTTCATTCTCTACTTTTTTACATTCGTGCTAACTATTCTGCATTGCGAAACATTGTTTAACAAGGGATTTCGCTTTTTTTAAACTAAATTAGTATCTATTGTCGACATATCGAGTAATTTTAATTACAATAACACAGGCCTGCGATGAAAAAAATACAAGGGAAGTGATAGGTGAACTTTAGTATTTTGTGGTGCTGAGTTCAAAAAAAATAAAGAAAAATGTCTATCACGTCACGTTTTCTTGAAAAATTTAATTGTACTTGGATTTGTATGAACATTTACCATTAATATGTTGTTTAGGCATGGAATATCTTTCCTCCCTGCCTGACCATCATGAAACGTTACCCCTCGGTGACTCCCCCCATCGACGTCCCTCCCTCCCCGTCGCAATCGCTCTCGACCAATAGCGTCGCGCAAATCCTTATCTTGGTTCGCCGACTGTGCAGGAACACTCGCTAAGCCAGCGTAATCGGCAGTCACCTTCCAGTTGTGTCGAGCTTTATCTGGATTGATCCTGAACGTGTTATTCGTAAGACTGAATTCTCGCGACTTGTCTGGAGGCAGCAGAAACGATATAAAACAGATGTCCTCGTGAGGGACTCAGTTTATCGCTCTTTAACCCAGCAGATCATGTACTTACCATGTTCATAGTAAGATAAAAGACGTGGAAATTTGTAAGTTCGTCTCAATTTGTCTTTCATGTGTAGTGTCGAGCGTGCGCTGATACAGTGACAAGTGGAAACTGCATCACAAAAACAATTGTAACTGGTGTTTTAATCTGTGCGTTTCGTGAACCATGGCTTCGAGTTCGAGACGTTGTGAAAATGTGCCAGATGACTTTTGTTACATATGCGGCGAATATAGTGCTCTTAAACATCGCATGAGGAGCATTACAAACTATGTAAGAAAACTTTATCTTTCGTATTTTGGCATGAAACTCGGAGACCAGGACAAATCGTGGGCTCCTCATAAAGTGTGTGTGCAGTGTCTCAATGATCTACGCTTTTATGGCTCAACGGAAAGAAGACTGCTTTGGAATTCCTATGACATGGAGGGAGCCGAGGAACCACTGTGATGACTGTTACTTTTGTGCCTGCCATGTCCGTGGGTATAACCGAAAAAATCACAAGCTAATCTCTTATCCTGAGAACATTCTATCGGCCATACGCCCCGTTCCTCATGGACCTGATGTGCCAGTGCCTTTGCCTCCAACTGAATTACCAATCATCTCTTCAGAGTCTTCAGACTCGGAACATCCAGACGGCCAAGGCTCCGATACCAAATATAAGCCCTCTGGAGGCGATTCATCTCAGCCCTTCTCTTCTGACTAAAGATCTGGGCCTTTCGAAAGAGGCAGTTGAATTGTTGGGCTCCAGATTGAAAGAAAAACATTTATTGGCTAAAGGAACCACGTTTTTTTAATTGGTACAGGAATCGAGAAAAGGACTTTGTTCAGTACTTTGAGGAAGCGGAGAACCTGGTCTATTGTTCTGATGTTCCCGGATTGATGAGCAAATTTAATATCACCTACGATAAAGAGCAATGGAGGCTGTTTATAGATTCATCGACAAGGAGCCTGAAAGCTGTCCTTCTTCATCACGGAAGCCAGTATGCATCTGTACCAGTTGCACACTCGGTACATTTACAAGAAAGCTATGAAAACCTGGCTCTCGTCCTCAACAAAATAAAATATGCCGACCACAGTTGGACCATTTGCGGTGATTTGAAAGTTATCTCCATGCATCTTGGTCAACAAGGTGGATATACAAAGTTCCAATGCTTCATTTGTGAGTGGGACAGCCGTGCAAAGACTCAACATTGGGTCAAGAAAGAATGGGCTAAAAGACAAAATCTTGAACCAGGCACCAAGAATGTGATTCGGAACAGCTTAGTTGACCCAAAAAAGTATTGTTACCCCCGTTGCATATCAAATTAGGTGTAATGAAGCAATTTGTCAAGGCTATTCCAAAAGATGGCGATTGTTTCAAATACCTGTGCAAAAAGTTTCCAGGTTTATCCGCAGCCAAGTTGACAGAGGGAATCTTTGTTGGTCCAGATATCCGCAAGCTCATGAAGGATAAAGACTTTGAGACTAGCATGACAACAAAGGAGAGAGAAGCTTGGGTTGCCTTCAAAGATGTGGTCAGGAAATTTCAGGGGAATTACAAGGCTCCTGATTATAAAGCAATTGTTATGAATATGCTGGACAAATTTCAAGCGTTGGGTTGCTCCATGAGTGTCAAACTTTCACTCACATGTGGACTATTTCCCCGAAAATTTAGGAGCAGTCAGCGAAGAACAGGGTGAAAGGTTCCACCAAGATATTAAAGATATGGAGTGCAAATATCAAGGACGATGGGACACGAACATGCTCGCCGACTACTGTTGGATGTTAACACGAGAGAGGCCTGAGATTGCACATAAAAGAAGAACGTCAAAAAGAAGTTTCAAAGGCAAAAGGGTACGTACTTAAATATAAACTTTGTTTGTGTTTGGTTTTGTTGTTTGTTCAGTTTACAATTTGTGTCGAACGTTCATGTACACATACATTGCTCCTCGTGGTCAATCGTCTATTTTATGTACGTTACCTTAATAAACACAAATGAACATAATACGTTGGTGCTTTTTTTCTAGAAACTTCACCATAATGGGATGTAAAAAGTGTAAACGCAAGGGAAGTTTGTGTTTTTCTCTCGACCAGAGGCGGCTCGTGCGATCTGGCAACAGTGGTTTTCTTCCATTTAAACCTATAAAAAATAAAATCAATTGCCAATAAATCAATTTGCATCACCAAGCATCGATTTTACATAGATTTAAATGGATCGAAACTACTGTTGCCAGATAGTGCATACAAAATTGTTCGCGAAAATTCCTTTTCACATAGGATTTTAGCAAAAATATTGATATCGATTTTACAAAAAATCCTGACGTGATGGAAAAAAATGGAGGTCATTTTCGAAATCAACACACCCAATAACATAAAACTCAGCGAACACGTCTCTTGTATTTTTCAACAACTTCAATTTCGCAGGCCTGTGTAATTATTGTTCGTTCTTTTCTCGCTTCCTGAACATACAAAATGGCGGGCAAATCTTGACTAGCGATGTATTTCAAACGGCAAAGCAGTGTTTCAATCTTCTTAACAGAAAAATTCCCGCATTGTCCCGAAAACCATTCCCGCATAGCCCCAAAAACCATTCACGCATAGCCCCAAAAACCATTCGGGATAGTATGACCATCCACGAATAGCCCCAAAAACCATTCCCGGAAAAAAACATTCCCGCATAGCCCAAAAAAAACCATTCACACACAGCCCCAAAAACCATTCTGGATCGTATAACCATCCACGAATAGCCCCAAAAACAATTCACGGTAGCCCCACGCACCATCACGGTAAGGTTAGGTTAGGTTGCTTTAGGTTGGGCAATATAGTGAAAAAACTGTGCCTTTGGAAACACTTGCCGGGGATTACGTCATCAGATGCTCGCAACATCCGGTTCAAGTACATGGATGGAAATGCAAGCAACAGCTTTCGTGCATCGGACGGACATTATTCTAGAAAAATACATGATTTAGCGCCAAATACATTGAAAAATGCGAGAAAACACTTCTACGACCTTCCGAAATTACACAGAAACTCAATTCCGTAAGTTCTTCTTCCTGTAAATTTGAAGAAATCCATTCCCGGTTATGACATTTTTACCAAATGTAGTACGCTTGATTAACACGAAGAAAACAGTTATCTTTATTATTTCTTTATTTAACACATCACTCTGCGACGCCAAGGGTCCCGGGTTCGAAACCCGCTCGGGCATGGTTGTTTGTGAATGTCCATTCATCAATTTCATCATTTCATCACCCATCCCCATCTTCGCAAATTAGCCAAGAGGCACAAAACGCGAAGTAAAATAAAATCAATCAATCACTCAATCTTATTTAACAGCTCCTTCACCATTATTCTTATTACTTTCCCTGGTGATCCTGGATTCCAATTGGTTCTTGGTGGCAAACCATCCTTCAGCTGAATTGAGACAAAGTTATCCAAGTTCAGTAGCAGCCAAAATTATGTGTTGTATCCACTGAACTATTTACACAAATTACGCTCGTCATTGGCTTGAAAACTTTTGCGATAGTTCTTCCAGGATTTGCAATCTTTATTTTATGAAACGAACTTTTACCTATTTCGAAGTTTGGCTGCTACAACATATGTGGGAGCGAACTAGGATAGTGTAGCTCGTTCATCATTCGTCCCAAACTAATAGCATACTCGCTGTTTATGGTTAGCTTGATGGTAAGGTGCGAGAGGTGATAACTACACATATATGAATGGCAAATACAGCACTTGAGTTTTGTACACGCTAAGATTGGATCAACATGCTAAACGGAAAGTATACCTGTCTCTGCCTGGAGATAGACTTCCCACGGTGAGTAATTATGATCGTGACTGTACGTCGAGAGTTTGACTTGCAATTCCCCCAACGTTTCCTCGCTTCCCTCTCAATGTTCGCTCTAAAACTGGCTAATGTCTTCTCTCCTCCTAGATATTTATTATGATCGATTTTACTAAGCAAATGCAGTGTCAGTTACCTGTGGCGTCTTCCTGGGTTTCACCTGTTTGCATGTTTACGCTGCTGATGACCAGAAAGAGCTTAGGTAATGTCTGACACTGCATTCCTGATTGTCAAGTTCTTGTCTGGAAAATGATAGCTCCTTACTGGGATTTGAGTATAATGTGTGTGTGTGTGTGTGTGGACATATGTGAAATAACTTAATGTACTTTGTGTTTAATATAATAATGTATAATGTTTATGTGTATGGTTGAGTGTAAGAAAAGGCTTTTTACGCCTTAACTCCGCCATTTAAAACAAGGAGTTAATAAATTAATAAATTAATGCAAAAAAAGGTCTGGTTTATTTCTTGGAAAAATGTATTTAGGATTACATATTATGGTAAAATTATTTGTAGTGTTTCTAAAAGCAGATGGCCAAGGAGGACTCGTATTAGCATCACAGATGCTTGTAATATTCATTACTATTTATTATTTGCGTTATTTATGACTTGTTGCAATACAGTATATTGCCATCGTCAGCCGTTGCATTATGTTTACTCTTTGTTTCGATCACAGCTCCTATATCTCTTGGCTGGTATTACGGCAGGCGGCCTACATGCTGGCAAGGGAAGTGGGGAGTGGGGAAGCGACCAATCCAGCGAGTACTTCCTCCCGCCGCATCATAACTCTCGGCGCCACCGTTGTTGTGTGGTTGGTCTTCTGCGTATTCCCCGCTCTCCACTTCCCTTGCCAGCATGAGGACCGGCCGCAGTAAGAGTAGAAAATACCTATAGTAGCCTACTACTTTGTAATTTGTAAATTGTTACGTTAAAACGTGATGCTCAATTTTTATTTGATTCGGATATAAGCAAAGGTATTGTATCTGTGAAGGGTTTCCTATTTATAATGAGATAAAAGATTGCCCCGTAATAGCACCTTCTTCCCTATTTTGCTCTTAGTGCGTAGACATAAATCGAACCATAGATGGCACACCTCTTCAAGAATATATTACTGTTATTAAAAATTGAGAAATAAGAGATATACGACGCACAGAAGTAATAATTCAGATAAAATATAATAGCAATAAAACTCATTAATCTAATTAATGTTCATAAAGTGAAAATTAACGTTCCATAATGCAGACTGTTAAGTAAAAATACACATAAAACTGTAGAATAAGAATTGAAATAGATGTTACCGGAAAATCAGCGTTCGTGGAAAGAATCCTTATTTTTGTAATGTCAGTGCTGTACCTATAATATAACTAGTGTTTATATCTTTGTACGTTAGAAAGACATCGGATCAAGGGTTACAACCCGCCATTGACCACGACACTGGGTATGATGCTACACCTACCAACCAGCTCCTGGGTCGCTTAAGTGGCTGATTACTTAGTGCTGGAATCACGATCTAGCCACAGAGGGTCGCAAATTCGAATCCTGTCGTATACATGAGTGTCCCCTTCATCAATTTCATCCTCATTGTCAAGTTTTGTCTACAAAATAAAAAAGCGACGTAAAACAGCCATTAATTCAACCTGCTACTGGTCGGAAAAAGACACATACTAAAAATACACTAAAAAATATTTTTAACTGTACTTTTTTACTAATTTATGTAAATAAGAAACTAACAATATTCCATTCAATAAAATTATATTTTAATTACAAACATTACCCATAATTGCATACTTTCTATTAATCAATTAACTGAGGATTTGTGTGTTGTGCCTTCAATAACAATTGATATAAATCTATGATTTCCTACAAGCTCTCTGCGTAAGGAGAATGGGGCGCTAATATTTGAAAAATGAAATAAAATCCGAAGTTTTCTTTAACAATAAAACAGGAAGCACGATTTTGGGTCACCCTATGTTTCTATTTGAATTTACCTTATTACGTCACTTGCCTGTTTAGGCACACACCCAAAGAAGCACCCATCCAGGGGCTAAGACTCGTACCCGGAACCTTCGATGGTGAGATTGTGATTCAACCACTCAACGACCTTAGGTGTTTCATACTTATTATCTTAAGCGTCACGTTATGGACTGAGGGCGCCATAAGTGAGGTTTTGCAAAGTTGATCCAATCATTAACGCAAGCCAGTAATGGTTCACTTTTTATTCATCCACCTTGGCTCGAAAATAATGTTGATTCCAAATTCTGTATGCTGGGCATAAACAGCCAAATGTAAAGTGTTGAGTAGAGTTGATTCCAAATTCCAAGCCCGGACAACGTTTTTATCTAACGGAACATATACAAGGAACAAGACTACGTCAACATAATTGGAAGTAAAGAAGAAAGACCTTGAACCAGTCAATATGATGTAACCACCCTTGAACATTTAGTCATTGTCAATGCTACTCGCTATTATCAAACTTGAATACATTGATATATTCTTAAAGGCACTCATTCGCGTGGAATAAACAATTCGTCACTTTTGGTATGAAATACAGCACATCATCTGTGTATATGATGGAAATATGTTCAAGTTAAGAATTCAGCTGGTACAGTGCTTATAACAACACTGGAAAGCCAGTGGATATATAAAAACAAGTTCATTGTCAATTTCAAGGTCTTTAGAAGTGTAAGATTCTTGGTGTTGAGTTTGGGTGGGGCACTGGATTTTGATGTTCCATGATAATGCTCGGGTGGAGCTTTAGTATAGTATAAAAGGGGTGCCACGTCTTTTGTAGAGCATCAGTCTTTCAGCAGCCACAGCTTCCGAAAACCAACACCAACACATCTCCAACATGAGAGCTTTGGTAAGTAGATTTATGAAACGTCCATAATCAGAGTAAGTTCCTCCATAGCTATTTGGAGATAGTGTCAGGAAATCAACGGAACAATTACTACACATTATTTGGGGAGAGAGACATTATAATTTTGATGAAGTTCTTCTTCTACTCTTAAAGAGTTTAATAAACCAAGACAGGCCTTGGGATGGACTGGCAGATTCGATAGCTAGCTACACGTCATTTTAAATCCAAATCTTTTCAAAGATTGTTTTATGTACACTTTATGCTTAGATGCGACAATCTGGACTGGGGCTACAGTTTAAAGTGGGATACGAATATTTGCAAAGAGCTTGTTTTTAGTATGGCTTAGGCACAAATAGACTAAACGGGTCTATAGTGTGAAGTCGAATCCGAATTCGTGAAATGTACAGGCACCAGCAATAGAAATATAGCCTTTAGATCGTGAAATACTCGTTTAGTACATTCACCGGCAAAAAAGTAGAACATCTAGACCTTGAAATACTAGCTTCCCTGCATAGCGTTAGGTGTTTTGCTATTGAAGGTCGCTCATGGCCGTATAGTTAGGCAACATACATAACATCAAACTGAAAAGCGAGTAATTCAGAGTACAGATTTTATTGCAGGTGACTGTACGTACACTGTAGAACCGAACAAAACCCCCTCGGTTAGAAACTTCACAATAGTTTTGTGCATGCTGTAAGGAAAAGATATTGGTACAGAATTTTCATTCACGATGTATGTTCACAAATGTACACATGCACCTATTTGTTGTTTGTAAGAAAAAATATTCACGAGCTTGCACAACGCTTTTAATGTATATTGTTTGAGCTTTAATATGGAAATTTAATTAAAAAACATTTGTATAAAGTATCTGTGAATTACAATCGAAGCAATTTCAGCTTAGTTATCTTGTTTAGTCAACTGTTAGTTTCCTCTACACACCTGCCACCTATTGCCAATTATTGTAATGAGTGAATAGGATGTTATACTGTATACAATGAGATTATAGATTATCATTATTATTAGCGTAGGAATGTGACAACCCCATCGCTCAGTGACTTGTTCACTGCAGTTAGTCAACAAACAGAGTGAAATAGTAAAGAAATTGCTCTGTTGGAATTTATACAGCTGTTCTGTCATGCCTCTATGAGCGTCTCACAATTGACAGAGGTGGGTTATGGTTGGTGGAATAATATGTGATCCTTGCAGCTAGATCAGAGAGATCCACTGACCAACGATAGGTGCGAATCTCCATTCATATTGGGGGTTAGCCGTAGAGCTGACAACTCTGCACTGTAAGAAATGTAGCGGCAAGAAACAGCAACATGAAGCTATGGATGTTCACAAGGTAAAATATTCCAGAGATAAAATAGTCCCCCATTAGGATCACCGGGCGGGGACTACTTTGAGAGGTTCCTGGACTAAGGATAGGATGTACCGTAGGACTAAGGATTGAGGTTGCTCAGGATAGGGACAGATGGAAGACTTGTGTTGCTGCAGCTATAAGCCTTCGGGTTTAAGAAGGTTAGGGGGTTAGTTAGTTATATAACGAGATTAAATAAACATAAATTGAAACTAAATTCCTGCTTCAGTTACATTGCAGTCAAAATATACTTTATTTTTTTAAAATACTTTAAACTTCATCTTCTGAGTAGCTATGTAGACCAGAATATTAAAAGTAGCAGAAAATATATTTTATAATAATCAGAACATCTGTACGGTTAAAAGTTCTGGACAGGTTTTTACAAGTTTACAATAATTTTCGGTTATTTTAACGTGATTTATTTACAGGTTTAGGATACTCATGATGTAGTGAAGATGAATCGATGAAAATGGATGTTATAACAAGTACAAGAAATAAATTTTCAAGGATACAATCCACTATTCTTAGATTCGGATCAAAAACTTCGATGTAATGTCAGATTGCTTTTGCACACTGCGAATTTAATGAGTACTTACTTGAAAAAATTTGACATGAGCGTTGCATTTCTATTGTTGTAAGTACTAAGTCAATTGTTTCCTTCATTGCAGATTCTTCTCGCTTTGTTGATCGCCGTTGTGTGCGTCACTGCCCAGGAACGAAGCAAGAGGCAACTTCTTTTGGCTTCTCCATACGCTGCCAGCAGTGGTGCCATCTACACTGCACAGAATATCCCTATTTCTTCACATCTTATTGGCAATCCTGGTATTATTTCTTCACCACTTCTTGCTTCCTCCAATGTTCTTCTTGGTTAAGCTTTGAAGACCCCACAACCTGCTAGTCTTGAACTATGAATGGCATTTGCAAAGAAACTGCCCGTTGAACTCCTCTACAATACAATGGATATTCAATCTTCAGCTATTCAAAAATGTACTCCTAACATTAATAAATAAATAAAATCTATTATGTATCATTTTGTGAACGTATCCTAAAAACACTTGGAGAGGTATATTTTCGGTCTCTGTTACGGACTGGTGAGCTTTCGAAATTCACTTTATGCTTAGATAGGCATAGGCTAATTGTGAATGGACCTACAGTTTAAAGATTGAACCCGGGACCCCTTGATGACAAGACGACAAATCCACCAGTACGCATACAGGTATGCAGGATTTCCTTTAGGAGAGGGCTGCAATTTTAAAGATAGATAAAAAAGGTAAAGTGTAAAGTGCTCCCCTGTGCATAGCACCACGCCATGAAGGTGTATAGGGGGTGTGGGGGTAACGCCCCACACTTTCTTGATCCGGTCGTGAGTGGGGGTGATGTGATCAGCATCACGCCCCTGACCGCCTTTACCCCCCAGGGTTTCCCCCAGGTACCCATGTTATTCGACGCTGGGTGGGCGCCGGGGCTGCTTCCATCGTTAGAAAAGTTCCCGGATTTGAACCGGCCGGGGATCGAATGAGGGTAAGTGACGATATGATGAAATTAATGAAGTAAGGAAGAAACGTCCACAACGGGATTCGAACCCATGACCCCTACCTACGTAACTCGCTGTGCAACAGTTGTTAGAGAAAACATATTTTCCCCTTTCGGCAGATGTGAAACATTAAGTTCTTGTTGCCTACATTATTCATGCTGCCATTATTAAGGATTGTCTTAGAACGTGCTGCATTCCCGACTGAGAATGTAGAAGTTAAAGATTCGAGCTTCTGATGTAAACTTGTTTATTTAACGGCGCCAACTGCCTTAATATTGGATCTTTAATCTGTAATTTATATCATATCAGGTAGCCATCTGAATAGCCTGATCAACTACATTCGTTTGCAGTAACTCTAGTAGTGACATTGAACACTGCGAGGGAGCGTTAGTGTAGACAATCAGTTTTTTAACTTACAATGTTCAGAGCCACCTGTTGAGAGAGTTTGGAACGATTTGGTAGTAAGGCGACCAGAGTGTTGGGCGAGGAATATAGAGATAAAGTATTGTGTTATGAAACCAGAAGCCTAAGTTTCGAATCCTGGGTATATGGATGTGTCATTGTGTTTGTCCGCTCATTCATTTCATCATCTATCTCATCACCGCATTTAATCCAAGAGATAGATCAGCGACATAAAATAACTGAAATAGAATAAAATGAATTAATTTATTTTCTGCACTAACAAGTTTCCAATCTATAAGTCCCAAAAATGTTTTTTTTTTTCATTTTGCCTACACAATCACGAATGCTCAATTGGTTGAAAATCACCACCCTGCAAAGCTTCAAATTAGATCGAAGCTTTATAGTTATTTACGTACATTGTTATTCCTATAGATGAAAGGGAGGGACATTTCGGTTCCTAATGACATAACCAAGGTCCTGTATCTGACAATAGATGGCGAAAGCATCAACTATGAAAATTATAATGGTAAAAGATCCAGAATGACAGCCGTTAGGACAAAAGAAGAACGTAGAAATCGAACAATAATTACTTCATTTTACAAAAATAAAATATAATCACTCAAGTATAGAGGAACATTGAACACAAAGGATTACCGAAAACTGCTGCATATAATATAATGTATTTCGGATATAATAAAATACAAATAAATATAAAAAAGTATGATGATTATATTACTTCTATATAGAATACCACTGTCAAGGAGGAAATACAATAACATGTCGCAACAATAGTGCAAATATTCCAACAGAAGAAAGAGCAATATAATTACCTATTATTTTGTTCATTTGCATTTTATTTTCTATTCTATTACAAAGGTAAAGGTATGCAGCTTTCCGTGTAATGAAGGCACATAAGGGGTGTGGAAATAGGGCCGCACACATTTTCAATCTCGGCCCTAGAAGATATGGTGTGATCAACACAACGCTCCCGTTGCCTTTGCCCCTCAGCGAACGAGATAAAAATACTAGATATAACTAACCATTAACATGACATAACAGTTATATCATATTTATTGTAGAAAATAAAGGTACAGCCAAAATTCTTATTTATTTATTCAACCTTTTTCTTACCAGTGACCAGTCAAGCTGGAATTTCGCTTACTGCGAGTTTTTAATATAAATTTATGTGCAACATACAGTGAGTCACATAATTATTCGGACAGATAAGGTTTCTGAATATTTACTGACGTAGTCGTGATATAATACGATGATATATGTTTAATATTTATTTAACAAATAAAACTCAATATGAGCACACTGTTAATTATCTTCAATTATGTTTAATATAATATATTAGTAAAATATTTTCATTAAACAAAACAAACATTTTTTGTGGGTTCAACAAAATTATTCGGACACATGGAAGGAGAAACAGGAAAACACGCTTGAAAAGCAACGAACAGAAATGTCAGTATCTGGTAGGCATCCCTTTCATTTTTAACACCTCGGATAAACGATTTGGCATACATTCTACCAATTTTCTGGTGTACACTGGCGATATGTTGGCCCATTCATGTTGAAGTCTCTCCTTGAGGTCTGCCTTCGAGGTTATAGGCGTTTTCCTCACTTCTTTTTCCAACTTACACCAGAGGTGCTCAATGACGTTCAAGTCTGGAGACTGCGGTGGAGGATGGAGTACTTTTGGGCAGTTGTACAATAACTATTCTTGTACTACGCCGGAAGTGTGCTTCGGGTCATTATCTTGATAAAACATAAAGTTACAAAGAATGCCCATCATTTCAGCACTAGTCTTTAGATTTGACTTCAGAATGTCAAGGTAACGGTACCTGTCCATTGTCTGTTCGATGAGAGCCAATTTACCAACGCCTTGGGCCGACATGCAGCCCCAAACCATTACGTGACCACCCCCATGCTTCACTGTTGCTTGCAAATTTTTCCCTCGGAGCTCCTCATTTGGTTTACGCCACACTTTTACCCTCCCATCTGACTCACAAATATTGAATTTACTCTCGTCAGTGAAAATTACCCGATTCCACCTTGTCTGATCCTTTCCTAAGTGTTCCTTTGCGAACACCAGTCTTTTTGTCCTGTTTGGCTTACTTACAAACGGCTTTCTCCTGGCTACACGGCCATGATAGTTTGCCCTTCTGAGCACTCTTCATATAGTTTCAGGATGACTATGCTTTCCACACTCCTCAGCTACCTCAGCACACACCATTGGAGCACTCATCTTTGGTTTTTTTAAAATTTTCCTCACGATTACTGTCTCTTATCTGGGGGAAAAAATTATTGGTCTCCCTGTATGACCGTGGGACTCGATCCTGTCTTCATCTTTAAATCGCTTAATAATATCTGCAACTGTACTTTTTTTCATTTTCAACATTGAGGCAATTGAACGGTAAGTTTTACCCTTAGCGTGGTGCCATATCGCTAACTGACGTTGTTCAAATGAACTTTCCTTTTCTCTTCGCTCCATTTCTACACAGAAAATGTTCTTATATCACAACTTTGTTAAACAAAACGCGATCGTAATTGCTACAGAAACCTACAGGAAACCAGAGTTAATATATATGAACAGAGTATCAATCAATTCGTAAATCGAAATTGTCACTGTATCGCAAACTTACGTTAACATTTACTATGTGTCCGAATAATTTTGTGGCACTATTTTTGCAACGGTAGGGATTCATCCTTCGTTATATTGTTGCTGATGTTCGTTTTTTAACATTTTATCGTCCAATTTTGTGCTAAACATGACATTTTTTAAACGAAAATCAACTTCAACGCTGTACACAGATTTCACTCCCTTCCCGCTCTTAAACGTTACAAATTTACTGTGTGTCCGAATAATTATGTGACTCACTGTATGTTATAATTAATTACATTTAGAAACATCTTGCAATTACGGTAGGAAAACAAATTACATTTTGTTTTGTCATTGGGTTTAAGAGATTCATTCTAAGTCAAAATTATGCCTACATGCTATAGCCCCATCGTTTTTGTTCTAGTTCGAAAATTACATCTTAAGATTTAGTTTTAATTCGGCTCAAAATACCCATCCTTGCACAAAAGCGTTCCTGTAGAGAATCAGTTTGCAATTAACAATGTTCAGAGCCACCTATTGAGGAAATTTAGAACAAATTGATAGCAAGCTGGTCAGAGTGTTGGTATACGTACTATATTTGATGTAGTAGTAGTTTGAGGATCTAATTAAAAATGCGGGTATATATTTTTTCTTGTAATTTAAGCAATATGCTGTGCTTGAATTACATTAGGACATTTACTCATTTGAGGAAATTTCCAGTACAGAAGAAGACAATGTAAACAGAACAGATACAATACTAAAACAGCTGACTAAAATGTGTTAAACAAAACAATAACCTTACCAGGATTAAACAGTAGTTATAAACAAGCAACTGGCATAAAGATGAAAGAAGTAACATTATTGTTAAAATAAAGTACATTATTATTATTATTGCAACTTGCAATCATGTTAAACAGTCTTATAACATGTTTGGAGTAGACTTTGATCTGTACATATGCCTTCCCGTAGAAGTCAGGATCGATTTATAACTACTGTTTAATCCTGGTAAGGTTATTGTTTTGTTATTGTTTACCCACAATTGGTAAAGAAAGTCTTCATGAATTAAGTAATGATAATGGTATAAGATTGATTACTTTTGCAACCTCAAAGAATTTAATTGTGAAAAGTACCACTTTTAAACATAAAGATATCCATAAATATACCTGGTCTTCTCCAGATGGTAAAACTCATAATCAGATAGATCATATTCTCATTGATAAGAGAAGGCATACTAGTATAATTGACGTTCGTACACATAGAGGTGCTGACTGTGCCAGTGACCATTATTTAGTAATTGCTAAATTAAGAGAAAGACTCTCAGTGATAAATCATAAGCAACAAAATCTAAAAGTTCTAAAATTTGATACAGGAAAGTTTTCTGATGACAGAATTAAGAAAGATTACCAAATTAAACTGTCAAATAGATTTGATGTTTTGCAGGATTTAAATGATGATGAAAATATAAATGAAACAGACGTAAATAAGAATTGGGAGCACATACGTAATGCAATAGAATCAGCAGCTAAAGAAAGTATAGGATACCATAAACCAAGAAAAAGTAAGCCATGGTTTGATAATGAATGTCATAATCTAATAGAAATAAGAAATCAGGCTAGACTTAGGTGGTTAAATAACTCTGATGATAAAAATCTAAACAATTATAATAGAATAAAGCTAGAAGTTAACCGCACGTTTAGAAGTAAAAAAAGAGATTACTTGAAAAGCAAAATTAACGAAATTGAAACAAACAGCAAAAATAAAAATATCAGAGATTTATATAAAGGTGTAAATGAGTTTAGAAAGGGGTGGCAACCTAAAGTAAACTTGATAAAAGATAAAGACGGTGATTTCCTAGCTGACCCAAGCGATATTCTAAATAGATGGAAGAACTACTTTAATGACCTTTTAAATGTTCATGTAGGAGATAAATCAGAAGTAAATGAAGTCCACACAGCAGAACCTTTAGTTTCAGAACCTAACTTGACTGAAGTTAAAGATGCTATTAAAAGGCTAAAGAATAACAAAGCACCTGGCATTGATTTAATACCAGCTGAGTTAATTAAATATGGTGGAAATTCATTAATATGTCAAATTCATAAATTAATTAGTTTAATATGGAATAAAGAAGAAATCCCTCAACAGTGGAAAGAATCCATAATTGTTCCTGTGTTTAAAAAAGGTGATAAAATGAACTGCAATAATTACCGTGGAATTTCTCTACTCTCAACAACATATAAAATATTATCTAACATTCTTTTAACAAGACTAACCCCATATGCTAATGAAATTATAGGTGATTATCAATGTGGATTTAAACGTAACAGATCAACTACAGATCAAATTTTTCACATCAGACAGACACTTGAAAAAAAGTGGGAATATAATCAAAATGTCCATCAGCTATTCATTGATTTCAAAAAAGCATATGATTCGGTCAAAAGAGATAAATTATATAATATATTAGTAGAGTTTGGAATACCTAAGAAGCTTGTTAGTATGATAAAAATATGCACCAGTGAAACAGAAAGTAAAATTCGTGTGGGTATTAATATGTGTGACAAATTTACAATTCATGATGGGTTAAAACAAGGAGATGCATTATCTCCATTGCTCTTTAATTTTGCCTTAGAATATGCTGTTAGGAAGGTAAAAGAAACTAAAGAAGGACTAAAATTAAATGGTGTGACTCAGTTGTTAGCATATGCAGATGATGTAGACTTACTGGGGGATGATTTGAATACAATTAAGAATAATGCTAAAATATTTTTCAAAACTGCTAAAGAGATAGGTTTGGAAGTTAACAAAGAGAAAACTAAATATATGCTTACAGGCCGAAACCAAGTGTTAGGTAATAATCAAAATCTAATTATTGATAACAACTCGTTTGAACCAGTTTCCAAATTCAAATACTTAGGAGTAATATTAACAAATGAAAATTATATTAAAGAGGAAATAAAAAGTAGGCTTAATTCAGGAAATCCATGTTACTTCTCTCTTCATAAACTTTTGTCTTCTCGTTTAATATCTAAGAAACTAAAAGTTAAAATATACAAAACAGTAATTTTGCCTGTAGTATTATATGGATGTGAAACTTGGTCCCTTACATTGAAAGAGGAACATAAATTGAGTGTGTTTGAAAATAAGATCCTTAGGAAAATATTTGGACCTAAAAGGGATGAGGAGACAGGTGAGTGGAGAAGGTTACATAATTTAGAACTACATAATTTGTACTCATGTCCAGATATTATTAGAATAATTAAATCAAGAAGACTTAGGTGGGCAGGCCATGTGGCACGAATGGGAGAGGAAAGAGGAGTTTACAGGATTCTTGTTGGGAAACCTGATGGTAAAAGACCTGTAGGAAGGCCAAGACGAAGATGGAGGGACAACGTTGAGATGGACCTAAGGGAAATCGGTAGGGATGGAAAAGAGTATATAGAAGTTGCTCAAGATAGGGAAAGATGGAAGGCCTGTGTTGCTGCAGCCATGAACCTTCGGGTTTAAGAAGGCTAGGGAGTTAGTTAGTTAGTTATATTTAGCGTTCCTTCCACTATTTTTCACTAATTTTCTATCATTCACACCACGAGTAACCAACCAACTAACCAATCACATACTTCCATTCTTATGATGTGTAGGCTGTTGCTTATTTTCCTAGATTCAACCCCTGTTTCGTTACTTGCACTGCCTATCATGTCTTTCAGAATGATGTAATGGAAGATGACTCTAACTCGAGGGTTACCCTGACCCGTAGATTGTCAAACTAGCGAGTACATGCAACGATGATGCAAACGGGTATCAGAGTTACTTTACCTTATAGAGTCGAACCGATGCTGATACTATCACTGAATCCCACCGTTTGAAAAATTTTAAGTATTAAAAGTTGTGTTATGTCTTAATCTTCCTGACAAACATAAATAAACATGTCAAGGGTGGAACTTTATAAATAAGTGCATTTAAACTTTTACCAAGGTGGATTTACGTCGTAACACACAAAATCATACATAAAGATTACACATAAACAAGGTGCATAATAGTTGCTACGCACAGACTAATACATTGGCCATAGCTGCCAGTTTATTATGCATAATAATGCATGTTATGGTATATAACAATCTTCTCCCCTTCCCGAGGACACAGAAACGTATGAGGGATAAAATGCTCTTCAGAATATTGATTAATATTAGTGTATAAGTATTCCCCTCTAATTACATGCATCAATTTCAATCAAGTTCTTTATTAATATTATATGTATGATATCATACGTAGACGTGTGAGTTAATATTTGGCATTGATCTTGAAAGATGATCCCAATATAACCCTAGCCTTCCAATAAGTTCAGAGAAAGTAAATGGCCATCTATACAACTAATGCTAAACAAGAATATTTTCATTATTTAATTTTAGTGCTTGGTAAATCTTTCAGGGAGTCCGGACTCCCTGCCCCCCCTTAAATACATCCTTAACGCTTACCTATCATCATAATTGTACTTCTTGTTTTTTTAGCTCGGAGATTATTCTTAGCTTATCGCTTGTATTTTCCATTGTCGCCGTTTCTTGTGTGATGCTCATTTCTTCGCTTCTTCTTAGTTTTAAGTTCGTCTCATTTCGCAACGTTCGTTTTCACGTTATAATTTCTATATTCATTTCAATCTTCTTCCGCTTCTTTCACTTCGCGCCTTTTTTCCGGCTACTTTATATACTATACTCTCTACTAGCTACCTTTAGCCATATCATTGGGATATTTGCATAAATCAGAACGAAAGGCATTGTCGAAAGTGAAAGGTTCCGGTGTATCCTTTGAGTCAAACTTCTTTTTGTTTAAAGGAGAATGTCCGTTTAGTTTGCTTCAGAAACACTACAGAATAAATACAGGAAGTAAAGAAATGTTACGATTGTTCTATTAGTTTGGAGCTTAAAGAGCGCAGGAACCTATCACAGCAATCATAAAAGTCAATCACCTACCTTTATCTGCACATCTGTCGAAGTAGACCTGCAAAGAACAAGAAAATTATAATGGTTGAATTTTCAACAAAATGTTGTATGAGTAGAAAGAATAATTGTAATTATTATGGGTTTATTTTAGGCTATTATGTGTACAGTTACCGACAAATAAAACGGGACACCTAGATACTGCAATACTGTGTTTCTCCCTCTCTCACTCTATTTTTACATTTCTATCTTCTTATCTCTATCTATCCATTTTTGCCTCTCTATGAGTTGTTCTCTTTCTCCGTGTGTTTTTCATTTTCTTTTTTTCTCCCTCCACCTCTCTCTGTCTCTATTATTTTCTTGTGAGTTTTTCTTCATTCAATAGTTATGGCTATTAGTAATGCATTTATTTCCTTTCCTGCTTTTCTTTCTGACACTATTCTTTCTCTCTCTTTCTCTCTCTCTCTCTCTCTCTCTCTCTCTCTCTCTCTCTCTCTCTCTCTCTCTCTCTCTCTAGGTTTCTCTATAACTTGTTTCTTCATGTCTCTTACATTCTTCTTTGCTCTCGTTTTTCCACTTCTCTCTATCGTTCAGTCTGTCTTCGATTCTTCTTGATTCCTTCTTTCCTTATTATTTCTTTATCTCGTTCTCTCAAATCTTTGGATATGTTTCTCTCTCTCACTCTCTCTCTCTATCCAACTGTAAGCGGTGACACTTCCGGAAGACACCCAAATGTCAATCTCTATTCCACGTAGCGCACCCAGGACTGCATTTTGCAGACTAACGAAAGTGGTACTTCTGATGTGTGCTGCTACGACCCTGGGGATACGTACTTAAATGTTATTTACCACGGCTATAGAAATATCTTAATCTTAGGGGATAGGTTCTTTATTCGAGAATTCCAAATGAAAGCGTTTTATAGCCAAGAGGATATAGTTAAATGCGGATCTATATTCTGAAAACTGTACACAATACAGAGAAAATATATAGCGAAGTTGTATATACATTGAAATATATATATATATATATATATATATATATATATATATATATGTTGATTCCAAATTTACGTCTGTTGTATTCTTCTTATAAATATATGTATAATTGAAAGTAAATCTTCTTCTTCTTTTCTTCTCACAATTTTGATTAAAAGGCTTCTTCTTCTTTTCTTCCTTCTATTTTGGTAAAATGCTTCTTCTTCCATTCTATCTTTGATTAGGGAAAATACTTCCTCTTCTTTTTTTCTTCTAATTTATTGTCCTTGCCTTTAAAGCGTAATCTCATTTATTACATGTATGCGCTCCTTTTCCCCTCTTCTTTGGCATTATACAAACGACACAAGCTATACTTATAGAAAGAATAGAGGCGACTAAACTGACAGTAGCGCCACCTCTTATGTAACGACCAAAAGGGGAATAGCCCAGGATCGCTAGCAGCAAGCGCTGCCTATGGCCCAGTGCGTCTAATAAGGAGCGCAACCGTAAGTGCTTCGAGGCGTCTAATTTGGACACAGCGCCACCGAGGGACGGACAAACACAAAAGCTGACGATGTTCTCCTCGCCAGAGGTATTGAATCAAATTTTGATCACTACGATCAAAAAGGAGATACATTTCTGAATTCATTTGCTCACTTAATAACTTTCATAATTGTTTCATATACGAGCATATTCTTATTTATCTTAATTGGCTATATACAACATTTTATTCACTCCTTCTATAATTTTTATACTCTTCCTTTATGTAATTTGCATTTACTACAATATATATAATCACTCTTCTCCGCTCCTAGTTTCTACAATGAACTCTGCTCTTCTTTATATGGCATGCTGCCATCTATCTTCGCTCTTGGGAAACAGTTTTTCCTTGCATTTTTCATTGTGTCGTCGGAACTAGCACGTGACAGTGCTGTTCATTTGAATTTGTGTTTGGCCGTTCATCCTCATCTTCGCGATCAGCCAAAAGTGGCAGAAGAGTGAAGCAAAGTAAATCAAATCAATCAATCAATGCAATTGTGGATTCTGGTTAATTGATTTAGTTTATTTTACTTCGTTTTTCTTCCACCCTTGGCTAATCGCGAAGATGAGGAAGACTGGCGATTACGTAGATGAAGGGACAGATAGGTACAACACACCACAAGCCTCACATACCATTATACTGGCTGTGAGATCACACGCCAGAGCCTCGCTTGTCTGCAAATTGCAGTCCATGTAGATTGACATTTGGGTGTTCTCAGAAAGAGACACCCTTTACATCCCGGATTCTGCTTCTACATTGTCTTGGTGGACAGGATTGGATTGATTTGGTAAATTATACTTCGCTTTTGTGACACTTTTGGCTAATAATGAAGATGAGGATGAGTGACATGATGAAATCGATGAAGGGACGCTCTCAAAGAACACACATGATCTGGCCGGGATTCGAACCTGGGACCCCTATACATGTCGCATTTCCAGCTGGCGGCTGGGAAGCAACGAATCAGCGATCAGTTGAATTCTCTTCGACTGACATCGGGCATTTTCGTATCACAAGGCATCGAAAGCGGCTGGCGGGACAAATCAAATGAGGGTCGGATACACACCATGTTGACAAACGTACTGTAAAACGGGGAGAGAGTTGATGAGCTGGATCACTGGAGAAAAGTTGTGCAATAGTGCACAAAGAGCGGAAAATTAGTACACAAGACACCCAAACACTGTAAAAATAAGCTAATTAAAACAACTGACAAAAATAGACATACGCTTGGAAACGTTGTAACGGGAGAGCGATGTTACCCCTACAACTTTTACTTCGCAACTGTTGTTGACACTCATCGAGCAACACCCCCCCCCCCCCCGAAGACGATTGATGGACAGATGGAGCTACAAGCCGCCAGTTGGGCATTCGATCCAGGTAGCCTTCGTCGAAGCGCACAGTGCTAACCGTTCAGCCACGGAGGTTATCTGGTGGACAGGAGGATGAGACTACCACATCACACAGGGCTAGAGCCCACCTTCACCTACCCGCTGGCTACGCCTCTGCGTACCAAGACTCAAAGTGGTTTTCCCTGCTCAAAATGATAGCAAAAACGATGGTCAATTCCTAAGAACTGACGTCATTCTACATCATGACGTCGCATCAATGTGTATTTAGCAACGAACCTTCAAGGAAAATGGCAGAATATTACCTGGCAGCACTGTGCAGAAACCGGTCTCGACCTTGAAAGAAAGGAATATGTTCCCAACCTCCAGTCATGGAACCAGTGTTGCCACATGAAGGGAAATTTCCCTTTTGTTGGGAAATTTGGACCGAAATTTTAGCCAAAAAGGGAAAAAGGGAAATTCGATAAAAAAAATACCACAATTTTAGGGAAATTTTAAGGTCATCTGACTCAACATTATTACAGTTTATGTCAATTACGAATTTCATATCCACATTTTTATGTTATTTATTTATTTTGCTTTTCCCACTTGTTTCTGCTTCTTTAAGTTTATTGTACGTTGCTTTTATGTATCTTTGGATAAATAGTAACGATGAGGATTAACGATTAAATGGATTTCTGAACAGGATTCAAACCTGGGACATCTGGTCAGGAAGTGATGAAACTGAAATATGATTTTTTAAAAAAAATATTTGTTATTCAACGTAATACTTAACTACGTACTACTACTGCTTCCACAACCACCACTATACCGCGTTTGTTACAACCTGTCCCGGTTCCCGCGCTAGTTGCTCCCTGTCTTTTCTCGGTGCTGGGGAAAGTCAAAGCCAGGCAGCCAATTAAAATACGCAACGTCGCAACAGCGTCTACGTAAGCGCCTCTCTTCTGGCTTTCATTCGCTCCTCGCTGCCCAGCAGACGATTTTTTCCTCGTTTCTCATTGGCACCGAAACTGTTGAGCGCTCCCTAGCGCGGGAAGCGGGACAGGTTCTACCAAACGCGGTATAATAATGTTGCTGCTGCTACTACAAATTATTATTATTATTATATAATTTGCTTAGGTGAAGGGAAAAATTGGTTCAAATAGGGAAATTTTGCCCCTTTGAAAGGGAAATTGTGCCCCATATTGTGGCAACACTGCATGGAACCATAGACTGTTTGTTGCCAGTCGGAAAAACTTTCAACCAGCCGTAAGTAACCCCAGATCTGCCACAGGTGGGAATTTCGTTGACCTCTATGTGAGTACAGACAACTTTCACTCCTATGTTCCAGATACAGTTTACTTCAACGTGCTTTTCCTTTTTTAAAGAAACTTGCCATTCCTCTATTTCTTCTTCTTCACTGAACGACGGAAAATACAATGCAGCATTCCTCAGTACGTTTCACCTGCGCTTTCATCGCAGTATGTCTGTCTAGTTTTGCTTTTCTACTTTGTAATTGTATTTATCTCACTTTATGTAATTTTCCTTCCCATTTGTGTAAGGTTTATCCTTTTCGGAATGTCAGACTAACTAGGTTCTTGCGTCTGGGTTCGCAGCAGTGATGTGCCGTAGACTATACGTTTACATCTACATGCGTTGTCTACACGTACGTAGATTACATTGGGTTGTAGTTTACATTGACTACGTAGACAATCTAAAGTGCATTAAAATTAATTTTCAAGGGTTTCATGAAAGGAAAGTGACTTTTTCAACTATATTGGTTCCTAACGAAATGAAAAGAATCCTATTTACAACAAAATTTCTCTTCTCTTCTATCATCAACTATGGAAGAAGATAAATAGTATGCAAAAAACAACAACAGATGGCAGTCGTGAGGCACGTGTGGTCTTCTCCCCATAAAACACTAGAATATTTCCTATATTAGGTTTCTTCCTAGGTGAGAAATTGTTCGAATTTGGAAGAAAGAGTATGAAAAGTTCTTTTCACACATCAGCAACTGATACGTAGTATAATTTTCTTTTAATTCCACGGCGCCCTTTGCTGAGTTATCACCTTTCGCCATGTTGTTTACATAGATTACGTAATCTACGTGTATAAAATAGTCTACGTGTAGAATGTAGACTATCGTTGTTTACGCGTAGACGCACATCACTGTTTCGTAGTCAGTATAATCGTATTTTGGGGCTTGTGTGTTTCCGACTGTCCTTTCATCATTCTAATCGCATCACCATTCACTCTCTTCTTCGCGATTAGCCAAAAGTGGAAGAAAAGCGATGTAAAATAAATCAAATTAATCAACCTTTGAATTTAAGCAAACCTCGATTGCATTGAGTTATTGTGATGAGCAGTGGCGGCGATCGGGTTCCGAAGCAAGGGGGGGGGGGGCAAGTTGCCAAAACTGGAGGGGGGTTAAGGGCAGTTTACTTTCCCTTGATAGATAAGGTTTAGCATGGTGCGTGGACAACTGCCCCCTTACCCTCCTCCCAAATCCACACACCTGTGTGCCCGACGTTTAGCACGGAAAATATTGTCACATCCCGACTAAATCGGCAAATTCTCGATATGGGGAATATCCTGACACTATAAGAATCTCGAATTCTACACACTACCCCCTCCCCCTCAAGTGATTGCTGTTTTTGTATTTATGGAATTAAAACTGCTATTTTAAATAAATTTCAGACACAGTGCACAAAAATCGAGAACAGGGTGCGAAATCCTGGGGGGGGGTTATCCCCTCAGCAACAATCTTGGCCTCAAGAATCCCCCTCACCAGAAATTTCCGGGGGGAGAGTTCTTGTTATATCAAACAAAAGATAAGCAATTGCTTTTAATTTCAAATATGCTTTACTAAGAAGAATATCGAAAACACACACAAATTAGTGTAGTTGTGAGTATTGAATGCATTCTCTCTCAAGGGATAATTAACAAATCTACATCAATACGCACAATATAAGTAAAACAAGAATGCAACAAAATAATAGGTACGAAATCTAATTGATTTATATTAACATAAAGCACAAACTAAACAAAAACTTACACATAATAAAACCACTTGAAGTATTTCACAATTTATTAACATCTTTAACCAGTTTGTAAAGTAATTAGTTGGCTGCTTTACAATATCTGATATGTATAAAAGTAACAAATTAATGTCCCTTATGTAATTAATAATAGTAATAATAATAATATATTTTACCTTCCTTAGAATATGCTGTTAGGAAGGTAAAAGAAACTAAAGAAGGACTAAAATTAAATGGTGTGACTCAGTTGTTAGCATATGCAGATGATGTAGACTTACTGGGGGATGATTTGAATACAATTAAGAATAATGCTAAAATATTTTTCAAAACTGCTAAAGAGATAGGTTTGGAAGTTAACAAAGAGAAAACTAAATATATGCTTACAGGCCGAAACCAAGTGTTAGGTAATAATCGAAATCTAATTATTGATAACAACTCGTTTGAACCAGTTTCCAAATTCAAATACTTAGGAGTAATATTAACAAATGAAAATTATATTAAAGAGGAAATAAAAAGTAGGCTTAATTCAGGAAATGCATGATACTTCTCTCTCTTCATAAACTTTTGTCTTCTCGTTTAATATCTAAGAAACATAAAGGAACATAAATTGAGAGTATTTGAAAATAAGATCCTTAGGAAAATATTTGGACCTAAAAGGGATGAGGAGACAGGTGAGTGGAGAAAGTTACATAATTTAGAATTGCATAATTTGTATTCATGTCCAGATATTATTAGAATGTTTAAATGAATGAAGACTTAGGTGGGCAGGCCATATGGCACGGATGGGAGAGGAAAGAATAGTTTACAGAATTCTTGTTGGGAAACCTGATGGTAAGAGACCTGTAAGAAGGCCAAGACGAAGATGTAGGGACAACGTTGAGATGGATTTAAAGGAAATCGGTAGGGATGGAAAAGAGTACATAGACCTTGCTCAAGATAGGGACAGATGGAATTGCCTGTGTTGCTGCAGCCATGAACATTGGGTTTAAGAAGGCTAGAGAGTTAGTTAGTTAGTTATAATAATATATTTTAATTGGGTAATTTATTATTACATTTAACAACAGTACAAATATATCATATAATTTACACTTTTTTTGTAATGGAGGGTGTTTTTAGATGAACTTTCTCCCCCACCATTTTTCAATTTCACACCCTGATAGAAAATAACCATTTTTAAACACTATCATTTGGGATTTCTCATCTGTTAAATGGGAAATCATTTGCCGAAGTCTGTATCGGGATGACATTTTCTTCTCCGCTACCAGTTACAATTTTTCAGGATTCCATACACCCTTAGTAATTACTGTACACCCTAGTGCTGCTTCTCGGCTTCCAATTTTCATATCGTGAAATGTTATTTAGCCATGATCGCATTTTGCATCTACTATGACACAACTTTTCGCTTCTTTCCTATGTCACACAATGTTAACGCCTTTGAGCAACATATTATGAGCCTACGAACCGGAAGATGTCCTGCTAAAACTATGGCGTCTGCGCGAACACACTTCCTTTCGGTGGATAGCCCCTATAATTCTTTCTTGTTTTTCTGTTTTCGATCATATTTATAGGCAAAATGTTAATGTCCACTAGGTTCACAGATGAGCTAATCGGGATTGGGCCTACAGTTTAAAGTGCAATCCGAACCACATTGAAGCTATATTTTATTAGATTCTGAGCCAATCTCAAACCTGCCAAGTAATACATATATTCCCGGTTTAATTTGTTACCTTGCTTCATGTTTTATGTCTTTGTGTGCAAGCATTTTCACTGTGTTGCTTTTTCCATGTCTAAATTATCATCAGTTTCCATTTTTAATTCATTCATCTTTAGTCAGTAGGGGAAAATTCCTACGGAGAATGCTACAACAGAAATATAACATTAAATGTTTCGTTTTTAACTATTTTTAGTTCGTCCAAAATGATTACGGGGGAGGGTGCGTAACGTAAATCCTTTAAATTATACTTTTGTTAATGTTTATTCTCTTGATTTAACACTATTAGGAGTTAGGCAAGTTTAAGGTAACTTAAAGTTCCTCTTGCACGTTGCTCCGTGCCATGAAGTCACGTTTAGGGGGAATGTGAAGGTAGGGTCCCAAACATTCTCGATCTCGGTCATTTTGCATGTGATGTGATCAGCATCGCGTTCCGGCCACCTTTACACTCGAATTTAACTGAGCTGCCACCAAAAGTGGCACACGGAATTGGCTTTGTTTAACACAATTTTTGGTGCACCGTTACACCATTTGATGCCACACCACATCAAGTATTGAGAATTGAGACCTTTAACGGTCGGTTAGGAGTTGTGCTAGAACAATTATAGTGTTACACCACTCAGTTGCATATTGTTAGAGTGTACCCTCCAGGGTAATCCCTTGTAGTTGAGGCTGAAAGGACTCCAGTGGCCTTTTTACGCAGAGACAAGGCCGGAATATTCCCACCTTAGTCTGGGAAATGAACCCAGATCTCCCGCATGCCAGACAGGCGTCCTACTGAGTAGCCCACCGCGACTCCAGGGCAAGTTAACGGTTACCTTTTCCTTGTTTAATCTCGTTATATTGTTTACAATTTATTGGTACAGTCACGGACACTTCTGGGTTGCAACAATCCCATTGAAGGAGCTGTTACAACACAGAAGTGTCCGTGACTGTACAAAGAATTACATCTAATATGCAGCACGGAAACACTGTGCATGACCGGCATGCAAAGCAATAGACATATGCACCGAGAATTTATTGAATAAATCACATTTCTGTATCCTCTTACGTCGGCTTAATACCATTTTGTTCTTCAGAGGACGAAATATGAAGGCATTACAATGACATAACGGACCCTTCTTTTTTTCAACTCGAAGATTCGGATCGTAGGCTGTAATTTCGTTCGGACGTGGGGAAGGAAAAAGAGAGAGAGAATAATTTGCTTCTCTCTTTACCCGTAATTATTGGGAAACTAAACAGGTAAGACATGCTATTCAGAGGTTACCCGGAGCGACATGTTTTCCCCAGAGCGCTGTGTTCGTGATGGGACGGGGAATTCTGCTACTTTCCGAGTGAGATCAGCCAGGATGTTTCCCATACAAAACTTCAAAGCGACTTTCTTGCTTTTATTCTTGTACGCTTGCGTCTTGGATGCAAGGAGAAAGAAGTCTTGTGTTAGTGCCGAAATAAAGTAAGTACATTTGTAATCCGTATTTTGTCTGTTCTTTACGTTTAAACATATAGTCAAAGATCTAACTGATTACATTCTGTTTTGCCTGTTCCCCTTTCGCCTAATGGCTTATCAGCACAATATTGTTCAACGCGACACCTGTCGGCCATTCCAGGGGAAACAGAAATTCCAGTTTCGCCTGATCAAGTTGAGAGGGAAATATTTGCCATGCCGTCAATGTGTTCCCTAGGTATAGATTTTGTATGCGTGGACCTAATTAATTTTACTAACAATGCAACTGTCATTTGTTTTTGTTTCATTACAATTCAGTGACTGTGACTCATTCTATATAACATTCATAATTTTATTGTCACGATAAAATTCTTTGATAAGAAGGAGATTTCATTATCACTGTTACTGTTTTAAAATGTTGTACTATTATGGGATATGGTGTAATAATGCAACTCGTAACTTGATTTCTGTATTTTATTTATTACAATAATTTATATATTTTGTGCTTGGTGCTAATTTAAAACCTAACAGCAAATTGATCCAACAGATGTGACGAGGTTCAATGGATTAGTTAACTAGTAGAGAATCACGCTGTTGTTGAATTTTAACGTGCACAATATGCACATATATTTATTTGTATAATATAATATGACTAAGGCTATTGGCTATTATATTACAGTTACGTATCATATTGTTAATAGAGTACTTTCTGTAAATATCAACTTAATACTTCATTCTCTGTTCACATTAAGGCAGCGGCGGCACCAGGATTAATCATCTAGGGTGATGAAGGGAAGGGGGGGGGGGGGTGCGAAGCTGAAATTATAGAAAACATGAAACACGCATGTAACCTTTCTAAACTGGGGGAGGGGGGGAATGACACTTTAATTTTCCTTGGTAGATAAGGTTTATCATAGTGCGGGGGTAAAATAGCAAAAAGCGGGGGCAACTGCACCCATTGACACCCATTTTCCAGGGAGGCTGATCCCCCTTGCACTTCCCTGGACGTCCATGATGATATATGTATTATGTCTTATACTCCAAGAAAGTGGCCATGTAGTCAACGTTCAGATACACGTTGCAGTCCTTTTGAACTATGTAGTGAAATACAAAATGAAATTATCCTTGCTTTTAAAAACACAATTTTTTAACCTTTACAATGTAACCAATGGAGGTAAAAAATACATAATACATAATATGTAATACCTTCCGTCTGCCACTTCAGGACAAAACTCAAAGTGGACAGCAACTTCTTCGGGACCATTGGACCTCTTCCTAACAGTTTTTGAAAAATCCTGAAATGGTACGTTTACTAGACATGTTACGTGGAACAAATACATAGAACGTATTAACAAGATAGGTATACCCTTCATGTTACAACTCGCATCGCATTAAATAATGTCCTTAGCAGGACCTGGTGATACCTTGAAGCAGCTGAAATTTTGTCTCCAATGCAAGGAGGAACAAGTAAGCGGAAAATATATCGTTTATCAACAATTAAAAAAAGAAAAGAAAACATAACTAACTCATACTAAGCTACAGGCAATTATCGAAAACCACAAACAGTACCACTTGAATAAACAAGAGAAGAAACAGTTTCTTGCAGCAACACTGACGAAAGAAATAAAACGGCCGCTGATCTTTATTAAGGTGCCACCAGTACAGGAAAGTATGTACGAGTATATCGGCACCTCTTTCAAGTGTTTTCAGTGGAACCTAGGGGGTGCTGAAAGGGGTCCCGCGCCCCCCTGCCGCCGCCCCTGCATTAAAGCCTATGCTCCAAATTTCTTGGTGTATATGTTGATTATCATGAATAACAGAGACGGTCTGACACAAGTTTTCCGAAATTTCCCTCATTTCATACATTTCCCTTTCAGCTTAAATTAGGCGAAATTGAAAATTGACGAAACGGGAACCTAAATCGCATGTTCTTTACCGGCAATTGTCAAAATAGAAATGACGCCAGAATGAATGAGGCAGAGAAGAGGGGAATGTTTAGAATAACTGTGACATTTAAAATGCCCCTAACTGGTACTAAAATGCCTTTTAAAGCACGTTTCTAGAAAGGGATACTGAGATAAGGGGGTTACCTTCCTAATTTTCACCTATTGACGAGGAACTGGCCAAAGTTTGTCTGGCAACAGTAGACCATACTTTAGGTCTTGAAATTAACAACAGAGGGGGTGAAGATAATATGCATACAAGTCAAATAGAAATTCCACAATTCTACAGTCTTTCTCAATATATTTCTGCTTGTAATTAATGAAATATATTGTACACAAAAGAAACATATTTTGTGTTGACATACCTTATAATTGTTCTCACAGCATCACAAAAAAAAGACCACAATTAATTATTTGTATCTTATTTATATATTTTATGCAAGAAGCTTTGCTTCATTTAATTGTGTAAATTGCCCTAATAACTTCTTGTGTTAACTTGCATTCATTAGAAGAATTAAAATTAAAAGAATCGGCTCTTCCGAATTAAAAGAAGTTGAATAACTACCATACCAAAATATATGCGTGACCATGGATATTAGGAAAAAATAATTAGTTCGTGTTCACTAGACTTTTAGTTTAACAATTTGGAAGCTATTAATTCTCGGGATAAATATATACAAAGTTACAAAACGATTCCCTCTTAAAAAATACATAAATGAAACCAATAAAATAGTCTATCTGAAATACGAGGGAAAGTCAGTAAATAGGTCAGTGGCGTAGCAAGGTAGGCAAAGTGGGCGACGGCCCGGGGCCTCGCGTCCCATGTGATTGATACGAAAAATGTAATAATAGAAGTGAGAGAAAATATGGAGAAGGCTATTTTTTGTAGCCAATAAAATTAAAACATTTATCTGGTTTAAAATTCTAGTTAAACGTTATAATTTGAATGAATACGTCGAATCAGGGGCGTAACACACCTAAGGGGCCCGAAGAAAGTAAAAATTATTGTAGTATTTCTCATGGAAATATTTACTTAAAAATTGACGACAACTTGCATAGTAGTGCAAGTGGGCCGGTTCTGCGCCCGAAAATGAGGCTCGGTGAGGCTCGCCTTAATAGATTTCTCTCGTAAGGCATGAGCCTCATTTTCTCGCAGTGTTGCCAACTCCTCACCCGAAAAAATCACCAAGGTTTTTGGGTCTAACCTAACCTAAGGCAAAGAGTTGGCAACACTGCAAAGCAAGCCTCAAGCAGTGTTGCCAACTTGTTCTTGACCTATTTTTTATTTTACGATGTTTTATGCACTAAACTAACCTACAATGAGAGTAGAGGAGGCGGGCCGGTTGACCAACCGAAAATGGCGCTCGGTGGCGCTCGCAGTGTTGCTAACTCCTCACTTGAAAAAATCACCAAGGTTTTTGTTTTTGGGTCTAACCTAACCTCAAGCAAGGAGCTGGCAATACTGCTTGAGGCTTTTCTCGCAGTGTTGCCAACATCTTACTTGAAAAGTTACCAAGGTTTTTGTTTTTGGGTATAACCTAACCTAAAGCAAGGAGCTGGCAATACTGCTTGAGGCTTGTCTTGCAGTATTGCCAACTCGGGCAAGGCGTAGCTTTTTCGGTGTATGTTAACCTCACAATATTGCCAACTCGGCGTAGCTTTTTACGCTGTATAATTTTTTAGCTTTTTTGTGTGTGAGTGTATATGTGTTGCCAACTCGGCGTAGCCTTTTGGGTGTATGTTAACCTCGCAGTGTTGCCAACTCGGCGTAGCTTTTTGGGTGTATGTTAACCTCACAGTGTTGCCAACTCGGCGTAGCTTTTTACGCTGTATAATTTTTTAGCTTTTTGTGTGTGAGTGTATATGTGTTGCCAACTTGGCGTAGCTTTTTAGGTGTATGTTAACCTCGCAGTGTTGCCAACTTGGCGTAGCCTTTTGGGTGTATGTTAACCTCGCAGTGTTACCAACTTGACGCAACCTTTTGGATGTATGTTAACCTCACAAACAGTGTTACCAACTCCTCACTCGAAAAAATCACCAAGGTTTTTGGGTCTAATCTAACCTAAAACAGCTGGCAATTTTGCTGAGGCTTGCCTTGTAGTGTTGCCAACTTACTCGAAAAGTTACCAAGATTTTTGGGTCTAACCTAACCTAAAGCAAGGAGCTGGCAACGCTTGAGGCTTGGCTTATAGTGTATAAAGCAATTTGCCAACCTACTGGTATTGTCATAGCTTTTTACGAGAGAGAGGAGAGAGGGGGAAGAGTTAAAACAACTGGCAGCTGCCAACACCTACCTACAGCTTTTTTTTTGTTTGGTGTAACCTCTAAAGCAACTGGCAAGTTTGCTTGAGGCTTGCCACAGTGCATAAAACAATTTTTTGCCAACCTACACACACTGGGGGGCAAGGAGAGCCGGCAACAAATATATACTGTTGTAAAAGAGATGGATGGCAGCATAGTATGTGTGTGCGTGTGTGTGTAGCATTATTAACTAGTGTTGGCAACCCACTTACAACTAAAAAAATAGAGATGCCAACGTTGCTGTAAAAGAGAGAGACCTATCGTGACCTTTGTAAACCTCTCTCGGGGGAACGATGTGCCACACGCGCGCGCGCTGGCGCCTTTATTATTTTCGTATTGCATACAATATTTATTGTGTTTTTTTTTTTTTTTTTAGGATTTCTGACCCCTAACCCCGGCAGGGTGCGTGGTGCCCAACCAAAGAGGTTCTAATGGCTGCGACTCTAGATAACCGCACCTCTGTAGAGTTTCACGTGTTTTTTTTTTCCCCCCCCAAACTTCCATGAAACCCTACAGAGGACCTCCGTAATGCATGCAACGTGTACTAACGACTCTAGTGTTATTATGATGTTGTAATATTTTTGGATATAGAGTTTTGTGAGATATAGATAATAATAATTATGTTTATTATAATATTTTTTGATGAAGATGGAGAATGTATGTGTGTGTTACAAATAAAGTTGCATGTTTTTTTTTCTAGTGTGTGTGTATGTGTATGTGTTTTTTTTTATGTTCGACAGCATCTGAAACGATAAAAAAAAATTTATTGTTAATTTTCTCATGTAAAAACAACAACAACAAAATTTTTGTGCAAAAATTCTGATTGTCTTGTGCTATAGTGCAAAAACTGATGATATTGTAATTCATAACTGATGAAATTAATATTGTAACTGATCTGAACTAGTGAAATTTTCGTATTGTGCTATTGAAACTGATTGTGCTAGTACAGAAATTTTTTATTGTGCGAGAAAAAAGGTTAAAAACTTGTTAAAACTGCTCTGTGACCCTCTCGTTCTTCACGTCGTGGACGAAGGACTTCTCGGCGACCAGGATGACACTGCATACGGTATCCTCGGGCAACGGACTGTTGAACTCGCAGACGATCTTGATGTTGGTTCGATCGTTGACCACCACCTGCTTTCTCTTAGATGTGTTGATGACGAACATGGGTCTGCGGGTTTTGAATTCGCTGGGCGTGTAGTACATGTCCATGCTTCCCTCGGTCACGCGCTTGTAAGCCGTGTAAGCTTCGTAAAGTTTGAGGTAATCGTCTTTGGTCATGTCGAGGTTGTAATTCTCGCGCGGGAACACTTCGTTGCGTCCATTTTTCAGATAAACATTCTTGATCTTGCAGTCGTCGAACTTGCTGGAATCTTTTTCCTGGTTGTTATCGCGCCCGGTCTGAAAAAGCACTACGACGAAATCTGGCATGTCGAACTGTATGTTGTTGAACTGTGTCGTTACGTCGAATTCCATGTGACTTCCCGACGCTATCTTCTGCACACACTGGTAACCGTGAAAGTGAATCGGTACCTGCGGACTCTTCAAGATCTCCGCTTTGTACTTGAGGGCGTAGTTTGTTTCGTATTCTACGATCGGCATTCTCAATTCCATGCTCCGGATGACGCACTTGGCTGCTTCGGGTAATGTGTTGGCTATCGGCGTGCTGTCGGCGTTTAAGTTGGTGTATCGCATCAGTGCGTTGTTGTCGTTGGCCGCTCTTCGAAACGTGACGCGCAATCCTCCCTTCCACATGATCTCCTTGTAGTCCGAGAAGAATCCCGGCAGCAGACGCATGGGAAAAAGCACCGTGTGACTTTTCGTCGATATTTTCGTTCCTGCTTCGAATCCTCCCGCCTGGTAGTATGCTGCGTCTGTTTTGGATAATTTCAATGTTCCCACTGCCGTCGACGTGATGCCTGGATAATCTATTCTGTCTATGACGGTGTTGTGTTTCCTCACCTCCACCTGCGAGAACAGGTGTGGCACGAAGTTGTCCACGAGTATCAAATTTGCTGTTGCGGGAAACGCGTCTCCGCCTTCCTTCTTCACTACGTCGAATTGAAGGTAGAGGTCCGCTCTGTGAGGATGAACAAACCCGTCGCCTACGTCCACGTCGTATTCGATCTCCCTGTTCGCTTCGTTGAGATTGGCGAACGTGCGACGGTTGGGAGGGAAAGATTGCAATTCGTAACTTTCGATTTGCTCCATTTTTACTATGCGTGTTATTTATTATACGTTGATCTCCACGATGGCAGTTGTCGTTGCACCTGCGAAATCCACCACGTCTCCTTTCTCGTTTGTCACCACCAACTCTATGTCGTCTATGCGGTTGCGGCATACTGGAAAATAGATCGGCGAAGAGGGTGTGTAGATGATCGGTTCCATGAATTCGGAACTGGGTTTGAATGTGGCTATGATTCCTGTCTGCTTGTGACTTCCTAACAATCCGTCCGAGGATTTCGTGATCATGCCTTCCGCCACGTTGCAGTGAACGTTTAGAGTTTCTATGGCTAGAAATTTAGGAATGTTGGTTGCCGTATGTTTGATGCCAGCTTCGAGTTTGGTGTCGTTCTCGAATCCTAAAAGTTCTCCCATGGTGCCCAGGTCCACGGTCTCCGACGCCGACACGATTTCCACTCTGTGCGTGACCGAATTTTGAGAAAGGTACGTGCCTTTGGGTAACTGAGCTTCCAAAGTGGAAAGATTGTATTGGCCTGGCGTGACGACGATGTGTTCGCTTCCGACACTAATTTTATTATTGTGCTGCGTGACGTTAGGTATGAGGTACATGCTGTAGAATGCACGTAGAGCTACGGATTTAGGATAGACGATGTCGTCGTGCAGCGTGAGTTTCAGGATCGAAGATTCGCTCGTGAGATGGAACACGCCCATCGTGTTTCAGGTTCCACAATGCTTTCTGAAAATGTTCCACCGACGGGTTATTTATTTTAGACATGTATGCGAGAACAGAAAGGCATAGGTGGCCGCAGTTAACATCAGTGAAACCCTGGATGCGTTTGTCATTGTAGTAGAGGTTGGCAACACTGAGATACTTCACCAACCTGGCAGGCGGTGTGCCACCGAACGAATCGAAAACAAATGCAATGTTATCGTCAATTTTAAGGTAGCATATCCAATGTGTACCAGGATTTTTGTAACTGTCCAGGTTGACCACGCCATACTCCTTTTTCTTCACAGCAGAGGGTAGAGAATCGGACATGAAAACACCCCTGAAGTTTTTTATTCCCAACAGTTCGATTAGAGATTTAATATCGAAGTTGGACAGGGCTTCTTCTTTTTTTTATATTTTTTCAAAGCATCGAGGTTGCTTTTTTGTTTTTTGGTTATACCTTTCCCTCTCTTCTCCATGGCCAGGTTGTGACGTTTCTGTTCTTCCAACTCGGCTTTGTTCTTCTTCGAGTCGATGACGGTTTTCGCGATGGCGGCACTTCCGCCGGCCAAACTTCCAACAGCCCCCAATGCTGCCAGGATGGCTGGGATGCTGAATATGAAACCTCCGATTTTTTGCTGTTTCCGCGAACGCTGCAAGCGTCTCAATTGAGGTGTGCTGAGAAGTAATTTCATTCCGTGTCCTTTCATCAAGCAAGAACGTTTCTTCTCGCGTTGTTTTTTGGTGAGTAAACCATCGAGGGTACCTAGATTTTTCAGATTGGAGTAAGGTATCTGGTACACGACACCTTTGGGCTTCATGTTGATGCTTTATATGTTATCTTCACGGTATGTTATTTATATATATGTTTTGAGATTTTTTTTTGTTTTGTGTAATTTTTTTCGGTATGTTATTTATATATAAATGTTCTGAGATTTTTTTTGTTCCGTGCAATTTTTTTTTTTCAAGGATATACTCCGCGCAGAGCTGTTACACAAATTCTATTACGTGCTTTGTTTTCTTACCAAGAAGTTCCTTTGTACCCTTGTACACGATTTGAGTTTTGTTCTCGATTAAAATAGCTAGCTTCTCGTCGGATAACATGTTAGCGTATCGATGTGGTAAAAATAGACTGTATTGTGCGTTGAGCAACAAACGCGCCTTGGGACCATACTGGGTAGAAACAATTGAACCGGAAGTTATCGTGTAAGGTTTGTCCACTTCTAATTCCTGAATTTTTACATACTCTACTGACAAATTTAGCATTTGTTTTAATGCTTGAAAGTCACTCATTTTTTCAGTCGTCATATTGAAGAGAAATTTCAGTGTGTTAGAGAAATTTAATTTTTTTCACAATGTGTGTTATTTATATATACCGAAGATTATTTTTTTTTCACGATGTGTGTTATTTATATATCAAGTTTTTGACAGAGGAAGAAAGTTCGTGCTTCGGAAAACGCGATGATGTGGGTGATAATATCTTCCGTCTCTTGTTTAGATCTACGCCAATCATCCGTGTATCGTCTTCTTCCCTGCCTCGCCTCGTGCAGTTCGTCCATCCTCTCGTTTAATTTTTCCCCTGCAGCCGAAAGAAGTGTGTCGAGATCATCACACCTCATTCCACTGATCTCCCGAAGATGGTCCTTGACAGCCATTTCACAAGGGATGCGAAATTCCGGCGTTGATCTCGCTATGATCAAAAATTTTCTTATATCCTCACAATCTCCATTTACTGCATGTTTGAATATTTTACACAGCAGTTCGTGTGGCAAGACGGTTATACCAGACATGATGTGTTTTTTTTTTTTTTTTTTACTGTATGTTATTTATATACCCCACCCAAGTTTTTGTTTTGTGTTCATGGCGATGGTGGTGCCCAGTGCTGCAACTCTTTCTCCCAGCGAAGCGTCTCTGCTGACGAATCTTTCGAAAGCTGCGTGCTCTAACTTTCTGTCTGCTTTGTGACGTGCATCCAGTTCGGTGCGAGTGGTGTTGTAAGCGATGTCGTGATCTTTGCATGCGGCGTCCAACGGATTCACACCCCTGTCTCCTCTCTTCAATCTTTTCTCGAGTTTGGTACCTGGTCCGCAGTACTGGTAGCCGGGTAAATGCATCTCGAAAGGTAACTTGTTGATGATGTCGTTCACAAGTCCCTTTCCTTCGGCCACGTTCCAGAATCTCGGAGGCAGCGTGTTGATAATTTTAATGAGGTAACCTATGCCCTTGTCGTCGTTCACGATGAAGTTGGAAAATTTTGTGCTGATCATGTCCACAATTCCTACCTTCTCGTTGTAGAAATTACGATTGCCTGCATTCTCCTCTCCTGCAATAACCAACAACCTGTCTATGAGCTTGCGCACGTCGTCCACCCACACAAACTCTTTGGGCAGGGTGTTGTAGAGTTTGACGCCGCTGCCTGTTTTCACCTGGTTCCATATCGGTTTGATGAGATTTCTGTACTTCTCGCCGCTGCTGGATTTGACCCTATTCTGCGTAGCGTCGTTGTTTTGGTATAAGGCATCCGTCATGATCAAAATTTCCTTGTAACTCTGGTAATCTTCGTCGGTGTAATCTTTCGGCTGCTTTTTGGCAACGAGTTCCCACAGTCCCACCGTACCCGGGTACCTGTTCCAACTATCCTTCTCGCCTAAATTAACTTTAATGTCGTTGCCTTCGAAGGTCACCTTCGATTTTCCAATCTTCCAAACCACACCGCCGCCTTCGTTGCTCTCCATGCTCGGATACAATCCGAACACTTCATCCTTGTCGAATTTCCCCGTGCTCAGGTAGTCTCGTGCCAAAGGTCCCAACTCGATCTTATCCAAAGACGACGACGTACTACCTATGGCTCGACGTCGTGGCGGTACGTCTCTTAGTTCGAACGGCGTCGAAGGAATGCTCGAAATGGGCGTGGGTACGGTGTAACTTTTAGCTGCAAGTGGTACGAGTTCGTTGATCAAATTTTTATTTTGTTCCGTGACGCCTTTAATTTCTTTACCTAGATCGCTGATGGCGTCGATCACAGGTTGATCTTGACGTTTCTTCTCTTCATAGAATCCGCGATTCTCGGATTTCCAACCTTTGAAGCGTTTCGCTAGGTAATCGCGAAGCTTGAGATTTTCGTCTTCGATTTTTCGTTTCATCATAACGTTATTTATACACGTCGTTTCTCACAACGTTGCAACGTTTAGAAAGTCGTTGATTTTGTTTCTGTATTTTCCGTCGTTGGGTTTCCTCGTCATGTCGATCGTCGCGAATCCGAAATCGTCACTGTTCCAACAGTGGGAGCAGCAGCGTTCCGAAAATTGATTGTAGTTCATGTCTCCGCCTACGTAGTCATCGTACGCGTGCTTGAGGTTGGTGTGATCTTGACGAAACAAACATATGAAATTAGCGTTGTCGCGTACTAACTGTTTTGGAATTTTGGAAAACGTTTGAGCTAGGAAGAAGCAATCTATTCCTTTGTGACGACGTTGCGTGAAAAAATTGCGAATTTCATTTTGATTTTCCAGGATGACATCGTCGAACACAACGACTGAATTTTCACGACAATCGTCGAGTGGCTTTATTTCCGAAGCGAACGTTGCAATGTCCAGACCATCGTACAGTTTCATCAGTTGCTTGTATTTCGCTTGTTCGAGACTTTTCGAAAATACGTAGAGGTGCCTGTTCTTCCAATCTAACCAATTCGGTGCAAGGAGAAAATTGTCCACGAGCAGTGTTGTTTTCCCACACCCTGAAGGACCTACGATCAGACAGCGGATGCTGTCGGGAAGCAACTCGCCGTTCTTTTTTCTCGTTTGACTTTCCGAATCCGGTAGACGTTTCACCACGTTCCATGTACTTACAAGATCACTTCGTTCGCGTTGATCCAACTTTTTTCTGGAAGTCCCAGCCATTTGACAAACAGTTTGTTGCCTTTTCTACGCAATACTTTCTCGATGAGGTACGTGTCGGGATGTTTTGTTTTAGAGAGTTCCTCTTCGTAAAATCTTCCTTTCAAAATCTCACCGCTACTATCTTTTATTATATACGTGTGTCGGTTTCCGGGTAAAACTCGAACCACCGTAAAAAGTTCCGTGCTCCAATTTTTTGTGAACCCCTTCTCGAAGGTGCGTTTGAATTTGCTGATCCTCACCTGGTCTCCAATTTTGAATTTTGATTTCTTGGTAGTCGTGGGAGTGTACTTTGGACAGTAAACTGTAGAAATTAAACGCTGCTCGTCAGATTTCGTAACGTCAGCTGGCTTCATGCCTATCGTTCTGTGTGCTGTATTATTATAGGTGTCGACGAGTTCCGGCAGTATGTCGACCCATTTGTAATTTCCTCGAAGCGTGAATCGTTTCCACATGTGTGTTTTCAAGGTTCGATTAAATCTTTCCACGATGCTGGCTTTGATGTGACTGAAGGTTGAATAATGTCGAATGTCGTGTTTCCGAATAAACTTTTGGAATACGGCATTGTAAAATTCCTTCCCCTTGTCCGTTTGCAAAAACCGAGGTCGTCTGTCGCTTTCGCGAAAAATTGTCTTGAATGCTTCCGTGACGCACGTTCCTGTTTTGGCTTTCAAAGGTAGAGCCCATGCGAATTTCGAAAACGTGTCTATGACGGTGAGGAGGTACTTGTTGCCCTTGTTCAATTTATGCACATTTTTTAGATTGCCGCTACTCATCTCCACGAGGTCACTTTGCCAGAGGTCATCGATTCCCTTGGTTACCACAGCTAAACGTTTGTAGTTGCGGCGTGCAGGTTTATGCAATTCTTCGACGATGGCTTGCCTAGACATTTTTTAGAGATTACGTTTGAAGAGAAGCACCAGCGTGATGGGATTCAAAGAGGGTGGCACTTCGCTCGTGTTTTGAATGATCAGCTTATCGCCGGCACTCACGTCGAAAACGGTGAGATCTTCGTCTTCGTGTATTTCATATATGTTGCGCGTTTCGTTCCAACGTGCCAGAGGAATGTTTCCTGCTTTCTGAACACCACGATTCGATATCAAGGTCATGGTGGGGACGCTAGCTTTTCTGCCGTGAGACCAGTACGAAAATTCGTTTATCTGAATTGTACCATCGAGGAGAAACTTGTAGTACGGATGATAAGGATGTAACATGTACAGTTTGTTACCTTCGACGAACGTGGAGATTCTCTGTTGATTGGGTACGCTGTTGATTTCGATGGCTTGCAGAGAATGCAGTTTAGCAAATTTAGTATCGACGCTAACGAGGTTGCTGTGAAGCTGTCCCAGTGTATTTTGTACGGGCAACAAATATTCGACGATGGTATCCGTTACTGTAGAAAATGACGGCTTGATTTTCACTTCCACGTTCAACTGCTTGAAGTTTTCGTTGAGTTCTTGCAACTTGGCACCGAAAGAGGTCAGCGTCGATTCCTGCGTGGATTCCAGCACTCCAACTTGATCTCTGATGTTGACGACGATACTCTGAAGGTTCTCGACTTGATTCAATTTCGAACTTTTCTCGGTAAGATCGTTCACGATGCTTCGCATCTCGGTAAACTGCGTGTGAAGGTCGGCGACGCTCTGCGAAGTGGGCAGCGTCGACACCAGCGAAGCAAGTTCGTCTCGAATCTGTTCCACGTTCGCCGTTTCCGTTTCCAGTCGTTTCAGCATACGTGATATGCTTCTTTTCAAAGCGTGCAATTCTTTGGAGGTGGGGAGATTGGCAACCCTACTCTCGAGATCGCTCAACGAACTTTTGATGTCGCTCGAATCGGATAGCGCCGTCACCGCCGTTTTCAATTTTTCCAAATCTTCGCTCGAAGGTACGCTCGTCCGTAACGATTCCAAGTCACCCTGTATGTTGTCCAGTACGTGATGAAAATGAGCAAGGTTCGATTCGACGTTCAAATTTTCTAAATATTCGATCTTCTGCTGAACCGTGCTCAACGTGTCTTGTATGCTCGTCAACGCACTTGCTTCAGCGTGAATATTTTTAATTTCTTCGTTGATCAACTCCAGAGACGCCTGAAGCGTAGCGATGGTGGTTTGAATGTGTTCGAAATCTTGATAAGCCTCCAATTGAATTTTTATGTTCGCGACGCTTTTGCCGATGACCTGCAGCTCGTCTGACGATGGTAGGTTCGTCATGGTATCTTCCAAAGTCTGTAACTTGGATTTAATTTCTTCCAACGTGCTGGCGAATTCTTCTTGTAATTTGGAAACAACAACATGCAAGCGTTCTACATCAATATCCTTCACGACGGTTTGAAGTTCAGAGAAATTTTTTTCGATTGCGGAAGTTCGTTCTTCGATTTCGAGTTTCAATTTTTCCAAATCTTCATTTTTCGATTGAAATTGTTGTAATTTGGCCAAATCATTTTGAAGCTTATCCACGCTCAACTGTATATTTTGAACGTTGTCGTAAGAAGGTACGTCGACATAATTTTTTATGAGCGTTTTCAGTTCGGAATCGATTTTCAGAATGGGGTCCAGACATTGCGTTTGGAGCGTAGCAATCTCCGACTCTAAACTTTTGTTTAAGGTCTCCTGCAAAGCGATCAAATCGCTCCTCAACTTTTTAATTCTGACGTCCAACATGAGAATCTCTTCTGCGTGGTCTACACGTTTGGTGTGGCCGAAAATATCGTTAGGCATTTTGGTTAACGGTTATTTATAATAGGATAGACGATTCGTAATTCTACGAAGAGAGGAATAAGTTTGTCGTAATCTCCTAGGAGTTCAACGTATAAACAATCTCCTGCAGAAACATCGTACGTAATGTTAGAAAGCATCTTGTTGTGCTTGATTCGAAAAATGTTCTTGCCGGTAGATATTTTGATTTCGCCTACGTTTTCCGGATTCACGGTGATTTGAAGTTTTCCATCGATCGGAATTTTGTAAAAATGTAAATTGTTGTTGAAGACGTAAAACATCTTGCCCACATCGTCATCCAATTTCGTCCAAATGCTGTTAAGGTGAACAATCAGTAGACCGTTGAGTTTAGTTAACATGGAAGGTAGAAATTCATGATCTGTCGTCGCGCGGTGTACAGTCTCCATGTTGGTTTGTTTTCGGAAACCAAAGAGATTCATATTATGCTGGTTATTTAAAATACGGTCAAAGTTTTTTTTTTTTGTAATAACAGTCAGTGTTTTTTTTTTTTGTAATGACTAACAAAATGTTTTGTTTTTTTTTTTTGTTTTTTTTTTGTTTTTTTTTTGTTTTGTTTTATGAATCTTCTGTTGAAGATGGGCATATGTTGCAGGTTTTGCTTTCTGCTAAGCGATAGTGCCCCCACGGCAGTGTGTGGATTCCACACTCGAGGACGCACCTCTTGTCGTCGTTGGGATCCAGAGCAATCTTCCTCACTTTGTTGGTGGTCAACACATGGTCGACGCTCTGGATGCGCTGTTCTGCTCTTAGAACCGACGACCTGGTCTTGAGGCAATCCACGAAGTCCTCGAATGTGAGATGCTCCCGAACCACCTGTCTGCCGACACCCTTGGCCTTCTTGGTAACGCTACCCTCGGCTTTGATGGTATAGGCCTTGGCGCGAAGACCTGCAAACTCAAGAATCACGTCTCCGTCCTTCTCGTCTTTGAGTTTGCCAGGCATCTTCTTGTTGCGGGCCAGGATGTCGTACTGGTTCGGCTGGGGATAGCCCGAGGTGTCGAAGAGCTTAACCAAAGATGGAACTGTGGCTATATCCCCGTATGCGTCGGCTGTGCGAACGTGGTACACCAAGCTGTCCGTGTCCGTGTAGAGAAGCGAGATGTTGTGCTTGTAGTGTGGACGTAATGTGTCGTAGTATGTCTCGAACATGTGGAGCTTGCTCAGATCCAGAACAGTGGCTCCAACGTAGATGGGCTTGTTGAGTTTCACCACACCCTGCTTCATGTGAATCAGAGCCAGCTGCTCATTGTAGATTGTTCGAGACTTGAACAATGGACTCGCGACAAGCTGACGACATCGCTCTTTCCTCGTCACCAATTTTATGTCCACGCGATTCCGTACATTCTCCATGGTCTTGCCAAACACCGCATTATTCATGAGCTTGAAGAAATCCTTATCAAGCTCGGACGTGGCTGCGATGCGGTGTTTAGTGTTGACTTCGATATATGGACGCAACCATGAAGAATGCTCGAACTTGAGGATGCGGTGAACTACGTGGACTGTGACCCCTTGCCGCATCAACCACCGGAGATTCCGGTAGTGAAGGACGTAATTCTTCTTGGGTTCGAAATCCATGACGAGCTTCTTCTGGTTGGAATCGGGTGGACACTTGAACTCGGGTGCAGGGGGAAGATCGCAGAACAAATCCTGCAGCTTCTCGGAGAACTCAAGGTCCACCTCGGCGAAGAACCCATGTTCCGAATCGTCGAAACCTTCAACGTTGAAGTTGGAAGGGTCAACCCACTCGAACCCTCTAAAGGGGAGTGGCTGCATCATGGAGTGCCCATACAAGTTATTCACGTCCGTGTGCATGATGTAGCTGGACGGTTGTGAGGGGTCGTAACCGGTGGCCATGTGGTGATTGTTGGCGTGCGAGTGTCGCTGCGACACCTGGACCATTCCACCCCGCACGGCACGTTCCACAAACAGCATCATGTCTACGTCCGAAAGAAGCTCCAGCTTGATTTTCGTCACCAGAAACATGGCTGACCACGCCAGTCCGGGGAGACTATAGAAGTAGGCGGGGTCCAGGTGGTAGATGTTCATTGCGGTCGCCCGGAACGTCTGGAACACGTCGGCGAGGAGCGTCACATCAAGTCTGAGGTAGGCATCGTGGTAGTCTCCGAGAGTTCGACAATCCAGCTCGCGCCACATGGACTGAGCATGGTTATAGTCATCCTCAGAGATGCCCGAGCCTCGCAGCTTGCTATAGAAGTTTGCTCGAGGAGGAAGCGACGTCTCCGCAAACTTGGTAGAGTCGGTGACGTATTCGTAGGGGTAGACCCCCTTACGCCTGAAGAGACTGGCGTCCAAGTTTGGAAAATTCGCAGAGGTAATGAGCATTTGCTCGTTGCTCAGCTTCCCTGCAAGGGCATCGAGGCTAGCCGAGAGGAACCTCAGGGAGTCGAGGAAGCGAAGCTCGATGCTCCTGCTTTTTGAGTTGGGGATCGGCACCCACTTGCTGACGCTAATATAACGCTCCTCGTTTTGTGCCAGGACATTGATTCTTGCATTGTCGTATCCAAGATGCTTGATCAGGTGGTGAAAATCGTACCCCGAGCCATTGTGAAAAAACACAGGGATGAAGCGCGGGTCCCGGGCCAAGCGATTGCAGTCGTTGCACCAAGGACCAACGTACCTACCGTTAAAGTGATCGTGGTGATGGACTTTACGGTTGTTGATGCTAAACTCACAGGTGCACACAGGACAGGTAGTAGCCTCCTCGTGTCTATGTTGATCGTCGGGGGACAGTGGGAGCATAGACTTGGGGGTCAACAGCACCTTCCCTATCTCGATGGCCTCGACAACCATCCTCTCAAGGAAGTGTTTGGTTGCGTCGGGACCACGGTACACATAGGGCTCGGGGACGATGTGTTGATCTCGTCGCACCACAACGTATGCGAAACTAGATGCCTCGTGGAGTTGGTAAGGGGTGGTGGAGGAAACTTCAGGATCGGGATCGCAAGTGGACAGGGGTTTGAGAAAGGCCTCGAAATCCGCGATGATGATGGCGGGGTGCTCTACCATGGCGCCGTGCATGCGAAAACACTCTACGGCGCCAGGTTCGGGCAAGTCTGCCACCCCAGGCTCGTTGGCATTGCAGTAGAGCTTGTGGTTAGCGAGCTTTTCGGCAGCGATGTTGGGACCTCGAACATGTTGGTAACTACGTCGATCTCGTCCGTCGAACATTGACAAGCACCTGCGACAAACTTCTTTGTGGTGTTCGTGTTTGCTTGTTTGGCTCGAAACAAGCCTAGAGAGCGAGCGAATGAGGGTGTAATGGTGGTGGGTCTCGTCCTTGATGAGCAGAAGATGAATTTCCTGCGCACCGTCGTCGTCCACGTCGCTCACCCGGATAGGGTACACCACATTTTCGCCGGTGAGGCCATAAACGTTGATGGCCAACCGAGGGTTGTGTGTACGGGCCTCGAACTTACGAATGTCCGAGACCTCCACCGGGTAGTCAATCCCAGCCATCGCATCTTCCAGCTCTGGCTCGTAGGGTAGGTAGTGGTTAACTCGGTATGGGTGTTTTTTCCGGTGGACAGGGTGCAATGCTGCAAGCACACACCATACGAAGCACTTGGCGTCACTGTTTTGAATATTCACAACTGCCTTTTTATCCTCAATCGTAGGTGGTAAGGGGACGTAGCTGGAGGCGGAGAGAGGCACAAACTTGCTAAGTTTGACGCACAGTTCGTGAGGCTCGCCACACAGCGAACCCCCCGAGCCCTCGGCTTCATGCTCCTCTTGCTTTGCCACCAGCTCCTCGACAAACTTGTTGTAGATGACCTCGAGGTTGTCGACATCCGCCAGATGCAGCGCCTTCGCCTTGGTGTTGTGGCAGAAGCTGTAAATTTCATCAGACGGCTTTTTGTACCAGCAACGAAGCGATGCGTAGAATTTGGCGGAGTGTGTTGCAAGCACATCGCCGAGGACGGAAATAATTTGCGCTTGCACGTTCTCCAAAAAGCTACGCACGTCGCATGAGCCCTCCGAAATAAAAGGAAAGTCCTCTAACGAACGCTGGAAAGCAGACTGGTCTGCTTTTATCGCAGGCTTGATGCGTTTGGCGAGTGGTGCATTGATGGAGGCTGCTTCTGCCTTCCTCTTGGTTGAGCTGGTCGACGGTTGAGCCCCAGATGTATTTTTGCTTAAACAAGTAAGCTTATGTTTTTTGGCATACGCAATTGTAATGTGTTTATTGCATCCGGTACATAGTTCAGTGGTAGCCAAATGCTTGTCTGGCACGCAGGTGCGACAATGTCTTGCAAAATTTTTGCTCGATATAGTTTTTTTGCACACAGGGCAACTTTTCATAGAGCGCATTTTTTTCGGGGTATGTTTATTTATATGTGATCTGTTGGTGGTAGAGTGTTTACAAAACAAAAATGCCTTATGAGAAAAATTTTGTAAGGTAATTCTAATTAGTGTTAATTCGAGGGGTTTATTTATATATGGGTGTCGTTGTCCTCCTCAAATATGTGCTTTAATCAACCCTATAAAAAAATAAAAAAATATATAAGAAAAATATGATTGTAGATAGAAAAAAAACACAATAAATATTGTATGCAATACGAAAATAATAAAGGCGCCAGCGCGCGCGCGTGTGGCACATCGTTCCCCCGAGAGAGGTTTACAAAGGTCACGATAGGTCTCTCTCTTTTACAGCAACGTTGGCATCTCTATTTTTTTAGTTGTAAGTGGGTTGCCAACACTAGTTAATAATGCTACACACACACGCACACACATACTATGCTGCCATCCATCTCTTTTACAACAGTATATATTTGTTGCCGGCTCTCCTTGCCCCCAGTGTGTGTAGGTTGGCAAAAAATTGTTTTATGCACTGTGGCAAGCCTCAAGCAAACTTGCCAGTTGCTTTAGAGGTTACACCAAACAAAAAAAAAGCTGTAGGTAGGTGTTGGCAGCTGCCAGTTGTTTTAACTCTTCCCCCTCTCTCCTCTCTCTCGTAAAAAGCTATGACAATACCAGTAGGTTGGCAAATTGCTTTATACACTATAAGCCAAGCCTCAAGCGTTGCCAGCTCCTTGCTTTAGGTTAGGTTAGACCCAAAAATCTTGGTAACTTTTCGAGTAAGTTGGCAACACTACAAGGCAAGCCTCAGCAAAATTGCCAGCTGTTTTAGGTTAGATTAGACCCAAAAACCTTGGTGATTTTTTCGAGTGAGGAGTTGGTAACACTGTTTGTGAGGTTAACATACATCCAAAAGGTTGCGTCAAGTTGGTAACACTGCGAGGTTAACATACACCCAAAAGGCTACGCCAAGTTGGCAACACTGCGAGGTTAACATACACCCAAAAAGCTACGCCAAGTTGGCAACACATATACACTCACACACAAAAAGCTAAAAAATTATACAGCGTAAAAAGCTACGCCGAGTTGGCAACACTGTGAGGTTAACATACACCCAAAAAGCTACGCCGAGTTGGCAACACTGCGAGGTTAACATACACCCAAAAGGCTACGCCGAGTTGGCAACACATATACACTCACACACAAAAAAGCTAAAAAATTATACAGCGTAAAAAGCTACGCCGAGTTGGCAATACTGTGAGGTTAACATACACCCAAAAGGCTACGCCTTGCCCGAGTTGGCAATACTGCAAGACAAGCCTCAAGCAGTATTGCCAGCTCCTTGCTTTAGGTTAGGTTATACCCAAAAACAAAAACCTTGGTAACTTTTCAAGTAAGATGTTGGCAACACTGCGAGAAAAGCCTCAAGCAGTATTGCCAGCTCCTTGCTTGAGGTTAGGTTAGACCCAAAAACAAAAACCTTGGTGATTTTTTCAAGTGAGGAGTTAGCAACACTGCGAGCGCCACCGAGCGCCATTTTCGGTTGGTCAACCGGCCCGCCTCCTCTACTCTCATTGTAGGTTAGTTTAGTGCATAAAACGTCGTAAAATAAAAAATATAGGTCAAGAACAAGTTGGCAACACTGCTTGAGGCTTGCTTTGCAGTGTTGCCAACTCTTTGCCTTAGGTTAGGTTAGACCCAAAAACCTTGGTGATTTTTTCGGGTGAGGAGTTGGCAACACTGCGAGAAAATGAGGCTCATGCCTTACGAGAGAAATCTATTAAGGCGAGCCTCACCGAGCCTCATTTTCGGGCGCAGAACCGGCCCACTTGCACTACTTTGCATGGACATTTTTACCCATTTTTTTTTGTATTGATTAGAAAGCACTTTGGCTTGACTTTTCTTCTATCTCTTGACCTTGCACTCCAGATTTCAATAGTTAACAATAAAACGCCTCCAACTGCCGCGAAGGAAGTGTGAGGCATTTAAATGCTTGCGTTGTTTTCAGCTCAAGGAAGGCATGGATACCTTTCTTTCTTCCAGCTTCAGATTTCAGTTCCCGGAAAACAGAGAAAGTCTTTTTAGGGTGAATGAAATTATTAAATATCATTTTCGTCAGTAATTTATTATTATTATTTAAATATAATTTGCTGACATATCCCTGACGATTTTGTATTGATTCACCTTGAGATTTCAAATTTAAAGAAAGGATGGGGCCTCGCGATATGTTGCTACGGCACTGAATAGGTTACAAACTGATTTGGGTTAGCTTAAAATAGTAGTTTCTAAAGATATCATTAGGTGGCAGCACAATCCAGCTTGATGAGATTTAGTTAGCAGTCGCTAGATAGCAGACGTACGCATGTGCAACTCAGACCAAAAATGGCTACCGTTCTCGGTGACTGTACGTGAATATAACAGGGGTAGAAGAGATGATTTGAGGTGACAGGCGAGTGACAATAGCATAGCAACTGCCATAGGATGTTCTCATGGTTTAGTATACAGCATAATGCATGATCGTTTGAATTACAGAAAAGTGTGCGCAATGGCGACAAACGTTTCGCGGATGATGAAGATGTTGAACATGAGGTGCGACTGTGGTTGGGGCAGCAGCCGAAAGACTTGAACAGCAGGTTCTGGGGGGATAGTAAAGCGATGGGATACGGGTATCAATGTTGGTGGAGATTATGTTGAAAAATAAAAACGGTTTTCAAGTGAGTATTTCACTTAGTATTTTTTATAAGCGTTTGTGACTTACTGACTTAGGAAAGGTTTCGTCTGCTGGCTTAGACCAGCAGTATTGTAGGTTTCTTCTACTCTTACGGCGGGCCCTCTACATGCTGGCAAGTAAAATGGGGAGCGGGGAATTCGCAGCACACCAACCAGACAACAACGGTGGCTGAAATAAGTACTACGTGCACCTTGTTCTACTGCTGCTGCCTTTCTTATCGCGCTGGATTGGCCGCTTCCCCGCTCCACATTTCCCTTGCCAGCATGTAGAGCGGCCGCCGTAAGACTGGAAAATAGCTATAGTTCAAAATGTGTACGAGCCTTACAGTTGTATACAGGATTATATCACTAATTCCTCCAGTGATGTGCCGTAGACTATAAATTTACGTCTACATGCGTTGTCTACACGTAATCTACGCGTAGATTACATACGGATGTAGTTTACATAGACTACGTAGACAATCTAAAGTGCATTAAAATTAATTTTCAAGTGTTCATGAAAGGAAAGTGACATTTTCAACTATATTGGTTCCTAACGAAATGAAAAGAATCCTATTTACAACAAAATTTCTCTTCTCTTCTATTATCAACTATGGAAGAAAATAAATAATATGCAAAAAAAACAACAGATGGCAGTCGTGAGGCAAAAGTGGTATTTTCTCCATAAAACACTAGAATATTTCCTATATTAGGTTTCTTCCTAGGTGAGAAATTGTTCGATTTTTAAAGAAAGAGCTTGAAAAGCTCTCCTCACACATCAGCAATTGATGCACAGTATAATTTTCTTTAAATTCCACGGCGCCCTTTGCTAAGTTATCACCTTTCGCCATGTTGTTTACATAGATTACGTAGTCTACGTGTATAAAGTAGTCTCCGTGTAGAATGTGACTATCGTTGTTTACGCGTAGACACACATCACTGATAGTCACACAAAAAGAAACTGACTTCATCTGATGACAAACTAAGTATGCTCAATGCTTGAACTTACTGAAATTGGTTTGACTCCCTTGCACACTGCCACCGTCCCTTTAATACCAGATTTGAAAAAAAAGACGCCTGAACAGTGTCGATTATTAACCAATGGTTCCGTGGAACAAGGTAATTGGATCTTCGACAACGGGAAGGGTTCCGATTAAGAAACCCTTCAGTGGCTAGAAACAAGGTATTCTCAAAAATAACAATATACCCTGAGAAACTACCGTTGGCTTTTGTCAATCTCATAACGAATTGCATGGATTAGATCTATGCATTTTCAAGAACAAATGGCCGACCGCTAGTTACAAGAATAGCCATGGGCGTAACTTGGGACATAATTTTTAGGGGTAGAATCAAAATGGGCCTAATTTTGAGTGGGGTAGAGTCAAACCTGTGGCTTACGTTTGGGGGAAAAGATTCGAAAAGTTTTCCATCCAATATAAACAGCGTCTAAATTATTTGCTAATGTAACGTTTGCGAAATCACAAATATTACTCTTTATTACTGTGTTCCTCAGGTCTCCTAACTTGTAAACTTTAATAAATATGAAAAGTTTGGGGGGCAAGCGCCCCCCTTCCCCGCCAAGTTACGCCTATGAGACTAGTCACAGTTACACTCAGCTGGCAACGGTAGAACCTTCGTCGTCTCCCTTCATGCCCAAGAAACGTAAGAATGCCCACTCAATGATAGATTGATTGATTTAGTTTATTTTACTTCGCGTTTTGTGCCTCTTGGCTAATTTGCGAAGATGGGGATGAGTGATGAAATGATGAAATTGATGAATGGACATTCACAAACAACCAAGCCCGACCAGGATTCGAACCCGGGACCCTTGGCGTCGCAGCGCGATGTGCTAACCACTCGGCCAGAATGCCCACTCAACTTGGACATGGGGTGTAAGGGGTGACCTTCTGATAAGGCACCCAAAAGTCAACCTCACTTCCTCATAGTACACCCTCGTAACTGATTCTTGCAGCCCAACGAGGCTCTGGCGCGTGGATCAGTGGCCAGGATAATTCATTGATTGATTTTTTTTATTTATTTTACTTCGCCTCTCTGCCAGTTTTGCCTAATCTTCAAGCGTCAGTTTTGCCTAATCTTGAAGCTGTCAGTTTTGCCTAATCTTGAAGCTGTCAGTTATGCCTAATCTTGAAGCTGCCAATTTTGCCTAATCTTGAAGATGAGACTTAGTGATGACATGATGAAATTGATGAAGGGACACTTATAAAAGATGCCCATGCCCGGTACTCCTGGCATCGTAGCGCGGTGTGGCAACCACTCCACCACGGTGGTCGTTGCTGGGATAATCATCTGTGGAGTCCTGTTGTCCTGTCCTTGAATGTGCTGAGTGTCCCTTTACAGCCTCAGCTTTTAATAGGTGAGGATATTTTAGTGCTCAGAGACAATATAGTTGTCCTTTTTAAGTAATGTATTAATGAGTTTTTTTTAAAAATGAGCTCGAAAGTTCTTAGCAGACTTATTTTCTATTCTTGGTGTTGTGGTTGTCTGTTTTCGTTAAGGGCTTATCTGTCTGGCATAATTAATCAAATTATAGGCTCTTTGCTTCAAGGGAACAGATTTTTAAATTATCTGGATTCCGTCAAAGTTCTTCTGCAGTCAAGTAGCCCAGCGCTATAGAAAGTTATACTGAAAATTACATTAAGATTGAAATTACATTGGCATTAAACACAATAACATTAAGCATGCAGAAATATTAATAAGAAAGGATCATGTAATAATGCAATCATCATAAAGTAGGCCAGGAGTACTTCGGCGCTTGAAAAGGCCATAGGTTCAATACAAGACTCCTTCTGTTCCTGTGAGGACCACAGACTCAATACAAGACTCCTTCTGTTCCTGTGAGGACCACAAACTCAATACAAGACTCCTTCTGTTCCTGTGAGGACCACAGACTCAATACAAGACTCCTTCTGTTCCTGTGAGGACCACAGACTCAATACAAGACTCCTGCTGTTCCTGTGAGGACCACAGACTCAATACAAGATTCCTGCTGTTCCTGTGAGGACCACAGACTCAATACAAGACACCTTCTGTTCCTGTGAGGACCACATACTCAATACAAGACTCCTGCTGTTCCTGTGAGGACCACAGACTCAATACAAGACTCCTTCTGTTCCTGTGAGGAACACAAACTCAATACAAGACTCCTTCTGTTCCTGTGAGGACCACATACTCAATACAAGATTCCTGCTGTTCCTGTGAGGACCACAGACTCAATACAAGACTCCTTCTGTTCCTGTGAGGACCACAGACTCAATACAAGACTCCTTCTGTTCCTGTGAGGACCACATACTCAATACAAGACTCCTTCTGTTCCTGTGATTACCACAGACTCAATACAAGACTCCTTCTGTTCCTGTGAGGACCACAGACACAATACAAGACTCCTTCTGTTCCTGTGAGGACCACAGACTCACTACAAGACTCCTGCTGTTCCTGTGAGGACCACAGACTCAATTCAAGATTCCTGCTGTTCCTGTGAAGACCACAGACTCAATACAAGACACCTTCTGTTCCTGTGAGGACCACATACTCAATACAAGACTCCTTCTGTTCCTGTGATTACCACAGACTCAATACAAGACTCCTTCTGTTCCTGTGAGGACCACAGACTCAGTACAAGACTCCTTCTCTTCCTGTGAGGACCACAGACTCAGTACAAGACTCCGTCTGTTCCTGTGAGGACCACAGACTCAATACAAGACTCCTTCTGTTCCTGTGAGGACCACAGACTCAATACAAGACTCCTTCTGTTCCTGTGACGACCACAGACTCAATACAAGACTCCTTCTGTTCCTGTGAGGACCACAGACTCAATACAAGACTCCTTCTGTTCCTGTGAGGACCACAGACTCAATACAAGACTCCTTCTGTTCCTGTGAGGACCACAGACTCAATACAAGACTCCTGCTGTTCCTGTGAGGACCACAGACTCAGTACAAGACTCCTTCTGTTCCTGTGAGGACCACAGACTCAGTACAAGACTCCTGCTGTTCCTGTGAGGACCACAGACTCAATACAAGACTCCTTCTGTTCCTGTGAGGACCACAGACTCAATACAAGACTCCTGCTGTTCCTGTGAAGACCACAGACTCAATACAAGACTCCTGCTGTTCCCGTGAATACCACAGACTCAATACAAGACTCCTTCTGTTCCAGTGAGGACCACAGACTCAATACAAGACTCCTTCTGTTCCTGTGAGGACCACAGACTCAGTACAAGATTCCTTCTGTTCCTGTGAGGACCACAGACTCAGTACAAGACTCCTTCTCTTCCTGTGAGGACCACAGACTCAGTACAAGACTCCGTCTGTTCCTGTGAGGACCACAGACTCAGTACAAGACTCCTTCTGTTCCTGTGAGGACCACAGACTCAATACAAGACTCCTTCTGTTCCTGTGAGGAACACAGACTCAATACAAGACTCCTTCTGTTCCTGTGAGGACCACAGACTCAATACAAGACTCCTTCTGTTCCTGTGAGGACCACAGACTCAATACAAGACTCCTTCTGTTCCTGTGAGGACCACAGACTCAATACAAGACTCCTTCTGTTCCTGTGAGGACCACAGACTAAATACAAGACTCCTTCTGTTCCTGTGATTACCACAGACTCAATACAAGACTCCTTCTGTTCCTGTGATTACCACAGACTCAATACAAGACTCCTTCTGTTCCTGTGAGGACCACAGACTAAATACAAGACTCCTTCTGTTCCTGTGATTACCACAGACTCAATACAAGACTCCTTCTGTTCCTGTGAGGACCACAGACTCAATACAAGACTCCTTCTGTTCCTGTGAGGACCACATACTCAAAACAAGACTCCTTCTGTTCCTGTGATTACCACAGACTCAATACAAGACTCCTTCTGTTCCTGTGAGTACCACAGACTCAATACAAGACTCCTTCTGTTCCTGTGAGGACCACAGACACAATACAAGACTCCTTCTGTTCCTGTGAGGACCACAGACTCAATACAAGACTCCTTCTGTTCCTGTGAGGACCACAGACTCAATACAAGACTCCTTCTGTTCCTGTGAGGACCACAGACACAATACAAGACTCCTTCTGTTCCTGTGAGGACCACAGACTCAATACAAGACTCCTTCTGTTCCTGTGAGGACCACAGACTCAATACAAGACTCCTTCTGTTCCTGTGAGGACCACAGACTCAATACAAGACTCCTTCTGTTCCTGTGAGGACCACAGACTCAATACAAGACTCCTTCTGTTCCTGTGAGGACCACAGACTCAGTACAAGACTCCTTCTGTTCCTGTGAGGACCACAGACTCAGTACAAGACTCCTTCTGTTCCTGTGAGGACCACAGACTCAGTACAAGACTCCTTCTGTTCCTGTGAGGACCACAGACTCAGTACAAGACTCCTTCTGTTCCTGTGAGGACCACAGACTCAGTACAAGACTCCTTCTGTTCCTGTGAGGACCACAGACTCAGTACAAGACTCCTTCTGTTCCTGTGAGGACCACAGACTCAGTACAAGACTCCTTCTGTTCCTGTGAGGACCACAGACTCAGTACAAGACTCCTTCTGTTCCTGTGAGGACCACAGACTCAGTACAAGACTCCTTCTGTTCCTGTGAGGACCACAGACTCAGTACAAGACTCCTTCTGTTCCTGTGAGGACCACAGACTCAGTACAAGACTCCTTCTGTTCCTGTGAGGACCACAGACTCAGTACAAGACTCCTTCTGTTCCTGTGAGGACCACAGACTCAGTACAAGACTCCTTCTGTTCCTGTGAGGACCAAAGACTCAGTACAAGACTCCTTCTGTTCCTGTGAGGACCACAGACTCAGTACAAGACTCCTTCTGTTCCTGTGAGGACCACAGACTCAGTACAAGACTCCTTCTGTTCCTGTGAGGACCACAGACTCAGTACAAGACTCCTTCTGTTCCTGTGAGGACCACAGACTCAGTACAAGACTCCTTCTGTTCCTGTGAGGACCACAGACTCAGTACAAGACTCCTTCTGTTCCTGTGAGGACCACAGACTCAATACAAGATTCCTTCTGTTCCTGTGAGGACCACAGACTCAATACAAGACTCCTTCTGTGCCTGTGAGGACCACAGACACAATACAAGACTCCTTCTGTTCCTGTGAGGACCACAGACTCAATACAAGACTCCTTCTGTTCCTGTGAGGACCACAGACACAATACAAGACTCCTTCTGTTCCTGTGAGGACCACAGACTCAATACAAGACTCCTTCTGTTCCTGTGAGGACCACAGACTCAATACAAGACTCCTTCTGTTCCTGTGAGGACCACAGACTCAGTACAAGACTCCTTCTGTTCCTGTGAGGACCACAGACTCAGTACAAGACTCCTTCTGTTCCTGTGAGGACCACAGACTCAGTACAAGACTCCTTCTGTTCCTGTGAGGACCACAGACTCAGTACAAGACTCCTTCTGTTCCTGTGAGGACCACAGACTCAATACAAGACTCCTTCTGTTCCTGTGAGGACCACAGACACAATACAAGACTCCTTCTGTTCCTGTGAGGACCACAGACTCAATACAAGACTCCTTCTGTTCCTGTGAGGACCACAGACTCAGTACAAGACTCCTTCTGTTCCTGTGAGGACCACAGACTCAGTACAAGACTCCTCCTGTTCCTGTGAGGACCACAGACAGAATACAAGACTCCTTCTGTTCCTGTGAGGACCACAGACTCAGTACAAGACTCCTTCTGTTCCTGTGAGGACCACAGACTCAGTACAAGACTCCTTCTGTTCCTGTGAGGACCACAGACTCAGTACAAGACTCCTTCTGTTCCTGTGAGGACCACAGACTCAATACAAGACTCCTTCTGTTCCTGTGAGGACCACAGACTCAATACAAGACTCCTTCTGTTCCTGTGAGGACCACAGACTCAATACAAGACTCCTTCTGTTCCTGTGAGGACCACAGACACAATACAAGACTCCTTCTGTTCCTGTGAGGACCACAGACTCAATACAAGACTCCTTCTGTTCCTGTGAGGACCACAGACTCAATACAAGACTCCTTCTGTTCCTGTGATTACCACAGACTCAATACAAGACTCCTTCTGTTCCTGTGAGGGCCACAGACTCAATACAAGACTCCTTCTGTTCCTGTGAGGACCACAGACTCAGTACAAGACTCCTTCTGTTCCTGTGAGGACCACAGACTCAGTACAAGACTCCTTCTGTTCCTGTGAGGACCACAGACTCATTACAAGACTCCTTCTGTTCCTGTGAGGACCACAGACACAGTACAAGACTCCTTCTGTTCCTGTGAGGACCACAGACTCAGTACAAGACTCCTTCTGTTCCTGTGAGGACCACAGACTCAGTACAAGACTCCTTCTGTTCCTGTGAGGACCACAGACACAGTACAAGACTCCTTCTGTTCCTGTGAGGACCACAGACTCAGTACAAGACTCCTTCTGTTCCTGTGAGGACCACAGACTCAATACAAGACTCCTTCTGTTCCTGTGAGGACCACAGACACAATACAAGACTCCTTCTGTTCCTGTGAGGACCACAGACACAATACAAGACTCCTTCTGTTCCTGTGAGGACCACAGACTCAATACAAGACTCCTGCTGTTCCTGTGAGGACCACAGACTCAATACAAGACTCCTTCTGTTCCTGTGAGGACCACAGACTCAATACAAGACTCCTTCTGTTCCTGTGAGGACCACAGACTCAATACAAGACTTCTTCTGTTCCTGTGAGGACCACAGACTCAGTACAAGACTCCTTCTGTTCCTGTGAGGACCACAGACTCAATACAAGACTCCTTCTGTTCCTGTGAGGACCACAGACACAGTACAAGACTCCTTCTGTTCCTGTGAGGACCACAGACTCAGTACAAGACTCCTTCTGTTCCTGTGAGGACCACAGACTCAATACAAGACTCCTTCTGTTCCTGTGAGGACCACAGACTCAATACAAGACTCCTTCTGTTCCTGTGAGGACCACAGACACAATACAAGACTCCTTCTGTTCCTGTGAGGACCACAGACTCAATACAAGACTCCTTCTGTTCCTGTGAGGACCACAGACTCAATACAAGACTCCTTCTGTTCCTGTGAGGACCACAGACTCAATACAAGACTCCTTCTGTTCCTGTGAGGACCACAGACTCAGTACAAGACTCCTTCTGTTCCTGTGAGGACCACAGACTCAGTACAAGACTCCTTCTGTTCCTGTGAGGACCACAGACTCAATACAAGACTCCTTCTGTTCCTGTGAGGACCACAGACTCAGTACAAGACTCCTTCTGTTCCTGTGAGGACCACAGACTCAGTACAAGACTCCTTCTGTTCCTGTGAGGACCACAGACTCAGTACAAGACTCCTTCTGTTCCTGTGAGGACCACATACTCAACCCAAGACTCTTTCAGCCCATTTAAGGGCCACAGACTCGACCCACGGCCCTCGTAAGTGCCGCAGGCTCAACTCAAGACTCCTTCGGTTCCTGTAAAGGTCACAGACTCAACACAAACTCCAAGCGACAGTCGCATGAGGAACAGACTCCATACTGCAAAGGGCCTCCCCGATGACATGGTAGCGTTGTCGCCTTGTAATGAAGGTGGTCCCGTGTTCAATACCCGGTGGAGGTACATTGTGGTTGAGATCCCACTTTAAACTGTAGTTCCAGTACAGATTGGCCTTACTGTGCATAAAGCGGACTTAAAGCACCAAATCAATTAATCCATAGTGCAAGATGAACGCCAGAGAGCCAGTCAATACCAACGCAAGTTACGGAAACGAGGCTTCACAATAACCAGTCTGTCAGAAGCTTGATTGATTGTAATACCAGAACCTTATCAATGACCGGTTTGGATTTAATCTTTGCACCCAATTCTTAATAGATTCACTAATTTTCATCTTAACTGAAACTTTCTCCGGCGTGAAGATATCTTAATGTATTCATTCAAATCACATCTCTATAATCAATATTCGCTTGAAAAAACTTTCATAACGATGTCATTTTTTTTATATTCAGATGATGTATATTGAAAATTGACCTCCTTTTAGGAGTGGTGTATCTCCAAAATTACAGGCTTTGTTAGAGAAACTGGTTTTTGAAAGCGAGTTGGCCACATCGATTAAGAAAATCAAATTTCACATACTGTTGAGGTAGCTGTGACTTGATTTTCAATTTTCATGATTTTGTAACAAGACTGGAAAGAAATACTACGCACATAACTCGAAAAACATCAAATCAAGTTTGATGAACTTACGATACATCAATCGGCACAATTAAACTTGTAATTTTGGTTTCTTTGAAACAATCCTGTTATATTTACACTTGATGTACAGGGTGTCCCAGAAGTCTTTCCCTGATTACAAACTTTATTCATATCCGCTATATGCAAGGTAGAGATGTGAAAGTGGTGCCAAAATGTTGTAAAACTAACCAAGTTTTTTTGTTACAGATTTGAGTAACGTGGCTGTAGTGTAGCAGTGTCAGTGTCCAGAAAACCGGAATTGTTCACAAATCAGGAAAAAGCTTAGCATGTCCTCTGGCATCACGAGACCCGGTCACCAATAACAGTGCAGAGGAACTTTCAAATGTACAGAATTCTTTCGTCTAGAATATCTGCTATCAATAAGTTGGTATTTAAAAAATGGAATTTATCTTCATTCCCAAATCCTGTCAAGTCCAAGAAACATTGTATGGAAAGATGCCACCCGATGTCAAGAGCATTAATTCCGGATTCCTTGGCACTGACACTGCTACAGTACAGCCACATTACTGAAACCTGCAACAAATAAACTTGGTTAGTTTTCCAACATTTTGGCACCACTTTCACATCTCTAGATTGCATATAGCGGATATGAATAAAGTTTGTAATCAGGGAAAGACTTCTGGGACACCCAGTATTTTAATGCATGACAAGGAACTGTAACTCTTTGACATCATTGGAGTCAACATATTTGTGTAAATTACCGTGCGTAGCAATTTATAATTATCCTAATTGTTGCTTATCATTTTCTCTTTGTTCATAAACCTAATTTTAAGGTACTTATACAAAAATGTTGATTTGTCCAGAAACACAGTAAATTTCCCTTACATTTCCAGAACTTTCCAGAAAAAGGAAATTCCCTGACTCAAGTAGGGGTGCCCACAGGGTGTCGGGAAAAATGCGCCCGGGAAAAGTGCGCTCTCGCAATAAAAATGGGAAAAATGCGCCCTCCCAAGAGTAACCACAATGAAACGTGGGAAAAATGCGCCCAGCATACACGACCTTCACCAATATTATAATATGTTGATTAAAACAACCTTTACGCAGCATTCCCTCACACTTAACACAGGCTTGGGACTGCCAGGAAAGATATATTCTTTTTAAAGTACAGTAAATATATTCTCTTTTCTGGCATGTTTAGAAGCTGGAGATGATGTCCTTTGTCATATGTTCTTTTTTAATTTTACTTTTGTAATTTTTATTTTATTTGATTAAAGGTTTTATTTACATTTGTATTTCCAATTCTTGTGACCTCCGTTCCTCCATTTTTTGGATGCACGCCAGACTTCTCAGGCACTTGGTAAGGTCCTTGGGTGTGCTTGTTTTATAAGTATGTAAAATTTTGCTAATCTGTTCATCCTCTTCGTTCCTTCCAAACCGATGCTAGCCCTGTCATATTTGTATCCGCTGTATTCCGCTTCCTGCTTCAGCGTCTTCAGAAGGGTGTAGAAGTTGGGATGAAGTCGAACTTTCTCCTGCAGCTTATTGTTCCACCCTTCGACAGCATTGTTCATGCGGTGCTTTTCATCTCCACAGTGCCATACATCAACTGGTAGATTTGGAATTTGCAGCCATTGTTGCACAAAGTAGTCAAGAAACGCTGTCAGTTTCTCTCCTGCTGGTGCCGTACTATGGATTTGGAGCCACCCATCTTCAACGTCCTCGCCCGGGATCATTGCGATAGAAGAAAACAAATGAACACAGTTAGATAACCGGGAATTCCAACCCTTCAATGGATTAGTTGGTGAAGGTCATGTGTGTTGCGCGCATTTTTCCCACTTTCTAATGTGGTTACTCTTAGGAGGGCGCATTTTTCCCACTTTTATTGCGAGAGCGCATTTTTCCCGGGCGCAATTTTCCCTGATTCGCCCACAGGGGGGATTCATGGACAATTTTTTATAGTTTAGCTACCATATCTTTACACAAAAATGGCCGAATCGTTTCGTTTCATTGACTTGTTGTTTATTTTTAGTTATAGTTATTAGATGTTCATCATCTACTTCATGATTTAACAACATCCACAAGAACACTATTTCCTGTAGCAAACAGGAATTTTGATGAACGACCTGGGGGGGATACGTCCACGGGCTTGGGGGGGATGGGCACCCCTGGACTCAAGTAACAGTTCAATGGATAACTCGATGCTTTGATTGATTGAGTGGTGTTTCAAGTCCACTTTATGCACAGTAATGTTAATTGGGACTGGACCTACAGTAGTAGCTTTCGATAAGTACGATTCTCAAAATGAATCTATTTCTGCATATGTAAAAAAATTTAGTAACTATCGTCGTACCACAGGACAAAGTTCCTACATTGATTTCTGTAATTGGATCACAGCCTTATAGTTCTTCGAGAATTGTTTTCTCCAACTGTACCTGTACCTGAGGCTACGAAACTATAAACAAGAAGATGACGAACAGATTGAAGATTTTGTAAGACGGTTAAGAAAAATAGATAAGCAGTTTGGTAATGACAACTTTTTGCCATTTGCTTTGATTTTTTCATTAGTGGCTTTAAATCTGAAGAAATTAGGAAGCACACGATTTCCAAAAATATTGCGAAAATTTCCAAAGGCACAGATTTAAAGGTTAGTGTGTGACAAAGGAATATTACACGCAGGCTAATATGCATGCGTGTTATAGATTTTACTTAAAACATAAAACGACCACTATTTAATATGCTATAATGACTTACATATCAAACACCTCATCTTACACCCTACATCATGGATTTATCCATTGGTTACAAACTAACACAAAAACATAACGATATTGTACACTTTGCACACCCCATATGCCTCGACGGCATGCTACAATGTGCAGGGGTAGCATTTTGTCTCTGCATATAGTCCTACACATTGCACAATAAATAATTTCAAGAATATATTAGATCCAGTTTAGACGGAAGCATTTCCCTTATCATTATTGCTAGCATAAATGCTTCTAAAAAGAACTTGTAGCAGATAGTACTTTACACGTAACGTAACATTTCGGTAAGCTTTTGCGTTGCAATGTATTATACATACAGCACGAAAGACACGTCGAGTTACACCATCTATGGTGAGTGAACGGCGCTTACAATTGAAAAAATTAAAATATTCTTCCATACGTGTACAGTAAAAGCTATAAACTATGTATTTAAGCAGTGCCATTAATTTGTACGTAAAACCATTTAATACGAAACATTATTCCTCTCGATTGAATAGTTATCGGTTCTTAAACATGGGAAGTGATACGTTGTTTAGAGTGCATCACACATATCTTTGCCGTTGCGCACATACCAATTTTCGTTTCGTCTCCCTCTCTCTTAACATCACGTGTTCTACGCTGCTCGCCAACGTTCGCCATTGTTGCCATATTGTCATTCCATTCCTGGACACACTCGCGCAAACATCATTGAAAACAATTGAATAGCGCTGCAGCTCGCGGTTCACACCGTTCGGCAGGGACGGTAATGTGGCAATATAGCACGGCATAGTGGTTGCTTCTTTTATGCAGTGCTTGTTCATTGGCTAGCTAGTAACTAGTGTTGCCAACTGTAATAATGAAGCACTATTTCTGTCACTGAAGGAGAAAGCCAGTTAAAGTGACGGTGAGTTTTGTTGGATTCGAAGCACCATATTTTTTTTTCATACTAAGTACTTGACCGGTTTGACGTTGTGTGCGTTAATTGCGTGTGTGTATGTGAGTGTGTGTTTGTTAATGAACGTTAAATTCCATAGTGCCTCCAATTCTGTCAAAGTTGAAATCAAAAATCTTGCATAGCCAAGCTAAGAAAATTCACAAATTGTTCATATTTCATTATTTTGGAATTGTTCAAAAGAAATAAATTATGTGGCTCCATGAGCATTTCAACTCTTGGCTCCGGTACGTGTTCTTGTAGAAATTGCATAGAGGAGGCTGTCATTTTTGCTGCTTAATGCGATGCATATTATTTTCTGTGTTAAAATTGCCATGCTTTGATGGGTGACAAGTTCATAGAAAAAAAAGCGCAGCTTATCGTCTAGTGGCAGTATATGTACTTGTTATTGTTGTGGAAGTCGGCATCGTTTTGTAAATGTACAACAAAGGCAACCGACTGTCGCCGATCACAGAGAGGCAATAATACTGCTTGAGGAGGAGTGTTGTTATTAGTTCCAGGGGCGCCGACTTGTCAAAATTATTGGGGGGGGCTCTGATCACTGAAATAAATGAATGAATGACTCACTCCCTCCCTTTTTTAAAATAAAAATTACGTCTTCGTATAGCAGTTCTTAAGCAGCTATTATATTCCTCATGCAAGTGAAATGTAACATGAAAAACGTGTGTCTGCTAATTTGTTTTTTTAGATAACAATTAACATTTTTATTTAAAAGTAGACTATGTATTTACATCAAGAGGCCAACATAACAGTTTTATGCCGGCCTCGGTAGCCGAGCGTGTTGGGTGGTCGTCTCAACTCACTTTGATCCGGAGGTCTCGGGTTCGAGTCCCGGCGAGGGCATGGATGTGTTTTAATGTCCGCAACAGACTTGTAAAGAAAGGACATGTGACGGGTGCAAAGAACCTTAGTGTTGACGTACCCATAAAAATAGCGAATATTTACAATATTTAACAGTTTTATTTAATTATTTACATAAATACAAACACAAATCGCAGTCAAATAGTTTTACTTTTTTGTTCTTGCTACAATATTTTACTTTTTGAATTTAATTTTGCAATAATAAATAAACACATAGCACGCCGTGCTTTAGCAATAATGCTTTTGATCATAACCGTTCCCGCTTTCGCAATACAGACTTTCCATAAGCTTTCCTTGCGTACTTTACTGCAAGCCAGTGTTAAATAAACTCAAAGACTTTCGAATTATTTTCCCCTTATTCTTTGGACCATAGGAAGACATTTCGAGGATAACTAAATATCGTACATATCAATGTTGCCTGAAAGTCGTGTTTACGACCTTAAATTGTTCAGAATTCACTAAACAACATACTGGTATAATTGTCATATCACCTTGTTATTTTGAAACTCTTTTTAGTAAAAATGTTAAGAATACTCATAATTATATACTTAGTATATAGTAATAAGTCATGTGTTTTGCTGTCTCCGTTCATAGCCCCCCCTTAAAGTTGATGGTTTAGCTGTCTCAGCCCCCCAAATTTGATGGTCTAGAACATTTCAAATGTGTATTTAAAGTTAAGTTCATGTTGCACAATTCAGAGTAAACTTTACAAGAGAAGCAAAATAATACATTAGATCCTCTTAAGCAAAAGTATTTGAGGGGCTCTGCCCCCACATCATTAACATTGGGGGGGGGGGGGGGGGCTCGAGCCCCCAAGCTCCATGGATGAATAGTTCTCAAAGCAGTGGTAGTGTCGGTCGTGTATTATCTGTCGTTGCAGTTCCGTACCAGTGTAGACTGGTTTTGGGAGTGAACAGTTAGAACACCACCAGTGCATTAATGCAATGGAAAATAATAAAGTGTTTATTTTGTTTGAAATCACTCATATAAGGAATCAATATCAAGAAGTCTTCTTTGCAGCATTTTTGGCAATTTTACGTATGTGTTAGTCCATATTGTGCGAAGTTTTAGGCCATATGTATGTACCTACATACAAAGCCACTTGTTAGTACATATTAATCCTAGTCCTGGTATAATGCATGACATTTAAAACTCAACGTTAGATACACCTAAATTCTCTAATTTTCTTCTTGTACGTAACAGCTGTGCATCGGCGCACTCCAGCGATTTTTCTATCTGCTCCATTAGCAACACTGCTTCTTGAGTTGTGTTGCGCATCGCACGGCAGAAATATTAGTTATGCTTCGAAAAATGCTTCGGAAATAGAGCCGATTCTATCCTTGAGAAATGCCATGAAATACGCCATGGCATCTGAAATGCCATAAGATTTTTCTCTTTACATGGTAGCATTTTGGTCATGGCATAAATGTTAAGGAAAATGCTAAAGTGGACGTCATCATCTCCCCAACCGGCCAACTTCTGAAGTGAAGACAGCCACAACTACATCCGCAACCTAGTGACATCTCTGGACTATTTTTTCACATCCGCACCACCCTGAATATAGAAGCGATAGAAAGTACAATTTCCATTCAATGTATATGTCTGAAGAGTTAATCGAAACCACACCAAATGGAACCAGTTCCCTGACCCATGAGTGACCACGGAATCTCGTACCCAGTATGATTAACGACGAGTGAAACAGAAGTCAGGTTTGGCATTCCACATATGCATTTGACACCTGCCACAGCCTTCCAGATGTGGAATGGCCGCTGTTATATATTAGATCACGTACCTAACAAGTGGAGAGAAAGCTTCATGTGTTGAAAGAAGATTTAGACATGCAAAAACATTTTTCTGTTTCTTGTTCGTTTGTTTTTTACTTGAAACATTGCTACAATTCATGTTACTTGTGAGTGTAAAAACATCTTCAGAAATTGCCCGGTAGATGGCGCAGAGATAGATCATAAAAGTTATCCTGCTGTGTTTCGCAACAATTTACTTTCGAATTATAAATCAGTATTAAGATGTGTATTGTTTTTATTGTCGAAAATATAGATGTAATGTTTATTCTCTTTTTGACATGTATTTGACGTTGTCTTGTTAGACAAGTAGGTTGTCTACATAGGCGTGTGCAGACTAATTTATTTGAGGGTGTCTCACAAGGTATCAATTGCCTATCTGGACAATGCAACCTTACCAAAACTAATGTTCCTTTTCTTACAGAAACTGTTAGTATGTAAAGACGATGAAATTTGATCTTACTTTAGCACAACTTTCATTGTGACTATAATCATAGTATATAAATATTGAAAGTAAATAAAATGAAAACCAATATTACTACAGAATAACCAAATCTACAGTGCTACATATCTGCAGTTCAATGTTAATCGTTGTTAAATCTACTATTATTCAGAGACTATGCTAGTATAACGGCCTGTTACAATAACGTCGACAATCATAATACTACTGATAGTGGTGTGGTGGCTATAATATATTAAAAAATATTAGTTTTCAGATTGTATTATTATTCACTTGGAACTTCAGTGGTCCACTGTAAGATAAATCGTAAAAAAAATATTTCTTCACCTTACTCGACAAACACAATTCTTAATTACTATTAGCCGTTATTAAACCACTATTATCACAACTTTATAAATTGCTCAGAGCTCCACCATAAATTGGTATACATTTCCCTTTCTTGTGGGTGCAATCTTCTTGTTATGTATAAATATAAGTAAATAAGCCTTGTGAGTTGAAAAAGATTGCATTGGCAATCGTTGCTCTGTTCAGAAGAGGGATAATTGCGGGCCGAGTTGTGGAGGAGCTCTGTGCGATTTATAAAGTCAAAAGCATCTTCTTTACTACGTGATTAGCGACTATTATAGTAAACAATATCACAGTGTTTTGGTGAAAGAGAAACAAATGAAACAAAATGCCTAACTTTTTGGTAACAGGGCTATTCCAGGAAAAGTGGTCCTACATCATGTTCATAAAAAAAATGAATTGCATTAATGTTTAAATGCTTGTGAATGCATATAATTTACACATTTCACCAATAAAAGTTACTAGCATCTGCAGCTCATATGCTTCACAGACAAATTAAGTCAAAATTTGGTACACTTAAAGTGTCACACATGTAACGCACTTTTGTTAATGCTTTTTATGCATTCAGCCTATATCATAATACCCATTTTTTTCATTTATAGAAGACAACTTATGAGATAGTCAATAGATCAAATATTGTGTCGCTAATTTGAACTCGTCATCAATAGCGTTTAAAGACTCTGTAATACATATTACACTGGAACTTTTCTGAAGTAAAAAAACCTCACAGTCCCGTGCCAGTGCTCGGGTAAAAGAGATATAAAAAAATTAACAAGGAGAAAGTAGTGGACATAAAATTACAAGATAAACGTAATGACGAAATGCCAATTAGTGAATCGAACCGGATGTTCTCTCCCCATCAACCCTTTGAAACTTTGAGACCTCCTCTAGGTAACCGCCTTTTGGCCTCTTTGGAAAAAAAATCACCACTTTCACAAAACATTATCTCCAGCTCAGTTTAACAACCTAAAAAAAAAAACTGCACCACATTCAATACGTCGAGTGGAAATTGAAACATGTACCATGAGGGCGTTAATATCGTCAGGGTAACGAATGACGAAACCCGTTTCTTGTTATATGCATTAGAGAACATGATTTGTAAAGGAGAATCTTTTAGCGATTCGGAATGTAAAACTAGCCGATTCTATGTCGGAGAAATTAATGTTTCGACCAAATGATCCGTTGGCTAACCAATGACCTGTTGACCAAACGGGTTCAACAGGACGGGTGTGTCCTTCACCTTCCCACTTGAAACTTTTTGCACCCCCCTCTGGCACGAGTTCTTAATAAAAAAAAGGACACAGTGTTGCTAACTCGAATTCGAAATTAAATCAGCAATTTTTATTCCCTACATATATTTTCTGGTAGACTTATATTGCTGATTGGATAAATGACGGTCTGATACAGCCAATTGCAGGTGCCATTCAACCACCATAAAAAGGATCGTAGTTCTTTATGAAGTATTAACTGCAATTACATAGCGTTTTTCTTTAAAAAATGCAATTCATAATCATTATCATGGATGTCCGCAGGATTTTTCCAGGGAGCAACAAGAAAGTATTTTTTCAAAATCATATTTTCCCCCACAAATAGCGCTGACCCCTCAAAAACAGTCCTTCAGTTTGAAGTTATCATGTATCTCCAACGCCCTAACAAGAATTAATAATAATTGCTGTGATTGAAATGATTGAAATTGATTGCATATGTGTAAAATATACAGGGTGTACCAAAAGTCCCTTTACCCCGCCCCTTTGAATTGTAGACAAACCTGCAAAATGTTATTTTAACAGCATGCGTATAAATCAGACCAATGACCACCATTTACTCCAGAGGATCTGTGTGCACACCGCCATTTTCATGGCACTATTATTCGCCTCCAGGTGCGATGTGAAATCCTCCGTAACATAAGATGTCAGATCTGGATTTCAGGTGGCCATTTTAAGAGAATAACTCAATGATGTGTTCAGAGACAAATGGATTGGACGAGGATCGCCAAATTTACCAGCACCTCTAAAATGGCCACCCCAAAGTCCAAATCTGACATCTTGTGATAATGCGCTATGGGGACAGATCAAACAGAAAATCGCCCATATAATCGTTATCAGACAATTGGGGAACTTCAAGAAGCTGTCCGCTGTGCGTTTGCTTTCCTCACGCCAGCCATGGTACGGAGGATTTCACATCGCACCTGGAGGCGAATAATACTGTGCCATGAAAATGGCGGTGTGCACACAGATCCTCTGGAGTAAATGGTGGTCATTGGTCTGATTTAATGGTATACCATCCTCTCATCATACGCATGCTGTTAAAATAACATTTAAAGGTTTGTCTACAATTCAAAGAGGGGGGGGGGGGGTTAATGGGACTTTTGGTACACCCTGTATAATTTTAGACCAATAATATTCAACTTTCAGGGGCCCTTCCGGACGTTCATGATGATTAACTATCTTTACACATAATAGAATATTCAAATTTAAATAATAACAGCGTTGCGTCCCGATGCAGAAAGTTAAATTTTAACTGTAGAATAAGACAAATGTTACGGTAACTTAAACAGTTTACTGAACAACTGGAAAATATCGCTAAGAAATTAACTTTGAGTTTGATATTAGTGTTCTAACACTCAGCGACAGAAGGAAATAAGTGTTGACAATATTTTCTTGGAGCAGTCATATTTAATATCCCTCTAAGTACCATAAAAACGCATACTGGGGATTCAATGGGCATCTGCCCCCCATCGCCTCCTTTGGCGCAGTCACTGCTCTAACGTATGGCAGCTACGGGATCATTTAATAATAATAATAATTCCTTTAGTTTGGGACGAGGTTCGGCCGTAGGATGCTGTACCACCTAACCCTTGTCATGAGATTGATTTGTTGCAATATTTGTGAAAACCAACAAGCGAGATATGTTTTTTAACTTGTAGAAACAAGTTCCGAAAAAAAAATCATTTTCCCTAAACGCTAGATTTATATCTTAAGTAGCGGATAACGAATTGTAATCATGAGATCCCGAGTTCGATTCCACATCCACTGTGGCTCGAATTCAACTTTAAACTATAGGCTCCATCCTGTTTAGCCTATCTGAACATAGTGAAATGAAAACAAACTTAGGAATTTTAGGAAATTCATATTAGGATGTTCACATACAATTCTCAATACCTCCTATGCCTTATATAGGGTGAGGCAGTTAAGCGGGAAGATTTTTAAAAAATCACAAAAATAGAGAGCAAATATTATTAATTTTTTGAACATGAATGTGCTGTACATGATTGGAAATACTAGTGTACCTGAAAAATGTTATTTTTTTTAATATGGTGTCAGTAAGATGGCGTCCTTGGTTTTGCACACATTGTCGGAGTCTCAGATTGATTGATTGAATTTGCGTTTTAAGTCCGCAGTAAGGTTAATCGGGACTAGACCTACAGTTTTAAGTGGGATCGGAACCACTGTGTGCCTCCACCGGGTATCGAACCCGGGATCCCTTGATTACAAGGCGACGACGCTGCCACTGCGCCATCGGAGTCTCAGAGTAAATCCACCCATGACGTTTCGAGAGGCAATGAAACGGAAAGATTTCAGGAATGGCTGGCGGGCGTGGTTGGGGGTTATGAGAGAGGGGGCGTGACCTTGAGCGGTAACACGGTGACGGTAAACCCTGGACGTTATCCTGACATATTGGTAACCGTTTTCCTTCCTGCCCTCGGTGACCCAGATGAAGAAACACTCTTCCAGCAAAATTGTGCAACTAGATGTACTGCCAGAGTGTCTATGGATGTGCTTAGACTCGCATTTCGAATTCAGCAAGAGATCCACAACATTCCGTTGGAGGTGGTACGAAGCGTCATGGGCGGATTTACTCCGAGACTCCAACAATGTGTGCAACACCAAAGACGCCATCTTACTGACACCATATTAAAAAAAGAACATTTTTCAGGTACACTAGTAATTTCCACTCATGTACAGTGCATTCATGTTCAAAAAATTAATAATATTTGCTCTCTCTATTTTTTGTGATTTTTTAAATCTTCCCCTTTTACTGCCTCACTCTGTACAAATCACGTTTCTGAAAAATTTTACAAGTACAAAATATTTCAGAATTTATATGAACTGAAACACATGTTTCTAGAATCACGATCTGTATGAGCTGAAACAAATGTTTCTACTAACTATAAGTGGTTATCCCGTATTCAACAACTTTACAAATACTGTTAATGTATCTACAACAGGCAATTGTGTAAAGTAGTGGAAAACAAATGCCAATAGATGGCGGAGTACAAAGTTATGCTTTGAAAATAATATATGAATAATGATTTTAATGTTTTCAAAAATATCAGATCGCGCTTAATTGACAAAATTAAAATTGTGTACAATGTGAACGATACTGCACGATGGAGTGATTTAACATTAGATATGTATCTTTAGTTCTGAAAGTCCAGTAATAGTAGTTTTGAAAAAGTTATATTAAAAGGTTATTCTTCCCGAGATGAGACAGACAATTATGACATTGTAGTGTAACCTAAATTGTTAAGAGCCTCCCGGGTAGACAATAGGCTAGTACTATTGCCTTTGGTGCGAGCGGTCCCAAGCTCGATTCATGGTAAGGAGTTTCCAATATTTCCGCATGGGTCCAGCATCGTGAGAACAATTGAGGAACTAGTTGAAAAGAAGACTTAAAGCGAGAAAAGATAGACGATGGGAGTCGACGCGTTGATCACGTGTTACCCAATGAAAAAGCCGCTTGCAAATGCCTTTACCCTCAGAGGACTATTGAGCCATGGAGCTTTCTCATAGTTTTACTAATCGAAATATCCTTATCGAGTACACAGGTTGATTAGTTATTTAGTTATATACAGTGACCGGCAATAACAAATGGGTCACTTACATCCTGATATGCGTTGTGTGTGTTGCCTAACTCTGAAGTGATAAGTGGATTTTGATAGCATATGTTCAACTCCAACGTATGTCACCGTTGTAGAGCTAACGGAGTATTTCAGGAGCTAGGTGTCACACTTTTTTGCCGGTAACTGTACAAATATCCAGTGATCCTAATGTTCAATGATTGACTGACTGAATTAGGGTTTTTACGTCGCATTTCTTCCACTTTTGGCGAATACCGAAAATGAGGATTGATTGATTGACTTGCTTTATTTTACTTCGCTTCTTGTGCCACTGTTGGCTAATTTGCGAAGATTGGGATCAGCTATGATATGATGAATTGATGAATGGACATTCACAAATATCCATGCCCAGTTCAGGATTCGATCCCAGAACCCCTAGCGTCGTAGTGCTAACCACTCCGCCACGGGGGCCGGCGAAAATGTGGATGAGTGATGATCGGTGAAGGCACGTAATGGTTCGGATCCCATTTGGGTCATTCCATGTCAAATAATCCAGAATTTTGTGAAAATGTCACCCACCATTCCCGATTTTGATGAAATTCGGTATACTTATAGGATTTTTAATGCTGATTACGAAAATTCAAAATTTCTGTTCACTATGTGTGAAGGTAAGCATAGGCGTAACCTGACGGGGGCAAAGGGAAGCATATAACCCCTCCAAAATTTATAGATTAATTAAAATTTACAAGTTAAATATATTGTGAACCTTCTAACACTTGAGGAACAAACAAATACAGAGTAATAATTGTGATTTTTCAAATGTATTTAGCAAATAATCTTGGACACTACTTTTATGGGATGGAAAACTTTGCGATTCTTTCAACCCAAAGATAGTTCCCAAGTTACGCCCTTTGCCACCGTCAAGTTACGCCTATGCTTACCTTTACAAAGAGTGAAGAGAAATTTTGAATATTACCATAAAACATATTGTACCTCAGGCTTTGTGCTAAATACATAAGCATTTTATAAAGATTAACTTTTAATGTCATGTGATGCAAATTATTTTTTTATCACCCTCTCTCTGAACCGCCCATACCAATTTTTTCATCAGGCATTAGTACACACTTTGAGCTACCTACATATAAAATTGGGGGGAAATTGAAGGGGGGCATTGCACGAAATTTGCTCTTGAAGTTAGTCATTTTTTCTTCTGAAACAATACATGAAACTATACATAAAAATACATGGTTATTAATACAATCATCTGAAACCATATTTAAATGAAAGCTTACACTATTTTGAACAAAAGAAAAGAAACTTGAAGTTCTACGGCAAACCTGAGGGAAGATACGATCCTTTATAACCTAATGTGTGTCATTCAAAGTGAAGCCGCAAGTGGCGTACACGGAGATTTTAAAAAGGGCGTAACTTCTGAACCCCTTGACCAATCTAAAAAGAATTGTCATTTTTGTAATCAGCATTAAACATTCCATAAGTATACCGAATTTCATCAAAATCGGGAATGATGGGTGACATGGCCTGGATGAATTGACGTGGAATGACCCATTTTAAACTATAGGTCCAGTCCCGATTAGCCTTTCTGTGCATAAAGAGCAAACCCAAACTTCAATGATGAAACTGATAAAGGGGCGCTCACCAATAACATCCATGCCCAGGCTAGGATTCGAACCCGAGATCCCTGGCATTGTAGCACGCTGTGCTAACAATTTCGCAACGGAAGTCGCCAGTGATTCTAACATTACGTAGAATTTATCCTACATGACCTAGTCGTCTTATCAAATTATCTTTCATCGTCGCAATTAACCTAAAACTGTAGAAACAACATGTAAAATAATAATAATAAAAAGGGGGCTGATTTTCACTTCTTAATGTGCAAAATCTGAAAATGTTTTCCACGAGATGGCAACACTTGCAATTATAATCCGGGACCACGAACCCAAATCACGTAACGATACCCGGAGAAAACATGACCTTTCGATGACATCCGAATAACTCGTCCAGTCAAAAAATACCGCTTTCTTCTTGTCATCTTTCCGCTCCGCCAATTGTATCGCGAAAACTTGATTTGACCGTCCTGACGTTTCCAGTTTTGTCGTTCAGGTGAGTCAAAGAGTCCGAAAAGAAGAAGAAAAAAAAACAAGAGTCCAGGGGATGTGGCGGTATCCATCCTTCTAGAGAAAGTGAAATCTCAGCCGCTGTGTACATATAACAGGAAGTTGCGATGGTAAGCTTCGCTCCATTCACCTCCCCGCTGAGGCTAAAGTGACTCAATCCTGACAACTTTCCTTGTAGCCATGAAGATATTGGTGAGTGTATCTCGTGTCGAGTAGAAAGCGTCTTGCTCTCTTAGTGGCAGCGAGTGCTGAATGGCGTGTGGTTGTGTGTTTTGTTCTCTTGCTGGACCGTGTTTTACGTAAGGTTTATTTTTTTGCTATTTCTTTTCAGAGGTGACGCTGTTGGTTGTTGCCTAACTATCTTTCCCGCAGCAAGTTCAGGTTTCGAAGTTGCATTAAGATTCTCGTTGCTGCATGCTTTGAGTTTCCATAAAGTTAAGTCTGATTCCTCCTTTCTTTCTCTCTCAATTTCTATCCTGTTCTTTTTGTCTAAATTTCTTACCTCCCTTTTTGCTTTATTTTTACTCTGTACCTTTCATCTTCCTCTTTTCTTTCTTACCAATTTTTTTATCTTTTCTTTCTCCCTCCCCCTTGCTCGCTCTTTCTATCGTTCTCTTTCCTTTCAACTCTATATTTCGATTGTCTTTTTAACTTATTTTCTTCTCTCCCTCGTGTTGTCTTTCTTTTCAACTGATCCTCAACTTTTCTTTCCTTCCAAATCTTTCTCTTTTCCTTCGCTTGCTTTCTTTCTCTCTCTCCTGATATTACACAATTTTTTAAGTTATATTTTTGCCTCTATACTATTATTAATTTAGACACTAGTTTCCATACAATGATTCTCTCTTAATTTCTATCTTGTTATTTATTCTTATTTCAGTATCTCTGTCCTTTTACCTCTCTTTCTATTCAGCTTTATGCCTTTAATTCACTCATTTTCTCTCTTTCCATGTGATCCTCTTTTCCTTCTCTCCCTCTCTCTCTCTTTGTAATGTATGTGTGTGCCGACAATAAACAACGATTAGGCTTCTACTACCATTAATTTATACATGAGAATGTTCATTTAATGATTCTTCTCTATCTTACTCTCTCTACATTTTCATCTTGTTATTTTTATCTTGTTTCCTTCTCTTCCTCTCTGTATCTCCAGTTCTCTTTCTCATCTATACTTTTGACCCTTCTTTTCTTTCTCTTTTCCTTCGTTTACTCTCTGTCTCTCTCTCTCTCTCTCGATATTAGACAAATTTTTCAGTTATATTTTTGCCTTTCTACTACCATTAATTTAGACACCAGAGCCAAAGTTTCTACAATGATTCTCTATTAATTTCTATCTTGTTCTATTTATCTTATTTCCTTCTTTCCCTCTCTTCACCTCTCTTTCTCTATTTTCAAATTTGTAACTTTGATCCTCCCCTCTGCCTTGTTTCCAAATCTTTCTCTTTACCTTCCCCCCCCCCTCTCTCTCTCTCTCTCTGTGTATGTGTGTGTGTGTGTGTGTGTGTATGTGTCTGTACTGACATTAAATTTTCAAGTTATATTTTTGCCTAGCTGCACTACAATTAATTTATTCACGAAAGTTTTCATTCAATGATTCTCTCTCTCTTTCTCAATTTCCATCTTGTTATTTTCACCTTATTTTCTTCTCTCTTCTTCTCTGTGTACCACTTTCTGTATAACTCTATATCTTTGATTCGCCCATTTTCGTTCTTTTCAAATCTGTCTCAGTTCCTTCTCTCTTTCTCCCTCTTCCCTTCCTTTCCTTCTCTATCTTACGTATTTCATATTTTTCTTTTTCTATTCTCTTAATTCTCGCCTTCTCACTTTCTTCAACCCATTCTCATTCTCCCCTTCACTGTCTTTCCACATCTTTCTCGTTTTCTTCATTTTCTGTTTACTTCATCCTTCCTTTCGTTTATTTATCTTTTTATCTTTATATTGATTTCTCTTTCTTTCTCTATGCTTCCCTTTCCTCTTCCTCGGAGTATTAGACTAGTTTCTGCTTATTCTCTGTCCTCTGTAATAACGGAGGCAACGTAAGCAAATACACGTGGTTTATGAGAAATCTGATTGGTTATTCGAATCTTATGTGTAGAAATATAGTTCATGTGATAAAATCAATACCACTCAATATAACTGCTATATTGAAATTGTGTTACTTACCGGTATATTATAAGCTGTGCAGCTACTATTAATATACTCATGGGCAAAGTAACACCATAACTAACACATAGGAAAGGAACTATTTCTCATTAGTCACGTGGTCTTGTTTACATTAACTTCATTCTTACAGTGGATAGCGAGAATGTGTATTCATATATAAATTGGAAATGTGAACTTCGATCCATTAATATGAAAACACATGAAGAAATTCCACCATTGTAGTACATAATGACCGTGACAAAATACGATTTCAGCACACAGCAATCTCAGTGCACTCATTGTTAAAATATTGAAATTGAACGTAAACTTGCTCCCTTGTTATTGTATGAAGTCGCATTTTCTGTGTCAAGTATATGCATATTTATCATGCTTGTTAGCAGTCTCTAGTTATGTAATTTTGCCCGAAGCGTTAGAAATTCTCTCGTGGAGATCCTCGATGTTTAGTGTTTTAATTCTTGACTGAAGCAGCCTCTTTTTTCTAATATAGACAAAGTTTTTCCATTGACAATCTTATTATTCTACACTGACCAACAGGAAAATATGTAAGAAATAACTGAAGAATCATAAGTAAAAAGATACTAAAAGAACATAATTAAATAAAGAGTATCACAAAGAAGAATTCATTCTTGATTGCAATAATGACATATGAAAATAAAGCGTTTGTTGCAGTGACATCTATCGGCCACTTCTTTTCTTGTTATATCTTTGCCTTATTTTCATTTCAGCAGTGTAGTTAGTATCTTTGATCTGGAGGCCGTTACCTAACGAATTAGATTACTAAGGATTACTCTCCCCTTTACAGCTTATGAAAATGTTATTCTCTTTATTTACCCTATTTTAATTATTAGCGCTCAAGAAATATCTCCCCGAGTCTGAAGGGAATTTGCTCGCAAAAAATATTTACATTTGGATGAAATAAGATTTTTCTCCAACGGTGGGGGCCAGTACCCACATTCATCCACCACTGTGGACGCCCATGGTGGGAAACAATAATTACTATACTCTTTCCTGAGGTAACAGTATCTTATTGGAGAGCTTAATGTGTTCGAAACAGTGAGAGACTGGATTTGTAGTACAGAGGGCGCCTTTCTCACACGTTTAATTCGCGGAGGAAAGTTCGTGAGAAATGACCGCCAGCTTCAATAGCCTCAGTGAAAATCCGCCTTTTTGCTGACTTGCCTGCGAGAAGAAACTAAATATATAAAGCTCTAGTAATTGTCCGACTTTTTCTACCTACTTCCCATTGCTCACATAATATATCTTATGAAAATTACTCTTTAGATAATAATGAACAACAAATTTTAACTTTTCTCTGGTAAATGGAAGGCGATTCTTATACTGGCCTAAAATGTACATGTAAAGGATTTTGGGCTGTGTTCAGAGCCGTAGCTAGAGATTTCTGCGCCCCGGGCGAGAATAAATTTCGGCGCCCCCTACACTCAGCTTGTCGAACTTCTACTACCATTTTTTAAGGGAGGGTAGAAGCATTTGTTGTGTCTTACTTAAATAATGTCGTTCATTCAAATTGACGTTTCATTTATGCTAATAATTGTAGTAATTGTAGGAATTACAACAATCGAGTTGTTTGTACGTATACACATATTCTTCTGAATGAAGGATCATTATTGACCTCTCTGTGTGCAATGATAAAAAATCCTAGAATTCATGCAAAAAAAATATCTTACCATATGGATAGCATATGCCAGCAGAAAAATCTCTAAGAAAGATCATTAATGTAATGTATTTTTTTTTATTACATGAAACCCTTTGAAATACCCTGCAAAGTCATTGTACAAAACTAGCTAAAATCATTCAGTATTAATGTAATGTTTATAAAATAAAACCTATTTACACTGCAAAATGTTATACTGATCAGCTGAAATTAACAACAATGAAAACAAAAACTTATTAAGAACTACATTCAGTACATGGTTATTTGACAATAATCACCTGTGCGAACATACTAGCTACAGTTTCACTCTTCTTGCCTTTCGAGCAGCAAAGTCATTAATAACATCATCGAACACAAGTGATTGAAGTCTGTACTTCTCAACAGACAAAATAGCCAGGTTAGTCAGCTTTTCTTGACTCAAGGAAGAACGCAAGTAATTCTTTATAAACTTAAGCTTACTAAAACTCCTGTCACAAGATGCAACAGACGAAGGTAGAGTTAAAAATTGTTTCAATGCAGTGACAAAATTTGGGTACAACTCAATACATGATATTTTATGAATGAATGAGAGAGCAGCAAGTGGTGACAATTCTGACAAGCATTCCAAGTGAAATCTTTTAAAAATGCTTGCGCATGATGTTTAAAGAACAACAGTTCATGAAGTAACTCACAATATCTTCTGGGTATAATAAAGCCAGATCAAAGACTCCCTTACTCAACGTTTCTTCTGACTTAACTGCCATATTGCTTGGAATAATTACGGAAAAATCCTCCAAACCTCCTTTCATTAGCTTGAATCGATCGCCTATTTCTGACAAAATTGAATCCAATGCACAAAACCTAATTTTTTGTTCTTCATTTATGGCTACACTTTCATCTTCTGCAACTTCATCGAAAAACTTTATTTTCTTTTTGGGACGCTGTTCTCTACTTGCAACGTTCATATCATCGCAGATCTGTTTGCTTTTCTCATAGCGTTAGTCACAATTGTTTTCCGATTGGCAGACAGAAAGCCTTGCAGTCCCTGTAAGTGACCTATATCTACTGCAGTGATGTGCCGCAGACTATACGTTTACGTCTACATGCGTTGTCTACACGTAATCTACGCGTAGATTACATTGGGTTGTAGTTTACATAGACTACGTAGACAATCTAAAGTGCATTAAAATTAATTTTCAAGGGTTTCATGAAATAAAAGTGACATTTTCAACTATATTGGTTCCTAACGAAATGAAAAGAATCCTGTTTACAACAAAATTTCTCTTCTCTTCTATCGTCAACTATGGAAGAAGATAAATAGTATGCAAAAAACAACAACAGATGGCAGTCGTGAGGCAAGAGTGGTCTTTTCCCCATAAAACACTAGAATATATCCTATATTAGGTTTCTTTCTAGGTGAGAAATTGTTCGAATTTGGAAGGAAGAGTACGAAAGGTTCTTCTCACACATTAGCAACTGATACGCAGTATAATTTTATTTTAATTCCACGGCGCCCTTTGCTAAGTTATCACTTTTCGCCATGTTGTTTACATAGATTACGTAATCTGCGTGTATAAAATAGTCTATGTGTAGAATGTAGACTATCGTTGTTTACACGTAGACGCACATCACTGATCTACTGTAACAGACTTTTCTTGGAGCCGTAGTTTAACGTCGTTAATGGCTCGAAAGATATCTATCAGCCCAGCAGAATAAGAACACAAGAAAGTTAAACTTCTTAAGGCTGTGTAGCAGGCATTTGGGGCATTTGGCACCGTGTACTGTTTCGGGTGGCTCTTTTGAGATGTCACATAATTCCTCCAAAGCTGCACAGACATCCGGAAATTGGGTACTTAAGAGATTGTACTGCGTTTGCATTTGAAGACCACCTAGTTGCTGATTGACTCTTCACAGTAATATGAACATGACTTTTAAAACACCCCAATGATGAGTTAATTTACTGAAAAAACTGTAAACATTTTAAATTGCTCCAAATCCATTGACGGTTTCGGTGTCTGCTGACGCAGCATGAACACCAACTAAATTTAACGAGTGGGATGCACAAGGAACATAGCGAACTGTAGGAAACTGCTGAGAAATGCGAGCTTGAACACCGGAGTGTTTCCCCGACATATTACTGGCGTTGTCAAAGCACCGAGGACGGCATTTTGACATGGAAAGGCCATCATTCTGAACAGCATGTAAAACGTCTTCAGTTAAGGTAGCGCCAGTTTTGTTGCCAGTAGTAATGAAGCCAACGAAACTTTCTTCCATTTTGCACTCTCCATCTGAAGACACTGTAACGTAACGATAAGTTTGGTACATTTGCTCTTTACGACTGACATCGGGAGTCTAGTCATACAAAATGGCAAATTATTTTGCCCTTTTAATGTCCTCAATTACTACCTGACGTACTTGATTCCCTGCTATGTGGACAAGTTCATTGAGAATTTGTGGAGAAAAAATATAGTATTGGAACTGCATATACTATTGGAACTATTCACTAAGAAGTTGTAAAACACATCCCCAATAAGAAAAAAATAATATATAAATAGCCTATATATATAAATTGGATATTTATTTATGTTCTTTTATTTGTTTAAAAGAAAAGCTTGTAATGCCAGCGCAGCGAGCAAAACAATCAATATCTTTGCAAACTGGCAATAATATTGTTTTAATAAGGCGCCAATAATTTCGAGGAGATCGCATGCATCCTTTATTTTACAAGTAATTTTCAATGTTTTTCTTCTTGCCGTTCGGCGCCCCCTTGCTTCAGCGCCCGGGGTGACCGCCCCCACCGCATAAAATTAGAAATCGAGGGGGTTAATTGTTCCTCTGTGCTCCCCTGCAGGTGATCTTGGCCGTCAATGTTTGCCCCCCCCCCAAAAATTGATTTCCGGCGAAGGTTGGGGGGCAATGTCCCCTGCCCCGCTGGTTGCGCCACTGGTAGCACACAATGCACTGTCTCAGTTCTATTACAATACGATGCATAGCCTATACGTAATTGTAATGTATTTCTCATGTGTAGCACCCCATTAACGTTAGCACCAGACCCACGCCTTTATCGACTACCCTTTTCCCCGTGATTCCCTCTGCCAATGTTGCCAGAATCTCTTCCAAAATTTCTTCTCGGTGGAAGTATTCCACTGTGGCATACAGCAGAGACTCCTGGCTTCCGGACTCTGAACTTGAAGTGGCTCAAGAGGTCAGAATCCTCGCTGGACTGGTTTCTCCGGTTTTCGTGCCGAAAGATCAGAAACGTACTCCCAGAAAAGGAAAAAAAAAGTCAGTGAACTCATCTGAGAATGTGTTGCGCCACTCTTTCAGTTTCGGAACAAGGCTCAAAAAGGTTTTGTTTGTCGAGTGTTCTGTGTATAATAGTGCATATCGCTGGAATTTCGAATCATCTCTCTGCATCAACAACACCTCGAGAACTGCAGTGCATAGGAATATGAAACCTGGTAAGGATATTTGGATTGAATTAGAACTCGTTTATTTTTCTTCGCTTTTGTGCCACTTTTGGCTAATCGCAAAGATCCGGATGAGTGATGAAATTGATAAATGGACACTCACAACCATCCGTGCAGGGATTCTAATCAAGAACCCCTGGCGTTGTAGCACGATGCTGTAACCACTCTGCCACGGAGACCGGCCTTATGTAGCACGTGTCCTTGAATTTGGGGGCAGGTTAGACGCGCCTTCTGCATCCATTTTTGAAAGTTGTTTTTGAGGGGGCATAAAGGGGGCGGCGAAAGGCGTTACCAAAAAGGGACATAAGCTCCTTTTTTTCCAGACTATTTAATATAATTTTCCACTATTTACAGAAATAGAAAACTTTAAATCTTGTAAAAATTATAGCCTACTATTCATTAATTAACATTTTTAATTTGTACTTATATTTCTGTTATTTAGCGTCGCATTTCTACCACTTTTGGCTAATGATGAGGATGATTTATGATGAAATTGATGAAGACACTCACAAAAAAACCACCCATGCGAAGGCGGGGATTCGAACCAGCGAACTGCAGTGGCGATATCGAAAGTCGACTATTTTGTTTTACTACTTTCATATATTATTTTTCCATTTTTTAAGAGCTGGTACCATCGAAATGAGTTTCCAAGGAGCGAAATGTTGCCTCTGTGTGTGTGTGTGCGCGTGTTCCTTCCTTCCTCTACCTTCAAATGTTCGTTTTGGTATTATGCGACCGCTATAGATCATGTTGGCATCCCATTCCTGAAGGCTAGTGAAACATGTAACAACCTGTTCTTTGCGTACGTCGGAATTTCCCAAGCCGACATTTCCTCCCACACAAAAAAAATGAAGTTCGCAGTGGTGTCAAGTCGTGAGAACGCCAGTGCAAGCATTGTGAAACACCAGAAAATATTTTAGTGTCAAATCGAACCTTCTTGCTATGAAGTTGTTGATATCATGATCGAATTCATGCCACCATTTAGTAATTAGACAACATAAATCAGTTCTTTAGATGTTTTGATTGATTGATTGATTGATTGATTGATTTAGTTTATTTTACTTCGCGTTTTGTGCCTCTTGGCTAATTTTCGAAGATGGGGGATGAGTGATGAAATTGATGAATGGACATTCACAAACAACCAAGCCCGAGCGAGATTCGAACCCGGGACCCTTGGCTTCGCAGCGCAGCTCTTTAGATATAAACTACGAACAATTAAAATTTAGAACTTATACAAGTCATTACTAGACGTATATATATCAAAGTACAAAATATGTACATAAATATGTAACAATAATTGATAAAAACGTACCTAAATATGTATTATCAAAGAACATGTAACATTAATAATAATCGACTATCCAAGCAATTTCAAGAATTCGGGTACATATTTACAGTAAAACCTGTCTATCCCGGAACATGATGGTTCCGAGCAAAATTTTCCTTGTTAACAGTTTTCCTTCTCATACAGGGTTGACTTTAAATACAGTATAGAGCGCTGCAGGAAATAATGGAAAGACAGATTTACATTTCGCATTACTTATAATGTACAGTATTAATGCATGTACGTACATGAATAAAAATGCGATATATTCATCAATTTCAATATATCATCACTCATCCCCATCTTCGGAAGTTAGCCAAAAGTGGCACAAAAAGCGAAGTAAAATGGACACTCACAAACATCCATGCCAGAATTCGAACCCGGGAACCCTGGCGTCGTAGCACGATGTGCATAGAGGGAAAGAGAAAGATTGAAAGGTGGAATAAGAAATGTGGAGAAAGATTGAGATAAAAGTGAAGAAAATAAGAAAGAAACAAAGAGAGATAACAAGAAAATAGAAAGATGACGAAAGAACAGAGGAGAAAGAGACAAAGAAAGGTGGAGAAAGAGGGTAAGAGATGAAAGAAAGAAACGGAATCGTAACAGCTATGAGTATTGTAGCGCATTCTTTCATATCGACAAAGTTACCGATAAGCGAGTGGCAACAGAGGCGTGTTACACTTACAGTATTGCATTGCTTTGTTACGAGCGAAAAAAAAATATAGGAAGAAATTTCCGTCTTACTGAGAATAAAAACATCTCGTTGGTCTTTAAATGGTGTTCCGTTTCCTTCTTATAGAGGTTCCGGAATATGCAGTTCTTACTGTACTTTCTTTGAACATATTCAACATAATTTTAATGACGTAAGTTGTTCAAATTAAAATTTATAATCTCAAAGAAGCACAGCAACGTGTACATACCGTAATTAAGAAACCAATTTTGTCAACTATTGATTATTTTTCACATCGCAAATTATTGTAGAATATGTATATATGTAAGAGAGCTCTTTGAAACTTTGAAACATTTTTTTAAAAAAAAAATGCGTATACAGAAAGAACAATGGAATGAAAATACGTAGCTACTTTGGTACATTTTGTACAAGGGAACATATTGTGTAACTCGCTACGTGCAGGAAAGTAGCTTTCTTGTCCACCGATGCCAAGTTTCTAGGTGCTTTGCTTAAAGCTAAAAGCGAGACAAAATATATAACCAGAGAAGGGGGTGGCACTATGCATCTCATTCATTAGAAAATATGACATCACATGAGCTACAAATTTTCTTCAAAGATAGTAAAAAGATACTGAAATATGATGTTTTACGTAAAGTAAATGCACAAATATGTAAAAATATGTAACATAAAACTTATGCAAAATTATGCCAGTTATACAATTCATTGACATTTTTCTGTTCAAGGTATGGATCTAGAATGGAATATAATATGTAAATACTAGCGCTACGATTTTATGACCTAAATATGCCAAAAAAATATGCTCTTATGGCCTAAAATTTTACAAAATATGCACTATAATTTGAAAAATATGCCCTTATAACTAGACTGTTTCAAAAATCAATATCTAACTTATGCTGAAATAATTTCATATACATACTATTTTTAGTTCACTTTATGGGCCCTGATGAGTTGAAATGCACAATGAATACTATCTGTAAATTTTCAATTAAAAATGAAAAGATTTTGCTGGTCCCAAAAAAAAACAACCTCGAGTGAACATGGGAGTAAGAACGAATCCACTTGGAAAATAACTGTATATTTAAGCACCTTAATTTAATTAGTTTCTTCAAAATATGAATTTCTATATATTTATGGAACACATCGCCCTTACCAAAAAAACAAAAAAATATGCTAAGTCATACGTTCTTCAATCTCTGTTTCTTCTTCTCATTCTTTCTCTGTTGCCCTACTTTTCGATTTTTATTTATCTTTTTCTTCTTTTACTTAACTAATGAACGCTTTATTTTCATTCTCTTCTCTATACCTGTCGGTGAGCGCGTTAAGTGGTCGACTCTCAATCTCACTACCCAAGTTTCTGGGTTCCAGTCCCAGCGTATGCATGGGTGTTATTTGCAATAGTACCTTCATTAAGTTCATCTAATCATGACAACCTGATCGTCGTGATTAGCCAAACGTGGACGAAAAGCGACGCTAAATAACACAAATAACAATTCACTCCCTTTAGTTCTCTTTCATTGAGCTATGTCTTCCTTCCTTCTTTTTTCAGGCTCTTCATTTCACCTTCTTCTTCTGGATCTTTTCCTTTTCACTCTGCGAAGCCTGAAAGTAAAATACTGCAGAAAAATCTCTTAGAAACTGCGTGAATTAATCTGATTTGAAAAATAAGATAATGGCGATTCTTAGGAGTTGGCAACCTGAATTCTTAGGAGTTGGCAACATTAATTCTTAAGAGTTGGCAACCTGAATTCTTAGGAGTTGGCAACCTGAATTCTTAGAGGTTGGCAACCTGAATTATTATAAGTTTGCAACCTGACTACCGTTTGGATGGCAACGTGGCTTCCTTGAAGATGTCAAGAATGAGCCTAGTCTTCTTCCTTCCTCCATAGCCTAGGACCAGGTGTCATAGTGAGAAGCCCAGGCCTTGGATTCAGCATACGCCACTGCTATACCTTATTCACTCGCTTAATTTCTTCTTCTGTTCTCTATCTCCTCTTCACTCTCTTAATTTTATCTTCTCTTCACTTTATCCTCCTTTATCAGTTTCATAATTTCTCTTCTCTACCTCTCTTATTTATCCTTCTTGTTTCTATGTTTCTCTTTCGCTCTATTTCTTCCTCTTCCTCAATATCTCTTTCTTTTATACTCACTTTACTTCATCTTCTTCTTTCTGCCTCTCGATTCTTTTAGTTTTCACTCCCTTGATTTCTAGACTGTTCCTATTTTCTTTGTCACCATCTTTCTTTCTTTATTTGATTCTGACTTCCTTTATTTCTTTATCACCTTTTCATTTCTTCCTCTGTTTCACTGTCTATCTACTTTTCACCCTCTTCATTTCTTGCTCCGTTCCTATCTTTCTTTTTCACCCTCTCTTTTTGTTTCCGTCTCTCTTTATTTCATTGTCAATCTCTTTCCTTTGTTTCTCCTTTCATTTATTTTTCACTCTCTTAATTCTTTCTCTGGTTCACTATTTCTTTCTTCCTTTATTTTTGACTCTCATATTCACTATTTTTCTTCCTTTCTTTCTCTCTCAAAAGACACGGCAAAGTTGCCATGGTACCAGAGTGTTCTCATGCTCCCACCTGTTTTAATCCGCACCCCCAAATTTCCTCAGTAGTAATGAAAATAATTAATAACATTAAAGAGAGTTGCGTACTACATATTGTATCAATTCGATAATTGTTGAGGATAAACACATTCAAATTGTACGCCCAGTCCTAACTAGACGCTATGCAACTACTGTCATTTAAATATTATTTAAAACAGTTTCTTTTAACTCAGTCACAAATGATTTATCATTTTCTCTTTACGTATATTATTGTCTGATTTATGTCATATATTTTCCATTCTCTATATTTTGGTTACGTTAGCATCTACAATGTTACATAAATCTTAATATTGCGCCATCTTTATGTATATATGGCAAAAGCTGCTACATTACATGCAAAAACTATAATGTTATATGTATCTCTTTTGCAAACCCTAAACGTTTGCATTTTGCGGCACTAAAAAGCTGTATAGCATAATATTAATCTTGCTACTATGTTTGAGAATAAATATACATATATAATTGGTGTTTTTACGAGAATAACAATTGCATCCTTCATAGCAAGGTCAGTACTCCATACGCACCCATACAATTCCGGATCCCATGTACAGGGTGGCTCAAAAAGTCACTTAACACCCCCGGTACAAGGTCACTGCAGCGCGCAACATGGAAATGGTGATGATCAATCGTTATCAAACCAAGGGGGAACCACATTGACGCCACCCGCGCGGTCGGCGGCCATCTTGATGTCCGCCATCTTGAATTCAACTTCAGAATTTTAAATGGGAAGGGGGTGATATGATATATTAAATCAGGCTAGAATTTCACGAGAAATGCAATGGTGAAGGGTTTTTTAATGTATCTTTAACCAGTAAAAAGTTATGACTGAATTCTTGTACCAATTTGCTCCTTTTCGAGGTGTTAGAAAAATGCCTTAAAATTTGTTTAGCGCATCGGTAATGCATCGAGATCAAAGTGATGTCTAGGGAGAGACGTTCACATGCCATTGCCCACGATTTTAATCGGATACATCCACGAAGAGCTACACATTATGAATGGTTGTCGCGAACAATTTACAGTGTGACGCTTCCATTGAATTAAAAGTCCTTCACAGTGACAAAGCTAATGTTTATATTCATAAGGAAGTTCATAAACAGAATATGAGACCCTTGTCATCTGATAACTAACTTTGGACAGAAACTGCTTCACAACGTACCCATAGTGTTCTGGTGTTCCTCCCTATTGAAAAAACTCTGTAAAAAGTACCTTCTTCCATAGGCAAGGATGAAAGAAACCTTTTTATTTAACAAATCGAAGTAGCCCTAAACATTTAAGGTTCCGTTGATGGAAAATTGACTAACCAATCGTGTTCCACACAGCACGCCACACCATTAACTTATCAGCACTAACCATTCAGCTTTGATGTGTCGAAAATGGGTTATCAGATAAAAAGCATTGAATATTCTGTTTATGAAGTTCGTTATGAACAAAAAACATTAGCCTTGTCACTGTGAAGGACTTTTCACTTAATGGAAGCGTCACATTTTAATTGTTCGCGACAACCATTCATAATGCACAGCTCTTCATGGATGTATCCAATTAAAATCTTGTGCAATCGCATGTGAACGTCTCTCCCTAGACATCACTTTGATCTCGATGCATTACCGATGCGCTAAGCAAATTTTAAGGCACTTTTGTAACACCTCGAAAAGGAGCAAATTGGTACTAGAATTCAGTCATAACGTTTTACTGGTTAAAGATACATTTAAAAACCCTTCACCATTGCATTTCTCGTAAAATTCTAGCCTGATTTGATGTATCATATCACCCCCTTCCCTTTTAAAATTCTAAAGTTGCATTCAAGATGGCGGACATCAAGATGGCCGCCGACCGCGCGGGTGGCTCAATGTGGTTCCCCCTTGGCCTGGCAACGATTGATCATCACCATTTCCATATTGCACGCTGCAGTGGCCTTGTACCGAGGGTGTTAAGTGACTTTTTGACCCACCCTGTATATTGCTAACCAGGTAATTTGAATTATGAAATCCTCTACATAATTAAGTTTTCATATTTTTTACTTTTACTTCTTTTGTGCTCAAGGCATCGTTTTCTTGACTTTATTGTACCACCATTATGGCTTTTGTTATGGTCATTGTTTTTTTGTGGAAGTTCTGTAACCTTGAAGAAGAAATTCACAGGCTACAATGAGAGCCTATAATTTCATCTTCTTCAGTTGCGTCAGTCATATGAGACCTAGCCATCTACACCTGCGAACGATGCTTGTATACAAAACTTTCAATCCTAGGGAAGGAACTGTGGGTATGATAAATTGTCGTAGGGTATTAATTCTGCAATTTTATTAACGTCAAGTGGTTTTTGTGAGTATATATATACAACAGTGCTTTTGCATGTTCTTAACTATAACATTTAAGTAAATAATGCCATCTTTACTCCATATTATTGGATATCTGCATGATATTTTGGAAATACATCGCTAATAAGGAGAGGTCAATTTGGAAACAATTTTATCATCTGAAATTTCTCGTACACAAAGTCTCGTTCTCGGAATCTCCAGAAGAGTCTGGTCTCGATCTCGTCTTGTTTTTCTCGTTCAATTTCGATCTCGCCATCGACCCGAGTTCGAGTCCTGGTCTGGTGTTCATTCTGAGTGTAAACTGTTAGAATTCGCCGTAACATTTAAAATTTTCTACCGTTAAAATTTAACAGTCTACCTGTTAATTTGCGGAAAACGGTACAAAACCGTTTTTTTTATTTAAATTCATATATTTTTATGGTGCGTAAAAGATATCATTGTAAATTGAAGTTGGTCGAAAACTGGTCCATTAAAATTACATTAATTAATCCTTCAAAAACGGTCACGGTGATTTTACGGCAGTTGAATGGCAGCGGAATTTAACGGTCAGGCCGTTAATTTGGATTATTTTACTTCTATTTTCTACCACTTTTGGGTAATCGCGATGAGGATTAATGATGATACAATGAAATTGATGAAGGGACACTTACAAAGAACACCCCCACGCAGGCCGGGATTCCAACCCGGCTGTGCTAACCACTAGGGGTGCCCATTCCCCCCCCCAAGGCCCATGACGCGCTCCCCCAAAAGATAGAACATCCCCCCCCCCCCGTGTATGTCAAATTAATTACTCAAATTATTTTTGTCAGACAAAATTTGCGGAAAAATATAATTCCAGAGATGCAACCACGAATTTTTGTCGGGGGGGGGGGCAAGTACCAGGATAAAGGTACCAATAATAATAATAATGACATCATTATTATTAGTAGTAGTATTACTAGTGGTAGTAGTTATTATCCTCAGAAATTACGCAAAAAGGGGGTAGAAGTGTTTGGAAGAAACGATTTGAAATATTTTTTTCAATAGCGTCAATTTCACATTAGCTAATAATGGAAACCAAGCACACAAACTGTATTTTTGAATGGCAGAAAATGAATGATAAATGCATTCTAAAGATACATATGAGTATGTAACTTTCATGTACAACATATGCTTTATACATATGCAACATGGAGCGACATAAAATAAGATAATACTACATATGCAACAAGCTAACACTAAATTGTGTACGTATTCAAAGCTTATTCAATACAAATATACAAAATACAACACATATTATTTAAATACATTACATTACAGAAAACAAGTAAGACTGCAAGCGAAGCGAACAAGAAAATTTTTAGATCCAATATTTGCAATTGAAAAAAATATTGATTTAATAGGGCGCAAATAATTTCACTGGACGCCATGGCATTCTCTCTTTTACAACTTTTCTCTTTAGATCATTCGGCTCCCATGGCCGACTCCTGCCGCCCCTAGCTACAGCTCTGAACTTGACCAAAGCGAGAAATGCAGATAATGCGAGCGACGCAAGCAAGAAAATTTTACAAAATATATTTTTATTTGCATAAAATTTGAAATCGGATGGGGTAATTGATTCTCTATCACCCCCCTGCAGGTGCCCTTGGCCGTCAATGTTTGTCCCCCCTTGCCCTCCTAGAATTGGATTCCGTCAAAGGTTGGGGCGGGGGGCAATGACCCCCCTGCCCCGCCGTGGTTGCGTCACTGTATAATACAGCATATTTAAGCAATATATGTTTACTTTAGATACTTTAGACTCACTGCCATTGTTAGTCAACCTTATTCTGCACAGCTTGTCTGCTCGACTAACCTTGTATTAATGCGAATACCACGCCCTCCCCTCCATCCAAACCAATTCTAAAGGCATAAGAGGTGGTGTTTCATTTCAACCCTATCGCCGTGATCACCCAAAGGTAGGTAGAAAAACTATATATAATAACCAAAACTAAAAATCAATAACAAGTTAATCAAACGATACGATCCCCCCATTTTCGTGTGAAGATATATAGAATTGGTATAAAATTTTGTCCCCCCCCAAAAAAAAATAATTCCCATGACGCAGGCGCGTCATGAAACCCCCCTGTGTGCACCCCTGCTAACCACTCAGCCACGGAGGACGGCAGTCAACCTTTTACAATGCATTTCCATCAGCTTCAACTACTCGTCATACATTAGCCATAAGTGGAAGATTTTAACATGGACGCGTCGATAAAAAACATCGGGATTTGAACCCAGTGGATCCGTTTCCCAAAACGACCCGCTGAATTTCAAGATCACGGCGCCAACACGATGACTCTTCAGTTATCCAACGTCTCTTCAAGTCGAAATGAGAAAGTGAAGGAGAGAAGACCACTTGCTGTTGTCTGTGTCCCGGTTTTATGTATTACACAAAGGTGCCATTAGGAAGACGTTCGCTCAGCTTGTGATGTAACAAACATTGGTAATAGATTGCCAGAGGTGCAGGATAACACTTTCCTTTTCACCTCTTCGAACCGATGCATCATGCAGCCTGCTATATAGCAGTAGAATAGTTACAATTTTACGTCGGAAGGAGTAAACGTTCAGATATTTATAAATAAAAAAAATTATAGAAGCAATAAATGCAACCATAACATTTTTTCGTTAAGGGGGAACTGAAGGCAATTTTGCAGTAACTTTTCGATAACAGATGGCAGCTCCGTTTGTCAAGGCAACCGAGTGCCATGTTGCCAGATCTACGCATGAATCAAGGGTAGGTACAGTGTCTCTCAAAAGTTTTAGGACAACGACATTTTAAACTAGGCAACCCAATTTACACAAGGCGTTGGTGGGTTGCGTGTAGAGTTAGGCTCAATTTCAGGGTTGCCACATGCACAATACATATTTATAAAATACGCGAAAGAAATAAAAACAAGTATTAGTGTATAAAAAGTATTAACAATATCAATATTATATCGCAAGTGACAAAATTCTTTCTGAAAGAAAAATAATAGGTTTTCTAGCATTTCATCGCTGATGAGTCTACAGAAAGGAGAAGAGGTAAGAGAAAACGAGAGGTGACAAAGGACAGGAGAAAGAGAAAGCGAGAGAAGAAAAGGAAAAGTAGAGGAGAGAAGGAAGAGAGGATTGACGAGGAGATGAGATGTAGTGAGGAGAATGGAAAAATATTCTAGGAGAGATGAGGAAAATGGAGCAAAGAAGAGAAAAGAGAAGGAAAACGAGATGAGAGGAGAGTGGAGAGTAGAGTAAAGGAGAGAAAAAGAGAAGAACGAAAAGAAGAGGAGAAAAGTGCGTGGAGTCGGAAATCTAAGACAGGAAAGGAGATACGAGGAATGGAGATGAGTGGGATGGAGATAAGATGCGAGAAAAGTAGGGAAGGCGGCGATATGAGATAAAAGCAGAGCAGAAGGAGGGGAGAGAAGAAGGAGAAGGAGAAGAGAAGAACAGAAGGGACTGAAGAGAAGAGGTAGTTGCAGAAAATATCGTCTCAGCGTCAAGAATTGATGCATTGGTCAAATTATCGACATGAAACGTTCAATAACATTTTGAAATGTATTGGAGAATGTATAAAATCGGTGCGAAATGCCTTTTGGCTTAGTTCAGAGCAAGGTAAAATCTTCCATGTAAGATCTTTGATTTTACCTGCGATTATACCACTAAAAACATGAATGTAATTTTAATATTTATAACAATTATCCAATTTTTGTCCAATTCTCGGTTCGTTGAAATGGAGATTTTGTAATTTAATATTTCCCCTCCCCCATCGTTAATTCCAAACTGAATCATTCCGTTTCACACGGGGTGAACAATGAACACAATGGGATAGGTCTAAAACTTACGAAAATTTTCTGCCACCGGAAGGGTTTGAACCTACGACCATCAGATTGACAGTCCTGAACGGTAAACACTACCCTACAAGCTTTCGCTCCTGAAAGTAAGGAGAAGGAGCTGACCAATGTGAAATGTAGATGCAACTCTCCTCCTACATGTAATGTGCAAACAATACTTGTTTGTAACAAAGAAAACGAAGGTAGTACGACTCGGAGAAAACATTTAATGGAGAATTGCACATGATGAGAACTTTTCATTCGATATTTGCGGAGGTATCCTTGCATTAAACTCGAGTGGGAAAAGGGGTAAAATTAGTATGTCCTAAATTGCCACAAATATAAATAGTTATTTCATTAATATTTGTCAATGTCTTTGAAGCAGTACACAATTATCCTTAAAGTATTATAATTCACGATCTTATACATGAAAATATCCCTTTGAACGTGTGTCAATTCATTTTTTTTTTATAAATTCCATTTGTAGAACAATGTAGCTACTATACACTGCTATTACAATTAATGTTACCATGCTCTTGTTTGTAATAAAAGGAGTATTAAAAAAAGAACACATCCTAAGGAGTATCGAACCTTGGACCACAATCAATGCTTTCAAGAACTCTAAACACTACACCACGCCCTTACTTTCGATTGAAACAACAATTTTTAAGTATTCTGTCTCCCCAATATTGTAAATGAAGTTGGGTATACATGTGGTTGAACTTTTACTTTAATTTTGGATTGCTTTCTTGTAGTATAGCAGATATCTTGATGAAGAAAAACGAGAATATTGGTAGTTGTGAAAATGCGAGTTATTTCTTCTAACTTATTATTGTGATTAGACATTATTAATGAAAAATATCTAGAGGCTTGAACAATGCAGGACGATGTTCTTTTCCTGTGATACTGCAACAGACGAAATGCTTGTTTACTGACGCAAGTCTGGTGTTCAGAACAGTCTTATGAAATATATTTGCTGTTGCGTAAGGTAACACGAAATAATTACACCGTTTGCGAACTACCAAATCTGCGCAACGTTAGACGTAAACAGGCGGAAAATTTTATTCATAAAATCACTTCACATTCGACAGTATTGTCAAGAGAGACTCGTGGGACACTGTGTTAAGGTGCTGGAGTAAATCCTTCTTATTTTTCTTCCTCGAAGGACAACAATTTTTATAGTAGAGCAACAGTAGTTCCGCTCTTTCTTATTTATTTTAAATTCTTCCAAATTCCTTTCATTTTGTTACATATAAATAAAAGTATTGCTTGCATTTCTGTCATTGACATAGACCAGGCCAGTACGCAGGATTTCTTTGAGGGAGTGGCCAGACCCTAATGTGTGTGTGTGTGTGTGTGTGTGTGTGTATATATATATATATATGAGAGAGAGAGAGAGACAGATATTACAAAATAGTTCAAATAGTGCGAGCGCGATTCAAAAGTCATGATAATTCTATGTTTAGAAAATAATATATTTATAAATTAAATGTTGCGTACTAGGAATTATTATTACAATAAAGAACATGTCTAATTGTGAGTTAAGAAAACAACAATAACAAAGAGACATTCTCGCATCACGATTGCAGTTCGAAAAAGTCGGGTCAGGGATTGAAGGTAGCGCACTGTCCTGACTAAATCGGTGAATCGGACGTCTGCTAGCCTTGCATTATAAAACTAAAACCATCCAATATGCAGCCTGAAGACTTTTGCGCAAGAAACAGATTCATTTATGTAAGAACAAAATTGAAATGTTTACACATTTCTAAAATCGACGATGTTATTTTCGTAGTTATTGATAGGTTCACATTTAAATATTTCAGGGTTCGAGGGGGGCATGCCCCTCATGCCCCCCTGGATACTGGCCTGACGTTAGTGACGTAGACGGTGGGAGATAAATTTTGGAGAATTTTTGCATTAAATTTATTATTTACATCCACCTTATGCTCAGATAGGTTTATTGACAATCGTGAACTTTTCGTTTAATAGATAATATTTGGTTTTAAACGACGGGAGAATATTGGTCTAATTTTATTTCTTGCTCCTTTGTGAGAATATATACTTCTACAATAGCAATCGCGTTCGGAAACGGTGAAAAAAAATGACTTGGTTTTCAAAGGCAGACAACCTTGGTAGCGTAGCTTGCTCGCGTTCAAAGTGACTCACTCACGCTATTCAAGGTCGCTTCTTATCGCAAAACATTGTCCTTCGATGCACCCAGCAAGTTACGAGTGACCAGAGTCGAATTTTAAAGAGAATCTGAAGAATGATAGATTTCATCAGAGGCGGCTAGGTGGGCACTAGCTCAACATGCAATAGTTTAAGTGATAATTTCTGACAAGCAAGAAACCTTACTGAATAAGGATTGGGATAGTAATACGTTGTCACGTGCCAGTTTCACACGACACAATTGAAAGTTGCAAGTAAGAAGTTTCCCGAGAGCGACGACAGATGGCAGCACGCCATATAAAGAGGAGTGAAGAAAATTATAAAAAACTTAAAGCGGAGAAGAGGGATGATATATATTATAGTAAATTGAGAAATATATAAAAGAAGAGTTCAAATACTATAATAGAAGTAAATAGAATGATGTATATAGTAATTTGAAAGAATTAAGAATATAGCCGCATATGAAACGTTTAGGAAATTTATTAAGCGAGCAAATGAATTCAGAAATGTATCTCAATTTCTTTTTGATTCTCTGACGAGGAGAACATCGTCAGCTTTTGCATTTGTCCGTTCCCCGGTGGCGCTGTGTCAAATTAGACGCCCCGAAGCACTTTTCGGTTGCGCTTTTTATTAGTCGCACTGGGCCATTGGTAGCGCTGTTTATTAGCGATCCTGGTTTTCCCCTTTGGTCGTCAAATAGGAGGTGGCGCTATTGTCAGTTTAGTAGACCCTACTCCTTTATATAAGTATAGCTTGTATCGTTTGGCAAGGAAACCGGGAAAGGGAAAGAAAACATATATAGGGCATAAAGAAAAGGAAGCGAGACGACGCAACTAGATTTCGTATATATAGAAGAAATAATAAAAGAAGTCCTTTCCATAATCAAAAGAAGAAGAAGCCTATTCGATAATCAAAAGGAAAAGAAGAAGAAGTTTTTTCCATAATCAAAGAAGAAAAGAAGAAGAAGCCTTTTCCATAATTAAATAAGAAGAAGCTTATTTCCATAATCAAAAGAAGAAAAGAAGAAGAAGCTTTTCGATTATCAAAGAAGAAGAAGCCTTTTGATAATAAAAGAAAGAAGAAGATTTCCTTTCAAGAAGAATGTAACCGATGTAAATCTTCGATATATTTCAATGTCGCTATATATTTTTCTCTGTATTTTGTATAGTTCTCAGAATATAGATCCGCATTTAACTATATCCTCTTGGCTATAAAACGCTTTCTTATTTGGAATTCTCAAACAAAGAACCTATCCCCCTGAGATTAAGATATCTGTAGCCGTGGTAAATAACATGTAAGTACGTACCCACAAGGGGCGTAGCATTAGTGGCGCCCAAAAATGCAAGGAAGGAAGGACAAAAGAAAAAGAAGAGAAGAAAAGAGAAAAAGAAGAAGAAAAAATGAAGGAAAAACAAAATAAGACGGAAGAGATGAACATGATAGAAATGCTCCAGAAGTTATCAATGAAGATAGAAGAAAAGATAGATGAGAATAGCAGAAGATTAGAAAGAAAGTTTGAAGAAAAGATAGATGAGAATAGCAGAGAAGCAAAAGAGAATAATAGAAGACTCGAAGAAAAGATAGATGAAAGTAGTAGAGAATTAAAAGAGAATACTAGAAAGTTAGAAGAAAGTAATAAAAGGATGGAAGAAAGGCTCGAGGAAAACAGCAGGAAATTGGAAGCATCGAGGTCCGAAACCCACGAGATGTTCTTGAGATTGAATGAAACGTGTGAAGGAAATAGAAAGTCGCTGGAAAGCAAGATAGAAGAAACAACGTTGTTAATCGAGAGTACAAGTTTTGATGTAAATAGAAGAATAGAAGAGGAGGTTTCGAATCTCAGAGAGGAAAATAAACAAAGAAATGAAAATTTGGAGAGAAAGCTGGTTGAAAGTAAATCTCAAATAGAATTAGCCGTTTCCAGAATAGAAGAAAACGAAGACAAGATAAAAGTAGCTGTTTCAAGAACAGAAGAAAATGACAGCAAGACAGAAGTAGATGTTTCCAGAATAGAAGAAAACGAAAACAAGATAGAAGTATCGGTTTCAAGAACAGAAGAAAATGAAAACAAGATAGAATTAGCAGTTTCAAGAACAGAAGAAGATGACAGCAAGAGAGAAGTTGATGTTTCAAGAATAGAAGAAAACGAAGACAACATAGAAGAAGCGAAGCTCCTTACAGAAGATAGAAGTTGGAAGACGAAAGAGGAAAATTCCAATGACAAGCATGACAGCAAGATAGAAGAAGAAGCTATAAAGTTAGGCGAAGTAAACAAAGAAGAGACAGATAAGAAAATAGAAGAAAAAGAGGAAAGTTTCAATGACGAACATGATGGCAAGATAGAGGAAGTAGCTATAAAGTTAAGAGAAGAAACCACTCAGGAACTTAAAGAGGTCAAAGAAGAGGAAGATAAGAAAATAGAAGAAGAAGAAAGAGAAATAGAAAGGGATGAAAAATTTAGTTGTCAATGTAATGATGAAGAAATCCATGTCGAAATGAAGATGAAAGAAGATAGTTCATGTGACGAGTCTCTGACGGAGGAAGAAAAGAAGCATAAGTCTAGCAGAAGATGTAAACAAAGAAGAAAGAAAAGTAAAATGAAATTTAGATGTATTCACGTAAAGACATGGAAGAAGAAGAGAAAGAAATTAAAAATAGAAAGGAACCTGAAGAAAGTTAAGAATATGCAAAGAAGGGTCGACATAGATCAAATGGATTTTGATGCTACTTCGCCAAAGAGAAGGAAGAAGAAGACGAGACGGAAAAGACAAGGAGAGCATGCATTTGATGAAGATGTAGAACATAAGAAGAAGTCTTGGCAGAAACCAGATGGGAAGAAGAGAGAAATGAAAGTAATTTCTTTACTGGAAGAAAGTTGGAAGAGGAGGAAGAAGGATCTTGAGAAGAATAGAAAAGAAAATAAAAGAAAGAGAAGAAAAGAAGAGGAAGGAAAGGAGAAATAAGATAATAACAAGCAACGAGTATATGAAAGAATCGGAAGAAACAAATATGACTGAATAGCGCAAAGGAAGGAGATGTTATGACTTATTTAGACTGGCAAGCAGACGTTTCTAGAATTAATAATGTTCTCTGAAAAAGTTCCAGTTTACCAGAAGAAAAATTCGTGGAATTATTCGTGATCTATTTGAAGGAAGAGAATTTTAGTTCTTTAATGTTAGTTCATGTAAGAAGATATATAGATATGATAGTCATCGTTGGAGGAAAATCTATTCTGCAAGTTATATCTAAAAAAGAATAATGAACGCTAATTTATGTCACCACTCCATTGAACAATGAGACTGATAGTGAAAGATCAAACCTGTAAAAGAAGAGACGCCAAAGAAAGTAATATGGAAAATGGATGTAAACTTTTCAATTGTACGAACAGAAGAGAAAGAAGAGAACAGTTAGGCACAGAAGGAAGTTAATCATGAAGAAAACTCTCAGGAAAAAGGAGAAGACAATATAGAAGATCGAACAGTATCAGTAAAATGAATTCTTTGTAAGCTTAGACGACGAAAAGTCATCGTGTATTTAGAAAAGTGCAAATGAAATGGGTTGTAATCCCAGAAGTTAAAGAAGAATCGGTTGTATTCCGAGAATGGGTTGTAATCCCAGAAAATAAATATATCTAGATACATGCTGATATGAAATTAAAGCTGATGTGAAGAATTATTGTAGCTGATGGAAACACGTAGATGGTCAACTTAGAGAAGAGAGAGAGTTCTTTGAAACGGAAAAATCTGAGCTAACTGATCATCTGTAGAGAGATTGCTGAAAGAAGAAAAGGGTGAAACGAAAATTACTATTTTGGCAAGACATCGTCAGGTAAAGACTATCTTGGAGAAATTAGACGAGTAGACTTGCAGGAGATGAACTATTGAAGAATTATATTTTGTATCTAAAAATAACTTAACAGGTCATGAATATTTCCGGAACGTGGTGATAAGACATCTAGAAACGAATATAGAAAGAAGAGAGAAATAGAGAGATGAGGAAAAATGCTGCATGCCAGGAGATATAATTTCACAGTGAAAGTGAAAAGCAATGTAAGCTGTAGAAATGAGAACCAATGAGAAAAGTCAAACGAGATGTAGAGAAAGTGGAAAAATTTATCTATTTCCATAAGATTTTTTCCTATATATAAATTTTTCATCCTCAAGGAGGGGGATATTGTGTCACGTGCCAGTTTCACACGACACAATTGAAAGTTGCAAGTAAGAAGTTTCCCGAGAGCGACGACAGATGGCAGCACGCCATATAAAGAGGAGTGAAGAAAATTATAAAAAACTTAAAGCGGAGAAGAGGGATGATATATATTATAGTAAATTGAGAAATATATAAAAGAAGAGTTCAAATACTATAATAGAAGTAAATAGAATGATGTATATAGTAATTTGAAAGAATTAAGAATATAGCCGCATATGAAACGTTTAGGAAATTTATTAAGCGAGCAAATGAATTCAGAAATGTATCTCAATTTCTTTTTGATTCTCTGACGAGGAGAACATCGTCAGCTTTTGCATTTGTCCGTTCCCCGGTGGCGCTGTGTCAAATTAGACGCCAGTAGGTGGAACGCTACGTTCTGGCGACGTCCTTTGACCTACTTTTTTTTACGATGTTTTACGCACTAAACTAACCTACAATGAAAAAAAAAATGGCTAGAAAAAGCTCTGACATCACTTTTTAAGCTATTTTTTACCCTATTACAAAAAAGGAGAGAGGAAGGAAGAGTGAGAGAGGAGGACGAGTTAACCGAGAGTGTTGCCAACTCCTCACTCGAAAAAATCACCAAGGTTTTTGTTTTACGCACTAACCTAACCTACAATGAGATAAAAATGGAAAGAAAAAGCTCTGATATTACTTTTTAAGCTATTTTTTATGCTAAACTTGTTTTTTGACCTACATTTGAAATGACTTACGACATTTTCCTATAAGGCTGTCGCCCTCTTACTGTAAGGTCCCCCCCCCCTTTTTTTCTCCCTCCTCAGTGTAATCTACTACAACCTGCTAATAGGCTTCTGCTCTCAGCGTAATCTGTTTTACGGGCTAAACTAACCTACAATGAGAGAAAATTAGACAGAAGAAAAGCTCCGGCATCAGTTTTTAAGCTATTTTTTTACCTTCTGCAAATTTTGCTTTTATGCCACCTTGCTTTTTGACCTACATTTGAAATGACTTACGACATTTTCCTATAAGGCAGCCTCTCTCTTACTGTAAGGTCCCCCTCAGTGTAATCTACTACAACCTGCTAATAGGCTTCTGCTCTCAGCGTAATCCGTTTTACGGGCTAAACCAACCTACAATGAGAGAAAAATAGACAGAAGAAAAGCTCTGGCATTACTTTTTAAGCTATTTTTTTACCTTCTGCAAATTTTGCTAACATCGCCCTTTGACCTACATTTGAAATGACTTACGATATTTTCCTATAAGGCTGCCTCCTCTTACTGTAAGGTCCCTCAGTGTAATCTACCACAACTTTGCACTCTCAGCGTAATCTGCCACGATGTGTTTTGTTTTTAAAACTCTCAGGTGTGATTTTCTACAATGTGAGTGTGTGTGATAATCAAAAATTATTTTTGTTAAGGAAATCCCTGGCCCCCAAAAAAGAAAATATCCCGCCAGGGGTGCGTGGCGCCCAACACAGTTCTAATGGCCACGGCTAACAAAGCCATGCCTCTGTAGAGTTTCATAGGTTTTTTTTTTAAACTCCCCCATGACCCCCTACAGAGGACCTCCGTGTGTAATGTGTGTGTTTTATGATTGAAGAGAAGAAAAATTTTTGGTTAAGAATAGAATGTGTAAGAACTAAAAAAAGTTTCCGTAGGGGGCGCAGCATCTGAAAGAAATAAAAAAATATCCTCAAAAATAGTGTACATAATATGATAGAAAAAATATATAAAAAAAAAAAAAAAGTGTGAATGCAAAAATTAGTGTGAATGATTGTTTTTTTAAAAAAAAATGATAGAAAAAAAATATAAAAAAAAGTGTGAATGCAAAAATAAGTGTGAATAATTGTTTTTTTTTTTAAAAAAAAGAGGTGCAAAAATAATACGTACTTTTTGATGAAGAAGTCTAATGGTGCGAGCAGGTTTCTTCCTCGTCACGGTATCCCCATTCTCGGGTGTGGATGTTGCAGTCCAGTAGCCTCAATTTGGTGTCGTGGGGATCAAGCGCCACTTTGTTGATCGTGGATGTATGCAACTGGTCGATGGTGCTCGTGATCCGATGTTCGGTCATGCGTTTAATTTTTTTGTCGAACAAGCACGACTTGTAATCTTCTACGGTTAGTTTGTTTGTGCTCGAACGCCCCACCCCCTTTGCCTTCTTTATTTCAGTCTCATCCTGAATTTTGATGGCGTACATTTTCGCTCGAAGACCAGCAAACTCTGTGATGATGCGGCTGTTGACTTCATCTTTCATCTTCCCGATCGTCATTTTCTGGCTGTCGTCGAATAGAGCGTGATCTTTCGGATAATTGGAGAAATCGAAATGCTGGCTCATGCTTTTGAGATCTTCGTATAGATCATCGGTGCGGATGTTGTACACGAAGCTGTCCGTGTCGGTATACGCCACCTCGATCCCCTCTCCATAGCGTGGTTTCATGACGTCGTAGTGAAACTTGTACATGGCTAGCTTCGACAACTCGAGGATCGCGACTCCCACGGCGATTGGTTTGTTGAATGTTATGTTCCTGAGAGCACGTTCGATCAATACCAACGTGTTGCTCAGTATCGTGAAGTTTTTGTACGTGGGCTGAGCGACGAGCCTGTTTATTTTCTTCGGGTCGGAGACCAACATGATATTTCTTCTTTTCCTGGCATCTTCCATGCTCTTGCCGTAGATACTATTGTTCATCAATTTGTATAGGTCTTTGTCTGCGGAAGAAGAAGCTGATGCTCGACGTTGAGTGTTGCCGTCGATATAGGGTGCTAGCCACCTGCTCTGTTTAAACTTCAATCCCGAGTGCACACGCTTCAAAACCAATCCATGCTGGAGGTAGAATTGTAGGAGACGATAATGCACCACGTAATTCTCTTTGCTCTTGAAGGTGAGCATCAGCTTTTTCTCCGGAGCTGTTTCCATCACAGGTGCCATCGCAAATCCATGGTGTTCTTGATGAAGCGATGCAGGATATTCCAAATCTACTTTCAGGAAACATCCATTTTCATGATCTTCGCTCCATTCTAAACAATCTTGAAGTTCCTCCTCACTCATCCATTCGTATTCTCCAATGGGTAGAGGCTCGGACATAGCATAACCATACAGGTTGTTCATGTCCCAGTATGCCAAGAAGTTTGTCGGTTTCCCTGCATCGAAATCGGCAACATATGGATTGTTGGCCTTGACGTATCGAAGAGGACACTGGACGATTCCACCACGTTTTGCCTCTTCGACAAACAAAAGTTGATTGACGTTCTTGATGAGTTCTATCTTCACCTTCGTGGATTTTAACATCGCCTGCCAAGAATAACCCGGTGTGGTGTAGCTGAAAGCTGGGTCCAAACCATATGCGGCTATTCCTCTCGAGCGATGGAGATGAAAACGGTCGCTCAATAGCGTAACATCCAGTTTCAGATACAGATCGTGATAGTCGGCCATGGTTTGACAAGAGAATGTAGACCAGACGAGGTGAGCATGATGGTAGTCCTCTTCGGTGCAACAGGTGTCGCTAAGACGACTGTAGAATGCTTCTCTCGGTGGTAACGTTGTTTCTGAGAATTTGGAAGCATCCGTCATGTATTCGTAGGGGTAAACACCCTTGCGTCTCAACAGTGCTAAATGTTGGTCTCCAAAACATTTCCTGGTGGCGACCAAATCATCGTCGGTGAGTTGAGACGCAAGTGTCGCCAAACTCGAAGACAGAAAGTTGTAGGAGTCCAAGAAGCGAATTTCTACGCGATTGCCATTTCCAACGTCCACAGTCTTGCTGAATGAAATGAATTTCTCGTTGGTGCGAGCTATGACGCTAATGGGTTGAGCATCGCATCCCATCTCCTTTATGAAGATTTTGGCGTCGTAGCCCTCCAAATTGTGAATGAATACAGGAATAAAATTCGGTTTCTTGATTTGTATATTACAGTTGTTACACAGAGGGCCCACATATTTTCCCGTGTGATGATTGTGGTGGCGAACTTTGACATTTTCGAGGGTGAAGTTACATTCGCACATGCCACACTGAGAGGCAAGGTCGTATGCATCCATCTCTTCCTGGGTAAGAGGCTCCATTGGTTTGTCTTCTCTTAGTAGAGGAGCGAATTGTATGGCCATCTGTTTCAAGGTTTGAACGAATTTTTGTGGAACATCATTGCCACGATATAAAATAACATTGCCCGTGTTGTTGACCATCAATCCAAAAGCGCAGGCTTCGTGATGTAGAATTTCGGTGGTGCTCGATACGCTGGGATTCGGTTCGCAGATGGCGAGTGGAAGTTGGAAACTTTCAAAGTCGGCGCATATCACCAAGGGATGCCGGAGTAACGCCTTGTAGTTGGAAAATGTCATGTCTCGAGAAGGCATTTTGATAGCTGTAGCCGGATGTTTACTACACATTTCATGATGATCTCGGAGTTCTTCATCAGCATTCTTTTTTCCTCGACCGTAGAATATACTCAGGCATCTGTCGCATACTTGAATTTTATGGTGATCTCTGGTAATTTGACTTCTTATTAATTTTGGAAGATTCTGAATTAGACAATAATGATAATTATCATCCTCTTCGATCAGAAGTAATCTGATGACACGTTTACTTTTAATGTTGCTATGTCTGAGAACGTAGATGGTGTTGTTTTTGTCTAATCCGAAGATGTGTACTGCTATACTTTCGTTTCTATCTGTCTTGTACTGCGCCTCAAATTTACTAATGTCTCGTAGATTTACAGGGTAATTAATGCCGGCCATAGGTTTTTCAAATTCTGTGAGATATTCTGGCTTGTTGTAGTGGTATAAATGTTGTTTGTCATTATTGGCTGGGTGATGATCGGCAATGATGCACCACAAAAAGCATCTGTTATCCTCATTTTGAATGTTGATGATTGCTTTCTTACTGGCTATTTTCTCGGGCAAATCGATGAAGCTGGATCCTCCCATCGGGTTGTATCGTGCCACCTTCAAAGTTAAAGTGTGAGGCGAACCGCAAAGTGTCCAACCCGATCCACGTTGTTCGAAAGTCTCATGCTTGTTCAACAAAGCGCCAAACATCTGGTTGCAAATGGCATCCACCTCATCGACGTTGGCGACGTGGAGACTTTTTACACCAGTGTAATGATGGAAAGTTTCTCGCTCTTTTTTCACGTTTTCGTAAATGACGGAAACGATGAGGTGGATTTTCAACGAGCATTGCAACAAAGCTTCGGTGATAGACGAAATTAACTTGCTTTTGACCGAACGAAAAAAGATGTTTAGATCAGATGTTTCTTCAGATTCGAAAGTCTTCTTGGTTAAAATATTTCGAATACTTTCGCCGGCACTCTTCTGCTTTTTTCGTGGCGCTTGATCGCCATCATCGAGCTCTCTCTTACTTGATCCTTCCCCATGCACATTTTTCCGATGTCTACCCAAGTTTGAAATGGATATATATTTCCCACAGTCGTCACATGCACGTTTCGCTTCCTTCTTCTCCATTCTTTCGCTAAGAAAAAAAAATGAAGTTACTAAATTGCACACATTTTTTTGTGGTGTTATTTATATTAGACCCCAAAACCATAAATGATCTACCATAGATAAAGTTACTATTTGTGGTGTTGTTTATATTAGACCCCCAAGCATAAATAATTTACCATGGATGAAGTTACTATTTGTGGTGTTATTTATATTAGACCCCCCAAAACCATAAATGATCTACCATAGATGAAGTTACTATTTGTGGTGTTGTTTATATTAGATACGTTCTCAATTTTTTCTTAAATAACCAGCATAATATGAATCTTTTTGGTTTCCGAAAGCAAACAAACATGGAGACTGTACATCGCACGACGACAGATCTACCTTCCATGTTAACTAAACTCAATGGTCTACTAATTGTTCACCTCAATAGTATCTGGACGAAACTGAATGACGATGTAGGAAAGATGTTTTACGTCTTCAATAACAATTTACATTTTTACGAAATTCCGATCGGTGGGAAACTTCAAATCACCGTGAATCCGGAAAACGTAGGCGAAATCAAAATTTCTACTGGCAAGAACATTTTTCGAATCAAGCACGACAAGATGCTTTCTAACATTACGTACGATGTTTCTGCAGGAGATTATCTTTACGTGGAACTCCTAGGAGATTACGATAAACTTATTCCTCTCTTCGTAGAATTACGAATCGTGTATCCTATTATAAATAACCATTAACCAAAAATGCCTAACGACATTTTCGGCCACACTAAGCGTGTAGACCACGCAGAAGAGATTCTCATGTTGGATGTCCGAATTAAAAAGTTGAGGAGCGATTTGATCGCTTTGCAGGAGACCTTAAACAAAAGTTTAGAGTCCGAGATCGCTACGCTCCAAACGCAATGTCTCGACCCCATTCTGAAAATCGATTCCGAACTGAAAACGCTCATAAAAAATTATGTCGACGTACCTTCTTACGACAACGTTCAAAATATACAGTTGAGCGTGGATAAGCTTCAAAATGATTTGCTCAAATTGCAGCAATTTCAATCGAAAAATGAAGATTTGGAAAAATTGAAACTCGAAATCGAAGAACGAACTTCGGCAATCGAAAAGAATTTCTCTGAACTTCAAACCGTCGTGAAAGATATTGATGTAGAACGCTTGCATGTTGTTGTTTCCAAATTACAAGAAGAATTCGCCAGCACGTTGGAAGAAATTAAATCCAAGTTACAGACTTTGGAAGATACCATGACGAACCTACCATCGTCAGACGAACTACAGGTCATCGGCAAAAGCGTCGCGAACATAAAAATTCAATTGGAGGCTTATCAAGATTTCGAACACATTCAAACCACCATCGCTACGCTTCAGGCGTCTCTGGAGTTGATCAACGAAGAGATTAAAAATATTCACGCTGAAACGAGCGCGTTAACGAGCATTCAGGACACGTTGAGCATGGTTCAGCAGAAGATCGAATATTTAGAAAATTTGAACGTCGAAACGAATCTTGCTCATTTTCATCACGTACTGGACAACATACAGGGTGACTTGGAATCGTTACGGATGAGCGTACCTTCGAGCGAAGATTTGGAAAAATTGAAAACGGCGGTAACGGCACTATCCGAATCGAGCGACATCAAAAGTTCGTTAAGCGATCTCGAGAGTAGGGTGGCCAATCTCCCCACCTCCAAAGAATTACACGCTTTGAAAAGGAACATATCTCGAATGCTGAAACGACTGGAAACGGAAACGGCGAACGTGGAACAGATTCGAGACGAACTTGCTTCGCTGGTGTCGACGCTGCCCACTTCGCAGAGCGTCGCCGACCTTCACACGCAGTTTACCGAGATGCGAAGCATCGTGAACGATCTTACCGAGAAAAGTTCGAAATTGAATCAAGTTGAGAATCTTCAGAGTATTGTCGTCAACATCAGAGATCAAGTTGGAGTGCTGGAATCCACGCAGGAATCGACGCTGGCCTCTTTCGGTGCCACGTTGCAAGAACTCAACGAAAACTACAAGCAATTGAACGTGGAAGTGAAAATCAAACCGTCATTTTCTACAGTAACGGATACCATCGTCGAATATTTGTTGCCCGTACAAAATACACTGGGACAGCTTCACAGCAACCTCGTTAGCGTCGATACTAAATTCGCTAAACTGCATTCTCTGCAAGCCATCGAAATCAACAGCGTACCCAATCAGCAGAGAATCTCCACGTTCGTCGAAGGTAACAAACTGTACATGTTGCATCCTTATCATCCGTACTACAAGTTTCTCCTCGATGGCACGATTCAGATAAATGAATTTTCGTACTGGTCTCACGGCAGAAAAGCTAGTGTTCCCACCATGACCTTGATATCGAATCGTGGTGTCCAGAAAGCAGGAAACATTCCTCTGGCACGTTGGAACGAAACGCGCAACGTATATGAAATACACGAAGACGAAGATCTTACCGTTTTCGACGTGAGTGCGGGCGATAAGCTGATCGTTCAAAACACGAGCGAAGTGCCACCCTCTTTGAATCCCATCACGCTGGTGCTTCTCTTCAAACGTAATCTCTAAAAAATGTCTAGGCAAGCCATCGTCCAAGAATTGCATAAACCTGCGCGCCGCAACTACGAACGTTTGGCGGTGGTGACCAAGGGCATCGACGACCTCTGGCAAAGTGACCTTGTGGAGATGAGCAGCGGTAATCTAAAAAACGTTCATAAATTGAACAAGGGCAACAAGTACCTCCTCACAGTCATAGACACATTTTCGAAATTCGCGTGGGCTCTACCTTTGAAGGCGAAAACAGGAACATGCGTCACGGAAGCATTCAAATTAATTTTTCACGAAAACGGCAGACGACCTCGGTTTTTGCAAACGGACAACGGTAAAGAATTCTACAATGCCGTATTCCAAAAGTTTATTCAAAAACACGACATTCGACATTATTCGACTTTCAGTCACATCAAAGCCAGTATCGTGGAAAGATTTAATCGAACCTTGAAAACACACATGTGGAAACGATTCACGCTTCGGGGAAATTACAAATGGGTCGACATCCTGCCGGAACTCGTCGATACCTATAATGATACGGTACACAGAACGATAGGCATGAAGCCAGCTGACGTTACGAAATCTGACGAGCAGCGTTTAATTTCTACAGTTTACTGTCCAAAGTACACTCCCACGACTACCAAGAAATCAAAATTCAAAATTGGAGACCAGGTGAGGATCAGCAAATTCAAACGCACCTTCGAGAAGGGGTTCACAAAAAATTGGAGCACGGAACTTTTTACGGTGGTTCGAGTTTTACCCGGAAACCGACACACGTATATAATAAAAGATAGTAGCGGCGAGATTTTGAAAGGAAGATTTTACGAAGAGGAACTCTCTAAAACAAAACATCCCGACACGTACCTCATCGAGAAAGTATTGCGTAGGAAAGGTGACAAACTGTTTGTCAAATGGCTGGGACTTCCAGAAAAAAGTTGGATCGACGCGAACGAAGTGATCTTGTAAGTACATGGAACGTGGTGAAACGTCTACCTGATTCGGAAAATCAAACAAAAAAAAAGAACGGCGGGTTGCTCCCCGACAGCATCCGCTGTCTGATCGTAGGTCCTTCTGAGTGTGGGAAAACAACACTGCTCGTGGACAATTTTCTCCTCGCACCGAATTGGTTAGATTGGAAGAACAGGCACCTCTACGTGTTCTCGAAAAGTTTGGAGCAATCCAAATACCAGCAACTGATGAAACTGTACGATGGTCTGGATATTGCAACGTTCGCTTCGGAAATTATTCCACTCGACGATTGCCGTGAAAATTCAGTCGTTGTGTTCGACGACGTCATCCTGGAAAATCAAAATGAAATTCGCAACTTTTTCACGCAAGGTCGTCACAAAGGAATGGATTGCTTTTACCTAGCTCAAACGTTTTCCAAAATTCCAAAACAGTTAGTACGCGACAACGCTAATTTCACATGTTTGTTTCGTCAAGATCACACCAACCTCAAGCACGCGTACGATGACTACGTAGGCGGAGACATGAACTACAATCAATTTTCGGAATGGTGCTCCCACTGTTGGAACAGTGACGATTTCGGTTTCGCGACGATCGACATGACGAGGAAACCCAACGACGGAAAATACAGAAACAAAATCAACGACTTTCTAAACGTTGCAACGTTGTGAGAAACGACGTGTATAAATAACGTTATGACGAAACGAAAAATCGAAGACGAAAATCTCAAGCTCCGCGATTACCTCGCGAAACGCTTCAAAGGTTGGAAATCCGAGAATCGCGGATTCTACGAAGAGAAGAAACGTCAAGATCAACCTGTGATCGACGCCATCAGCGATCTAGGTAAAGAAATTAAAGGCGTCACGGAACAAAATAAAAATTTGATCAACGAACTCGTACCACTTGCAGCTAAAAGTTACGCCGTACCCACGCCTATTTCGAGCATTCCTTCGACGCCGTTCGAACTAAGGGACGTACCGGCACGACGTCAAGCCATAGGTAGCACGTCGTCGTCTTTGGATAAGATCGAGTTGGGACCTTTGGCACGAGACTACCTGAGCACGGGGAAATTCGACAAGGATGAAGTGTTCGGATTGTATCCGAGCATGGAGAGCAACGAAGGCGGTGGTGTGGTTTGGAAGATTGGAAAATCGAAGGTGACTTTCGAAGGCAACGATATTAAAGTTAATTTAGGCGAGAAGGATAGTTGGAACAGGTATCCGGGTACGGTAGGACTGTGGGAACTCGTTGCCAAAAAGCAGCCGAAAGATTACACCGACGAAGATTACCAGAGTTACAAGGAAATTTTGATCATGACGGATGCCTTGTACCAGAACAACGACGCCTCGCAGAATAGGGTGAAATCGAGCAGCGGCGAGAAGTACAGAAATCTCATCAAACCGATATGGAACCAGGTGAAAACAGGCAGCGGCGTCAAACTCTACAACACCCTGCCCAAAGAGTTTGTGTGGGTGGACGACGTGCGCAAGCTCATAGACAGGTTGTTGGTTATTGCAGGAGAGGAGAATGCAGGCAATCGTAATTTCTACAACGAGAAGGTAGGAATTGTGGACATGATCAGCACAAAACTTTCCAACTTCATCGTGAACAACGACAAGGGCATAGGTTACCTCATTAAAATTATCAACACGCTGCCTCCGAGATTCTGGAACGTGGCCGAAGGAAAGGGACTCGTGAACGACATCATCAACAAGTTACCTTTCGAGATGCATTTACCCGGCTACCAGTTCTGCGGACCGGGTACCAAACTCGAGAAAAGATTGGAGAGAGGAGACAAGGGCGTGAATCCGTTGGACGCCGCATGCAAAGATCACGACATCGCTTACAACACCACTCGCACCAATCTGGATGCACGTCACGAAGCAGACAGAAAGTTAGAGCACGCAGCTTTCGAAAGATTCGTTAGCAGAGACGCTTCGCTGGGAGAAAGAGTTGCAGCACTGGGCACCACCATCGCCATGAACACGAAACAAAAATTTGGGTGGGGTGTATAAATAAATAACATACAGTAAAAAAGAAATAATAACAACATGTCTTGCATAACCGATTTGCCGCACGAAGTGCTATGTAAAATATTCAAACACGCTTGCGAGGATGTAGGGAAACTTTTACACGTAGCAAGAACAACTCCGAAATTTCGTATCCCTTGTGAAATGCTTATCAAGAGCCATCTTCGGGAGATCAGTGGAATGAGGTGCGGTGATCTTGACACTCTTCTTTCGGTTGCGGGGGAAAAATTAAACAAGAGAATAGACGAACTGCACGAGGCGAGGCAGGGGAGAAGACGATATACTGATGATTGGTATAAGTCGAAACAAGAGACGGAAGATATCATCACGCACATCATTGCGTTTTCCGAAGTACGAACTTTCTTCCTCTAACGCACACACACAAAAAAAAAATCTTCGATACAAACCATGAAAAAAATATATATATAAATAACACACATCGTGAAAAAAAATAATCTTCGGTATATATAAATAACACACATCGTGAAAAAAAAAAAAAAAACTAAATTTCTCTAACACACACACTGAAAATTTCTCTTCAATATGACGACTGAAAAAATGAGTGACCTCCAAGCATTAAAACAAATGCTAAATTTGTCAGTAGAGTATGTAAAAATTCGGGAATTGGAAGTGGACAAACCTTACACGATAACTTCCGGCTCAATTGTTTCTACCCAGTATGGTCCCAAGGCACGTCTGCTGCTCAACGCACAATACACTCTATTTTTACCAGATCGATACGCTGACATGTTATCCGACGAGAAGCTAGCTATTTTAATCGAGAACAAAACTCGAATTGTGTACAAGGGTACAAAAGAACTTTTTGGTAAAAAAACAAAGCACGTAATAGAATTTGTGTAACGGTTCTGCGCGCAGTATATCCTTGAAAAAAAAATTATACGGAACAAAAAAAATCTCAGAACATTTATATATAAATAACATACCGAAAAAATTACACAAAACAAAAAAATCTCAGAACATATATATAAATAACATACCGTGAAGATAACATATAAAGCATCAACATGAAGCCCAAAGGTGTCGTGTACCAGATACCATACTCCAATCTGAAAAATCTAGGTGCCCTCGATGGTTTACTCACCAAGAAACAACGCGAGAAGAAACGTTCTTGCTTGACAAAAGGACACGGAATGAAATTACTTCTCAGCACACCTCAATTGAGACGCTTGCAGCGTTCGCGGAAACAGCAAAAGATCGGAGGTTTCATATTCAGCATCCCAGCCATCCTGGCAGCATTAGGGGCCGTTGGAAGTTTGGCCGGCGGTAGCGCCGCCATCGCGAAAACCGTCATCGACTCGAAGAAAAACAAAGCAGAATTGGAAGAACAAAAACGTCACAACCTGGCTATGGAGAAAAAAGGGAAAGGTATAACCAAAAAACAAAAAAGCAACCTCGATGCTTTGAAGAAATATAAAAAAAAGAAGAAGCCCTGTCCAACTTCGATATTGAATCTCTGATCGAACTGTTGGGAATAAAAAACTTCAGGGGTGTTTTCATGTCCGATTCTCTACCCTCTGTTGTGAAGAAAAAAGAGTATGGCGTGGTCAACCTGGACAGTTACAAAAATCCTGGTACACATTGGATATGCTACCTCAAAATTGACGATAACAATGCATTTGTTTTCGATTCGTTCGGTGGCACACCACCTGCCAGGTTGGTGAAGTATCTCAGTGTTGCCAACCTCTACTACAATGACAAACGCATCCAGGGTTTCACCGATGTTAACTGCGGCCACCTATGTCTTTCCGTTCTCGCATACATGTCTAAAATAAATAACCCGTCGGTGGAACATTTTCAAAAAGCATTGTGGAATCTTAAACACGATGGGGGTGTTCCATCTCACGAGCGAATCTTCGATCCTGAAACTCACGCTGCACGACGACATCGTCTATCCTAAATCCGTAGCTCTGCGCGCATTCTACAGCATGTACCTCATACCTAACGTCACGCAGCACAACAACAAAATTAGCGTCGGAAGCGAACACATCGTCGTCACGCCAGGCCAATACAATCTTTCCACTTTGCAAGCTCAGTTACCCAAAGGCACTTACCTTTCTCAAAATTCGGTCACGCACAGAGTGGAAATCGTGTCGGCAACGGAAACCATAAACCTGGGCACCATAGGAGAACTTTTAGGTTTCGAGAACAACACCAAACTCGAAGCCGGCATCAAGCACACGGCAGTCAATATTCCTAAATTTCTAGCCATCGAAACTCTGAATGTTCACTGCAACGTGGCGGAAGGCATGATCACGAAATCCTCGGACGGATTACTGGGAAGTCACAAGCAGACGGGAATCATCGCCACGTTCAAACCCAGTTCCGAGTTCATGGAACCGATCATCTACACACCTTCTTCGCCGATCTATTTTCCAGTATGTCGCAACCGCATAGACGACATAGAGTTGGTGGTGACGAATGAGAAAGGAGGGGTGGTGGATTTCGCAGGTGCAACAACCACTGCCATCGTGGAGATCAACGTATAATAAATAACACACATAGTAAAAAAAAAAAAAAATGGAGCAAATCGAAAGTTACGAATTGCAATCTTTCCCCCCCAACCGTCGCACGTTCGCCAATCTCAACGAAGCGAACAGGGAGATCGAATACGATGTGGACGTAGGGGATGGGTTCGTTCATCCTCACAGAGCAGACCTCTACCTTCAATTCGACGTGGTGAAGAAAGAAAGTGGAGAAGCGTTTCCCCCCAATGCCAATTTGAAACTCGTGGACAACTTCGTGCCTCACCTATTCTCACAGGTGGAGGTGAGGAAACACGGTACCGTCATCGACAGAATAGATTATCCAGGCATCACGTCGACGGCAGTGGGAACATTAAAATTATCCAAAACAGACGCAGCATACTATCAAGCGGGAGGATTCGAAGCCGGGGCCAAAATATCGACGAGAAGTCACACGGCGCTCTTTCCCATGCGTCTGCTGCCGGGATTCTTCTCGGACTACAAGGAGATTGTGTGGAAGGGGGGACTGAGAGTCACCTTTCGAAGAGCAGCCAACGACAACGGCGCACTGATGCGATACACCAACTTGAACGCCGACGGCACGCCGATAGCCAACACATTACCCGAAGCAGCCAAGTGCGTCATACGGAGCATGGAATTGAGAATGCCGATCGTGGAATACGAAACAAACTACGCCCTCAAGTACAAAGCGGAGATCTTGAAGAGTCCGCAGGTGGCGATTCACTTTCACGGTTACCAGTGCGTGCAGAAGATGGCATCGGGAAGTCACATGGAATTCGACGTGACAACTCAGTTCAACAACATACAGTTCGACATGCCAGATTTCGTCGTAGTGTTCTTTCAGACCGGGCGCGATAACAACCAGGAAAAAGATTCCAGCAAGTTCGACGACTGCAAGATCAAGAACGTTTATCTGAAGAATGGACGCAACGAAGTCTTCCCGCGCGAGAATTACAACCTCGACATGACCAAAGATGATTACCTCAAACTTTACGAAGCTTACACGGCTTACAAACGCGTAACCGAGGGAAGCGTGGACATGTACTACACTCCCAGCGAATTCAAAATCCGCAGGCCGATGTTCGTCATCAACACCACAAAAAGAAAACAAGTGGTGGTCAACGATCGAACCAACATCAAGGTCGTCTGCGAATTCAACAGTCCATTGCCCGAGGACACCGTATGTAGCCTCATCCTGATTGCAGAGAAGTCCTTCGCGTACGACGTGAAAAACGAGAGGGTCACAGAGCAGTTTTAAAATATATTGCCTTCATCGAGCAAGAATAGCTTTTCTACATCCCCAATTACAAAATTTTTAATCTAAAACACATCCAAAGCACTCCAATAGGATGCAGAGTGTTTTTTAGGATCAAATCGAATTTCTTAAACAAATTAAGAGGGGGGGGGGGCTTGCTTGTAGTTGAGTAGTTATGATCAAAACCTATCCAACAAAGCCACAATCATCATCCTAGCTCAATTAGGAGCCGAGAAAATCAATGTCTTAGAAAACGTCTTAAAATAATTGTCTTAAGAAAATTTTCTTGACAGACCGGAAGTAACATCTTGACAGACCGGAAGTCGACTTTCTTAAAGATTAAGATATTTGTCTTAAGACGTTTTCCAAGATATTGATTTTCTCGGCTCCTATGGGACCTAGAACCATGTAACTTTGGTCTATGTATATACCAGTACTTGCCCGACGCTGTGGCCGAGTGGTTAGCACATCGCGCTGCGACGCCAAGAGTTCCGCGTTCGAATCCCGGTCGGGTATGGTTGTTTGTGAATATCCATTTTCATCAATTTCATCACTCATCTTCGCAAATTAGCCAACAAGTACAAAACGCGAAGTAAAATAAACTAAATCAATCAATCAATCAATATACCAGTATTTTTCCTACATGTTCACTCACCTTACAACCCACCCGATCAAAAAAAAAAAATTTACCCCCTGTGCGCATGCGCGCATGTATAAATTTTTAAAATATAGGTTCGATATTAAAAACAAAATATTATTTTTTTTTCCTCCTCTCCTCTCTCTGGCCAAGATTGCAAATAATTGCAGAAATAATAATACCATGATATTTTTTAGACTGAAGGTCTAAATAAATAAGATTCGAATAACTATGTACTTCCACTAGTCTCTGCGATGGTGCAGCGATAGCCTTGTAATCCAGGGTTCGATACCCACACAAGTGGTTTTTGAAACTGAAGATCCAGTCCCGATTAGCCTTACTGTGCATAAAATAGACTTAAAACATCAAATCAAACAGTACTTCCACTAGCCTCTGCGATAGCACAGCAATAGCCTTGTAATCTCGGGTTCGATACCCACGCAAGTGGTTCTTGAAACTGTAGGTCCAGTCCCGATTAGCCTTACTGTGCATAAAATAGATTTAAAAAAAACAACAAAATCCAATCCAGAGTATCAACAAATTCAAAAAATAGAGTTTCCCCTGTACACTTGTATAATTTTAAACTCAAAGTTCCATACCCAGCAGAGGTGGTTCGAATCCCGCTGTAGGCCCAGTTTCGATTAGCCTTACCGCGTAAATTTTAGTTTTATAGCTAGTCAAGCAACTTGTGTGCGTATAACTTATGCTGATATGGTACTCACCTGACAGACCAAACTAATTCGGCTTCTATTACACTTGATATTTACACTTGGTATAGCGTACACTTTTATGCGACTGCCCAGTAGCAATACTCGACTGCAACTAATGTGCGCGAGGTTTCTAATATAAACTTATACCTGCCGACAGCTAAACTTTCAAGATTGGTTCGAGCTATGCGTGAACGCCCTTTCCTAGAAAAAATATCGTTGACGCCCAGCTGTATTTTGCTGGAAACAAGTAGAACTTGTTTCGTGATTTGAATCTTGTGTGCCCTTTAGTGCAATCCAGGAAAAAAATATCGTTGAGTTCATCGCACAGCCTGGGTGTGACTGCAGGAAGTTGTCAATCACATAGCCGTCGCAAAAGCTGAGAATTTGCACAGTTTTCAGCAGTAACAAATAATCTTGATTTTTGTCGAGTTTCAAAAAGCTTATCACGCCCAGATATTTAAACATCCGGTTTAATTGTTACCGCCGCCGCTAGTTGATCGCACCCATCGTACCCAACCCATCCGGTTTGATTGTTACGCGACATCGCAGCAGTGATTTCCCACGGCAGCTCTTTTCTCCCCCCACGATTGCTTTCAAGCATATCGTTTCGCTCTGTTGCTTTAGTATCCTGGGCTGTAATGATACCATCAACTCGATGGACAACTTTCTGCAGTCACACCCAGGTAATTGACAGCTTCCTGCAGTCGCACCCAGGTAATTGACAGCTTCCTGTTGTGTAATTGATGGTTTCCCATAGTTACCCGCCCAAGTTTCCACACAACACAGTTGAGTTGACCACAGATCACCCCCAACAGTCGATGAAAATTGTAGATAGGCTGTAATTGATGGCTTCCCGCAGTCACCCACCCAAAATTTTTTACATGGTTGAGTTGACTACAGATTTTCAGCTTGCCCTTCAGTCACTTCAGTAGATGAAAAATACAAAAATAAAAAAAAATACGTACGTGTGTGTGTGGCGCATCGTTGCCGCGAGAGAGGATTGCAAAAATCACGATATACATTGGCGCTCGGGACTTGGAAATAATGCATATTCGCTCACCACTGTTGCCAGCTTAGTCTCTCTCTTTATCTTACAGCAACATTGGCATCTTTATTTTTTTAGTTGTAGGTGGGTTGCCAACGCACTCTAGTTAATAATGCTACATATTATACACGCACACACATACTGTGTTGCTATCTATCTATCTATCCCTCTCTCTTTTACGGCAATATATGTTTGTTGCCGACTCTTCTTGCTCAGTGTGTGTATGTTACGTCAGTATATAAATTAGTTAAGCCTCAAGTAAGATAGCTCTTGCCAAGTAAAAAAAAAAGCTGTAGGTAAATATTAGCAACACTATCGGTTGTTTAAATTTTTCCCTCTCTCTTTTTTGTAAAAAGCTATGGCAAACCAGTAGGTTGGCAAATTGCTTTATGCACTGTAAGGCCTCAAGCAGTATTGCCAGCTCCTTGCTTTAGGTTAGGTTAGACCAAATAAAAACCTTGGTGATTTTTTTCGAGTAAGATGTTGGCAACGCTGCGAGAAAAACCTCAAGCAATGTTGCCAGCTCCTTGCTTTAGGTTAGACCCAAAAAACCTTGATGATTTTTTCGAGTAAGAAGCTAACAACACTGCGAGCCTCACCGAGCCCTATTTTCGGTTGGCAACACTGCGAGAAAAGCCTCAAGCAAGGTTGCCAGCTCCTTGTTTGAGGTTAGGTTATACCCAAAAAACAAAAACCTTGGTGATTTTTTCGAGTGAGGAGTTGGCAACACTCTCGGTTAACTCGTCCTCCTCTCTCACTCTTCCTTCCTCTCTCCTTTTTTGTAATAGGGTAAAAAATAGCTTAAAAAGTGATGTCAGAGCTTTTTCTAGCCATTTTTTTTTTTCATTGTAGGTTAGTTTAGTGCGTAAAACATCGTAAAAAAAAAGTAGGTCAAAGGACGTCGCCAGAACGTAGCGTTCCACCTACTGACGCCCCGAAGCACTTTTCGGTTGCGCTTTTTATTAGTCGCACTGGGCCATTGGTAGCGCTGTTTATTAGCGATCCTGGTTTTCCCCTTTGGTCGTCAAATAGGAGGTGGCGCTATTGTCAGTTTAGTCGACCCTACTCCTTTATATAAGTATAGCTTGTATCGTTTGCCAAGGAAACCGGGAAAGGGAAAGAAAACATATATAGGGCATAAAGAAAAGGAAGCGAGACGACGCAACTAGATTTCGTATATATAGAAGAAATAATAAAAGAAGTCCTTTCCATAATCAAAAGAAGAAGAAGCCTATTCGATAATCAAAAGGAAAAGAAGAAGAAGTTTTTTCCATAATCAAAGAAGAAAAGAAGAAGAAGCCTTTTCCATAATTAAATAAGAAGAAGCTTATTTCCATAATCAAAAGAAGAAAAGAAGAAGAAGCTTTTCGATTATCAAAGAAGAAGAAGCCTTTTGATAATAAAAGAAAGAAGAAGATTTCCTTTCAAGAAGAATGTAACCGATGTAAATCTTCGATATATTTCAATGTCGCTATATATTTTTCTCTGTATTTTGTATAGTTCTCAGAATATAGATCCGCATTTAACTATATCCTCTTGGCTATAAAACGCTTTCTTATTTGGAATTCTCAAACAAAGAACCTATCCCCCTGAGATTAAGATATCTGTAGCCGTGGTAAATAACATGTAAGTACGTACCCACAAGGGGCGTAGCAACGTGTACCCGCTCCTTTTGAAAAATGTAAGCTCGAAGACAATCTGTATTCCATTTGTTTGTATTGGCAACTTGGTCAACCTGAGGTTATTATAAGGAACTATTTCCTAGATGTTCATGTAACCGTTATAAAATTACAAATAAAATATATTCACAAGCTTAGATATACTTACAACGAAGAATTTCAAATGCATGTGTATAGAGTAATTCTAGAAGTACAGAGCTATATCAGAGTATTGAACTTCTTTTTGCAGGATAACATTTACAATATTCACGCGACAGAATAATTAAGACCTGTTTCTCCAAGGGAAGCAAAGGGCGTAGTGTAATGGTTAGAGTTCTTGAAAGCATTGATTGTGGTCCCAGGTTCGATACTCCTTAGGAGGTGTTCTTTTTTTAATACTCCTTTTATTACAAAATAGAGCATGGTAACATTAATTGTAATAGCAGTGTATAGTAGCTACATTGTTCTACAAATGGAATTTATATATAAAAAAATGAATTGACACACGTTCAAAGGGATTCCGCAAATATCGAATGAAAAGTTCTCATCATGTGCAATTCTCCATTAAATGTTTTCTCCGAGTCGTACTACCTTCGTTTTCTTTGTTACAAACAAGTATTGTTTGCACATTACATGTAGGAGGAGAGTTGCATCTACATTTCACATTGGTCAGCTCCTTCTCCTTACTTTCAGGAGCGAAAGCTTGTAGGGTAGTGTTTACCGTTCAGGACTGTCAATCTGATGGTCGTAGGTTCAAACCCTTCCGGTGGCAGAAAATTTTCGTAAGTTTTAGACCTATCCCATTGTGTTCATTGTTCACCCCGTGTGAAACGGAATGATTCAGTTTGGAATTAACGATGGGGGAGGGGAAATATTAAATTACAAAATCTCCATTTCAACGAACCGAGAATTGGACAAAAATTGGATAATTGTTATAAATATTAAAATTACATTCATGTTTTTAGTGGTATAATCGCAGGTAAAATCAAAGATCTTACATGGAAGATTTTACCTTGCTCTGAACTAAGCCAAAAGGCATTTCGCACCGATTTTATACATTCTCCAATACATTTCAAAATGTTATTGAATGTTTCATGTCGATAATTTGACCAATGCATCAATTCTTGACGCTGAGACGATATTTTCTGCAACTACCTCTTCTCTTCAGTCCCTTCTGTTCTTCTCTTCTCCTTCTCCTTCTTCTCTCCCCTCCTTCTGCTCTGCTTTTATCTCATATCGCCGCCTTCCCTACTTTTCTCGCATCTTATCTCCATCCCACTCATCTCCATTCCTCGTATCTCCTTTCCTGTCTTAGATTTCCGACTCCACGCACTTTTCTCCTCTTCTTTTCGTTCTTCTCTTTTTCTCTCCTTTACTCTACTCTCCACTCTCCTCTCATCTCGTTTTCCTTCTCTTTTCTCTTCTTTGCTCCATTTTCCTCATCTCTCCTAGAATATTTTTCCATTCTCCTCACTACATCTCATCTCCTCGTCAATCCTCTCTTCCTTCTCTCCTCTACTTTTCCTTTTCTTCTCTCGCTTTCTCTTTCTCCTGTCCTTTGTCACCTCTCGTTTTCTCTTACCTCTTCTCCTTTCTGTAGACTCATCAGCGATGAAATGCTAGAAAACCTATTATTTTTCTTTCAGAAAGAATTTTGTCACTTGCGATATAATATTGATATTGTTAATACTTTTTATACACTAATACTTGTTTTTATTTCTTTCGCGTATTTTATAAATATGTATTGTGCATGTGGCAACCCTGAAATTGAGCCTAACTCTACACGCAACCCACCAACGCCTTGTGTAAATTGGGTTGCCTAGTTTAAAATGTCGTTGTCCTAAAACTTTTGAGAGACACTGTACAAGGACGTTTCGGAATGATTCCTATGGAAATGTGATACATATGAAAATGGTTCTTGTAAATTCCTGCTCATGTGTACACGATATCGGAAAGCAAAATATGGCGATAACGATCAAAAGGCCTTCAGAAAGAACGTAAAATATTCTAATGTAAAGAGTTTGTGTGAATTACAAGTAAGTCTCAAAACTGGAAATTTTAGGGAAACGTAAAAACTTGAAATTTATAATTGCAAATTTAATGAAATTGCAAGAACTGTTGATGTAATACTTTTCATGCAAATGCGGAAGCTTGACGAGTCTATCTCAAATATTAATTTGCACGTCTAATATGGTAAATGGGTAGCTACATGACGTATGGGGGATGCGACCAATCTCAGATTACATTAGCAGGTGACTTCTACAGCTACACAAGGTCAAACATGTAAATAAATCTATCAAGAAAATGTGTGATCTATATAATAGATGCTCCGAAAGGTTTGATTAATTTAAAATTTATGGGTGCGTCGGCACTTAAGGCCATTTTGCACCCTTCTATGTATACGGGGAAATATCCCCTTATCTAAAATTCTGACTGAAAACTAAAAAAGGGGGTAAATAGCCCCTTGGGAAAAACTAAAAGTGCAGGTTGTAAAAAGACCTGCACGAGACAAACACAACACATTAAAAAGTCAGAACAAACAAACTAAAAACCTCCTTACAGACGGTGAAAGAGTCCAGCTCTTCGCAAAAAACTAAAAACATTTGATAAAATACTGCTGTCATCGCCCAAGAGGGATGACAAACAGCCGGAAAGGTTAAACGTCTGCCGGAGGTAAGCAAGATGGACACATTCAACGAGAATGCGTCGAATGCTTAAAACAACATTACAAACACGACACAACGGAGGGTCCAGCCCTTGTAGCAAGTGACTATGCGTGAGACGGCTGTGTCCTACACGCATGCGGGTAAGAATAACTTCTTCTCGCCGAGAAGGACGGGACGAGGAACGCCAAGCACCTATGGTGGGCTTAACAGCGTGAAACTTGTTCCCCGTTTCCGCATCCCACTCGGCCTGCCAAGTGTCAAGAAGGGAACAACGGAACACATTCTGCAGGTCGCTAGCTGGCAAAAGGTGGACGAGAACGTCGCCATCTGCATCAGCAGACTTGGCGGCAGCATCAGCTGCTTCGTTCCCCTGGATGCCCACGTGGCTAGGGACCCAACAGAAGTGTACATCCGCACTGGCAGATAAGGACACAAGCCGTCTGAATATGCGTTGCGCTACCGGATGCCGGGAATACGGCGAATCCAGAGTCTGCAACACACTGGTCGAATCACTGCACACAAGGACTTTCTTCAGACCATTGACGTCTGCAAAGTCCAGTGCCTTTAGAATGGCGTAAAACTCTGCCGTATAGATGGAACAGGGAGGATGTAGCGAGTAACTGGAACTTTGAGAGTCTAATACGAAGGCGCAACCAACTGATTCGAATGTCTTGGACCCATCCGTGTAAAACACATTAAAATTGAAGTGCTTCGCACGAATTCCTAAAAACCGTTGCTGGTAGACAACCATTGGTGTTTCTGCTTTTGGAAGGGCAGTCAGAGAAAAACCGATAGAAGGTGCAGGAAACTCCCAGGTAGGGAGAGGCGGAATGAGTGGAGAGACGCCAGGAAGATCACATAGGGAACCTAAATTAGATATATTTCACATAGCTATTAAGGCCTTCAAAAAGGTATTCAGAATGTGGGTGAATAAAGGCCGACATCGTAATTATGAACGCAATTTTTTCTGTGGTGTATTTTTTCATAGTTTGTATGCAATTTATATATATAGTATAATCTATGGTATCAATTGACTACGGGTTCTAGGAAATTATCACTTGCACAGAATAGTGTTTTCATAATAAGTTTGATTTATTCGTAGCTCTTCTCTATCATTTTGCTCATCGAAACGATTAGGATTCATAGACGAAATTAATGAACGAACATCCCACGTCCAGGCCATGACCAGAATCTATTCTTCCATAGTAACATAGTGGTTAAAATTTCGCTTTGTTAACTAACCAACGAGGCTATAATTTGAAAATGATTTTCACGTAGTATTAGACAACTTAACGGCTTAGTACATACATCAATAACTTCATCGTCATAAATTTGTCGCTTAACTATATTATCTAGCTTGTTTTGAAACATGGTTGTGATTAATTACAAAAATGCTTATGATATATGATTATTTAGTATTTAATATTTGACAGTTCTAGTAATCCCTTTTTCATTCTTGCTTGCTGTTGAATTGTTGAATCATTTTTCATATTTCCATGAATTTGAACTTAATGTGGCGCTCAGCCCCATCTACTGTTGTAACAGTAAGACCATAATTTAATGGTATTTATTATTTTATATTTTATATCCAGCAGTATCATATTTTTAAATCTTCCAACCCAATGGAAGTGAATTATACTACTGTCTGATTAAAAATCATAGATACTAGAGTTTGGACTCCGATTAAAAATTAACTAGTAGACATACATAAAAACGAGTTACATAAAAATTTAGAGTTATGCAAACAATGAAATTCTGTAAATAAAAAACGGGTTGTATGATCGTTAATTATTAATTTTCAGGTTTTCAAAATTTCTCAAAAAATAGTTTTTTTTTTCAATTTTGCCAAAAAACTTTTTCTTAGTATTGGGTAGTCCTATAAATACAATATCTCTTGTTTTGAAGCTCTTTGCATCTGCTTCTAAAATGCATTATAATTGTCGATTCACATTGCGAAACCGATTTTATACAGAATTTTATGCAACGGAGTTAAGCTGTTCGCAATGTGAACGAAAACAAGTCTCTGCGCAAGTAGTGACGCGAGACGGCTCCACCAATTAACACGTGAGAGGGAACGGGATTGCGTGGAGGCGGAAAGCGACTGCAGTTACAGCCTTTCTAGCAACGTTTTCTGCTTCTCTCTACCCACTCAATTTCCACCACTCCATGCGCAGATTTGCTCCACAGACGACCGGAACAGAGTACATACGAGTATATCTAGTAGCTTTAACATTTTCTTCTCTTTTCCTCACATTGTTTTCCCTCTGTTCTCTTTGTTCCTCCTACACTATCTCTACACTTTCCTTATCTCCTCTGTATTCTCCAATACACTACATTTCTCTCTCCTCTCTGTGTCAGCTTTCACTATTTCCTTTCTCCTTTAATTGTCCGTTTCTCGTTCATTCAGTCGTTGTTTTTTTCAGCAAAATTACGACATGATCCTTGTACTTTACCGTTTCTCATGTCATTAGTTTTAATATTGCGACCTGATTTATTCCCCTACCGGTGTTCTGTTAACTTTCTTTATTGAGTGAAATGGCGAAACGCACGGAAACATGTGCATTAAAGCAAAACCATTCTCAAGAGGGAGAAAGAAACATCTTTGAATCAAGGAAAATAGCGATGGAATACTGAAGAATCCTGCTATCTAGATGCATGTTCTAAATAGCACAGTCATTTCTCTTTGTTCTCATATATATGTAACTGCCAATTTATGAAAATGCCTCATTCATTTTTTCCTTAGGTCATCCGAACGCTTTCTGTTTGAGTGCTTCTGTTCTTGTTCTTAATATTATACAAAGTGTGTAACTGTACAAAAAAAATTAAATGATAAAATTTCTGTAGAAATGTATTTAAACTTTATTTCCTATGTTGCTAATTGAGAATTAAAAACCCAGTTTCTGTCTCACGAATTACAATTCAAACCAGAAGTTTCTATCTTGCCATATCACCCAACAAAAATTCAAACCACAAGTTGCTATTATGCCAAACAAGAATTCAAACTATAAGTTGCTATCTTGCCATCTCACCAAACGAAAATTCAAACCACAAGTTGCTATTTTGGCAAACGGGAATTCAAACCAGAAGTTGCTCTCTTGCCATCTAACAGAACGAAAATTCAAATCGCAAGTTGCTATTATGCCAAACGAGAATTCAAACTATAAGTTGCTATCTTGCCATCTCACCGAACGAAAATTCAAACCACAAGTTGCTATTATGGCAAAAGATAATTCAAAATAGAAGTTGCTATCTTGCCATCTCACCGAACGAGAATTCAAACGACAAGTTGCTATTATGGCAAAAGATAATTCAAACCTGAAGTTGCTATCTTGCCATCTCACCGAACGAGAATTCAAGCCACAAGTTGCTATTGTGTCAAACGAATTTCAAACAAGAAGTTGCTATCTTGCCATCTCACCTAACGAGAATTCAAGCCACAAGTTGCTATTATGTCAAACGAAATTTCAAACAAGAAGTTGCTATCTTACCATCTCACCTAACGAGAATTCAAGCCACAAGTTGCTATTATGTCAAACGAAATTTCAAACATGAAGTTGTTATCTTGCCATCTCACCGAACGAGAATTCAAACCACAAGTTGCTGTTATGCCAAACGAGAATTCAAACAAGAAGTTGCTATCTTGCCATCTCACCGAAAGAGAATTCAAACCACAAGTTGCTATTATGCCAAACGAGAATTAAAATATACTCTATCCCAGGAAACTCTGGAGCAAGCGAACGAAAACAAGTGTCTGCGCAAGTATCGAGTCTAGAGTACTCGACCAATGATCGTGTGAGACGGGATGTAAGTGCATGTTGAGGAAATTGCGGCTGCAGCTCTGTTAGGAGCAGCTCGTACTGCTTCGCTTCTCCAACTGGCACTTTCCTCTTCTCTAGCTTTTTGCTCGGCCTTCCTCCACAAAGTCCCGGGACAGAGTATTGAAGTTATCTTTTGGAATGACAATCAAAATCTTATGTTCCTTATGTTAGACTGTAGGTCAAGTCACGATTAGCCTATTTGAGCATACCTTGGATTCACCTTCGACGATGAGGATGAATAATGACTGCATGAAATTAAGGTACACACACAATACACATATTCCAGCTCTAGGACTCGCTCGAACCTGGGACTTTAAGAGCGCGGCCATCACAACGGTTTAAATATACTCGTGATTAGTTAGAAAATATGCTACTTTTGTCTGTAAACTGCCACGAGTTCGTTTTCTTCCCCCTACATTTTACACTTACCGGATAGTTGATACTTGATATAAGTTTTTGTTGTTGTGAACACATATGATTGAATACTAGTACTTTTTCTTTGAAACAGTATTGTAAATTGATTTTAGTGTAGTTTACATTATCTAAACTCCGTACCAGCTAACTGTAGACCAGGCGAACGAGAACAAGTCTCTGCGCAGGTAGTGACGCGAGATGGCTCCACCAATGAACAGTGAGAGAAACGGGATTGTGTAATGGGCGACGGGATTTTCCCGATTTCCTCTGATATGCAGCGTTGCAAACTTTTGAAAAGGATAAAATACCGAACGCACATGGCAAACGGACCGTATTTTTGTCTCCAGGTCCGTACGATTGGTTAAAGTTCTTTGGGAAATATTAGGGATAAAACTGCAAGAGCATTTAGCGTACGGACTAAGGTCTGGACCGTACATCCGTATATGTACGGTCAAGACCGTACGGTTGGCAACGCTGCGCTTTCACCACTCGATTTTCCTCCTCCTCCTCTGCCGATATGCGCGTCCCTGCTCTACAGTTAGCTGGGACAGGGTATACGTATAATCTAAGCGATAAGACATTGTAATCTACAAAAGAGTTTGATTGATTGATTGATTTAGTTTGTTTTACTTTGCTTTTCTGCACTTTTGGTTAATCGCGAAGATGAGGATGAGTGATTACGAGATGGACGAAATGATAATGACAAACATATGCAGACGACACAACACAAGCCCCACGGAAGATTATACTGGCTGTGAGCCCAGACGCCAGTGCCTCGATAGTCTGTAAAATGCAGTCCAGGGTGTACTATATATGTGTATCTTCGGACAGGGTCCCACCTTCCACCTTATGTAATCTACTAGTATGAAACAGCATTTTAAATTAATTATTAATATAGTTTCATTATATGCATAGACTATGTAAGCTGACAAGGTACTCTACGAAACGGCATTGCAAATTAATTTATAGTTTAGCTTACATTGTCTGCGTGCACTATGTAAACCATGGGACAATGTAGTTATGTGTTAAGCATATCGCCCACTGACATGCGGGAAACGCGCCACCCCGAATCTCCGATTGGAAAATTCCATGTGCCTTCCGAGGGTAGTCCGCCCATGCACATTGTAAATCTTTAGTAAGGCCTCACTGACGCTTCACCTTTTACAAAAAAACAAAAAAACAAAAAAAAACGATATTGAATTGGAAACACTGCAGCGTCAATGCCGAAACTCTATGCAAGATAAGAAAGAGCTGCACAGCTGTCAGTCGTGAACACCACACAGAAGAGCAATGTTAACCATGAGTCATCAAGCAATTAGCACAACGTTTCTTTCTGTGATCATTCGGCCTCGGAAGAAATATTTCTTGTCCATTTTGAGCTCTCAAGAAATCAGGTTCTGAGCTGGCGATTTATTTCCTTCATGAAAGAAAAAAGGTTGTTCGTTTTTTCGTTTCTTTTCTTTTTTTGTCATTAGCTCTAAAACAAATATAAAAAGAAAACAGGCATCTGATAACTTTGCTATTTTTATGACCATATTATATCCCTCTTGTTTACTTTCAAAGATAAGGACGAATGTTGGAGTGACCAGAAAAAATGAACGAACACAATAAGCTCTTAAATATTACCCACGCTTCGAAAATAGATGCCGGCCCCAGTGGCAGAGTAGTTACCATATCACGCTACGACGCCAGGCGTCCCGCATTCGAATCCTGGCCTGGGCATTGATTCGTGAGTGTCCATTCATCAATTTCATCATATCGTCACTAATCCCCATATTTGATTGAGTTTCATTAATTGAGTTTGTGTTTGAAGTCCACTTTATACACAGTAAGGCTAATCGGAACTTGACCTACAGTTTAAAGTGGGATCCGAACCACTATGTGCCTCCACCGGGTATCGAACCCGGGAACCCTTGATCACGAGGCGACGATGCTACCACTGCGCCATCGGGGAGGCGTCCCCCATATTTGCAACTTAGCGAAAAGATGCACAAGAAGCGCAGTAAAATAAAGCAAATAAATCAATCAATCAATCAATCAATCAATCGAACATAGGGTCTCCGGTTTCATAGAGCAGTATGCAAAGTACTCGGCCATGAAGACCCTCAAAATTGAAATAATAAGTGGAACAAAAAACCTGATATTAGAGTATTTTAATAGTTTAGGCAGATTAACAATTCACGTCAACCTACAACATTTCCACCTGTATTGTGTGATAATATAATTGAAAGTGCTCTTGCGATAATAGTTACATATTTCCGTCTTGCAACACATAACCTCGACTCGGCATGACATTCTTTTCTATTTAGGATACATTACGTTCCGCTTTTGCCTTTGGTTAATCCGTGACGATGAGAATGATTGAACAATTGATAACATGAATGTGATGGGGTAAATTTGCCTTAATCATGGTTCGAACTTAAGACCTCTGTCTTCAAAGCACGTTACAATCTGCCACGTGTGTCTTTTCATCTCCAGTCACCATTAATTTCATGAGGTAGAAAACGACGTTACTCAAAAAAATTGTATAAATAATTTCCATGACCATAAACATTTGTTGCACTTGTTGAGAGAAATCCATACCCTTGTAACGCTATAAGTAAACGTCGACCTAGTTGATGTCCCAGGAACCCTTCCTTGCACGAAAATCACACTGTGTCCACAGGATTTACGACTGAACGCTTACTAAAGTAATAGAAATGTGCATCCCCATTTCCATTAATCGTTCACTCTTCATATATTTTGAGGTCAGCTAATTCGAACATACGACCCTAAGATAGTTACACACTGCCAAAAAAAACTGCAGTGTCAACAAAGTAACTACTGTATATTTATATATTTTATTTTTGGTAATGGAATATTTTTCCTTTTAGCTTCTTATTTATGTTTGATTTGGTTAATTTTACTTCGTTTTTCTGCCACTTTTGGCTAAACGCGACGATGAGGATGAGCGATGAAATTAATGAAGGGACACTCACAATGAACACCGTATGAAGACAATGCCAAGGCGGTGTTTAAGCAAGCTGTGTTAACCACTCTACCACGGAGGCCGGAATCCTTTTTAGTTAGGAGAAATCGTTCCTTGACAGCGAACTAAGAACAGTTAATATGCATCACGTCAGAGTTATAATATTTTAAATTTCTAACAATCAATTGGGATTTACTCTTAACCATTTTTTTGCCTACATAAAAACTTCCACACAGTTAAGATCGTTTACACTAAGGACAACAGCGTTAACGTCTATGCTTTAAGGAATAATTAAGCACACTGTGGTGACGGAAAATAATAATTCACATGACTATAGTGATGCATTGCATCAGTGAAACGTTAATTTTCGATCAGGAAGAAATATTGAAAAACGCAGGGACACAATGACCAATTGATTTATTTATTTTACTTCGCTTTACTTCCACTTTTGAGTAATCACATAGATAAGGATGAAAGGTGTGTTAAGATGAAATTTGTGAAAGGCAATCACAAACGTAGGACACAGCCCAAACTTCACAGACCATTATACTGGCCTTTTGTCTAGACGCCAGATCCTCGTTAGTCTGCAAAATATACTCCATTGTCACATTGACGTAAGCATTCGTAGAATAAATTTGTATATCATTCTCCCCCCCTCCCCCCAAGAAACGTGAGCTAAACTAGTGCGCATTCTGTGATATGTTCATTACTTCTCAGGAACCACTCGCGGCCTTCAACTAGTTTATCCTGAAAAAAAATGCTCGTTAGGATGTTAACAGATACTTCAGGGACAATATCCAAAGAATACTGTCACATACGCAGAATGCAAAACATTCCTATTTTCTCATTTCTACTACAACCCTGGCGAAAAAAGGCGGCTGGAGCGTGGTGCTGATCGTATCACCTCCAAAATGGCCGAGCTCGAGAATATGCGGTGCCCTACTACCACATCCCCTAAATGTGCCTTCATGGCACGTTGCTATACGCACGAGGAACTTTAGCTAACCTTTACTACTACTAACTACTCATGTCAGGAATTTTGCTATTTTTTATACTTTTTTATTTGCCCATTGCTAACCTGGTTCATTCCCAGCCATAACAGCAATTAGTCAATGCAATAAAAATACGCCAAACTTAAAAAGAAACATGTGTCGGCGTGCGCGCGCGCACACCCACACACATACACAGAGAGGGTGGGGGGTAAGAACACAAAATTCTTCCACAAACTGCCCAGATCATGCCTGACAATACTCCAACAGAAAGCTTTCCGGAAACAAGTTTACGTGCGCATAGATTAGTGATGGCCTTGTCTGCAACTGCCTTCCCCCACTTTCTTAACCAATACAGGAGTAATGAAGTGTTTCCAACTACCTTCCAATCTAACTAAGAGTAGGGAGACCTTTTTTAAAAGTTCGCCAGTGTACCGCGCTGCCACGCGTCGAAGCGCGGAACATTTCCCATGCTCGTCTACAGCGGGGCCGAGCATGACGCTTGCCGGAGCTGAACGAAGATACGCGGAATTACACGAGAGGGCATTACCGTAGAAATCTGCATATTTCTGTCACGGAAATTCCGCGCGTTTCGCTGTAGTGTACGTGATTTCAATAGAAGCAGACTAAAGCATTTCACTAATATAATTTATCTTTGCTCACTTACAGGTTTTCACCCTTTTCCTGGCTTCAGCCGCAGGATCTCAACCGGGAGCATCTAGACGACGAGTGCAGAAGAGAGGCCTTTCAGCCCTAGACTATGGGGGACTAGTCCACCACGGTATTGGCGTTGAGGGCCTAGGCTACAGCGGTTTGGATCTCCCCGGCTTGAGCCTGAGTCATCTGGATTTCAGAGGAGGCCTGGTGGGCCCGGGAATCAGCTATGGCGGAGGCCTGGGCATTGGCCATCTGGGTCATAATCTCCTTGGGTTTGGTGGAGCTGGCATTGGCCATTTTGGCCACGGAGGAAGCCTCGGCCTGGGCTATAGTGGTCTTCGTCTGGGGTATTCTACTCCTCCAGCCTTTGCTGCTATTAATCCCGCTGCTTCTGCTCCAGTTGCCGCTTTTGCTTCATATCATGGTTCCTCACCTTCGTACTACTCTGCGCCTGACGCGAAGACGGCGTTATCATACGCTGCTCCCTCTGGTGGTGGACATTTTGGCTATGACTACAGCGACCATGGCTATCATAGTTAAGAGATGAACTCGAGGTGAGTGTTTACATTTTAACAGCAAGGTCGGACATTCTTTACGAGCCCCAGTCGATGACTCATCCACCGGGGATCAGGAAAGAAAGGCGACCTTGGAGGCTCTGTGAGGGGCAGTGATGTGCCTTAGACTATAAGTTTAAATCTACATGCGTTGTCTACACGTAATTTACGCGTAGATTACATTGGGTTGTAGTTTACATAGACTACGTAGACAATCTAAAGTGCATTAAAATTAATTTTCAAGGCTTTCATGAAAGGAAAGTGACATTTTAAACTATATTAGTTCCTAACGAAATGAAAAGAACCATATTTACAACAACATTTCTTTTCTCTTCTATTATCAACTCTGGAAGAAGATAAATAGTATGCAAAAAACAACAACAGATGGCAGTCGTGAGGCAAGAGTGGTCTTTACCCATTAAACACTAGAATATTTCCTATATTCGGTTTCTTCCTAGGAGAGAAATTGTTCGAATTTGGAAGAAAGAGTATGAAAAGTTCTCTTGACACTTCAGCAACTGATACGCAGTATAATATTGTTTTACTTCCACGGCGCCCTTTGCTAAGTTAATACCTTTCGCCATGTTGTTTACATAGATTACGTAATCTACGTGTATAAAATAGTGTACGTGTAGAATGTAGACTATCGTTGTTTCGCGTAGACGCACATCACTGGTGAGGTGCTCAAATGTTATAATGTTGAATTATGATGACTTTACAATACGAATTTATCAACATATAAGTCGGAAAACAAATGAGTAAAGAGTAAAAAGTTATGTACTGGATACCTATAAATGTATAAATGATAGTGAGGAATATTGAAATCTACTTTCATATTCAATTGAAGTTAGTAATTTTGATTTCAACCCCTAACCGTTGGTAGAGAGGACTTAGAATTTTACGGGAGCCGGTCAGTGTTGAGTGTGCAACGTCAATTTCATGCAGGATTTAATAATAATAATAAAAAATACCAGCAAAGAACTTTCCAAGTTTAAAATAATTCTTGGATATCCAAGTTTAATTGCTAATACTTAACATGGAGCTACTTCACAACATTCCCTAATTCTCTCCACATCGGTCTCTGGGGATATGTCCAGGGCACTGTCCAAACCACACTCCACTTACGTGAATTGAAAGATATTTGGGCACTTCTTCATAAACTGTTTTTGGCGTGGGTAACATTTCTATCGAGAAGAAAATTGGTATGATCAATCCCAGCGAACAGGCTGCCTATGTAAGGCCAAATTATCTAGCACAGTGGTTCTCAAACTGTGGTACGAGTACCACCAGGGGTACATGAACAACTTGAAGGGAGTACGCGATCAGCCAGGAAGAGAAATGTCGAGAATACTCACACAACAACATTTTTTTACTGCAGGTGTGTAGAGCAGACGTCATAGCTTTAACACTCAACAGGAAAATAAGGCTGAATTTGTCACTGACACACATCCTTGTTTCACATATTTTGAATTAAAATATTAGTTCGAAATCTATAATAGGCTAAATTTGGAGCCGAATCTCCGCTTGAAAGTTTCAAGTACACAACCAGACATCAAGGGACTGTGTCAGGTTATGCAGGCACATCCTTCTCACTACAAACTCTGAGGATTTACAATAGAAACTCCAAAACCGTGCTTGACAGTTTGTTCACAAACTTATTTGTGTTCTTTACTTTTCTTTCAATAACTCTGGTAAAATATATGGAAATTAAAGTGTTTTATGTACTTCTTAGCACACATTGGTTCCACATTTTTATTTTTGTAACTAATCATAAAGATTGTAAATGTAGAAACACCAAATGCAATAAAACACGTAGGATTATAATGATTATTTGTTTACCGTCTTTCCACATACAGCCCTAATGTCATTTTGCTCTATTGGAGATACAAGCCTCCAACATCAAAAACGCCCAACCAATCTGGCAGCCCAAAAAATTCCCAAAACCCACAATTCGGAGAAAATCTATGGTTGGGGTACATTAGACGTTTAGTAACGACTAAAGGGAACAATGATAATGATGATGATGATGGAAAAAAACCACTGGTCTAGCAGACCTTCGACAGAGGAAGAGCTCCAGTGATATTGGAACCAGCGTAGAAGATGCTGATCACTGATAACTGTACGCTCCAGCAATCGATGTAACCTAATCACTGAACACTAACTTCTGGAAATATCCATCGTCACTACTCGACTCAACACGAACAGGCTCACGTCAACTTGTAATCGCGAAATGCTTTCTCCTCACCACTGGCAGCCTTTTTACTACTGGTCAACCTGCCACCTGGCTGTAGATTTATGAACTATGGGGGCCGTTCCTAAATAAGCTTTAGGATTTGTTCGAATGTATTTCACTCGAAATTTGATCGTTGGTAATGTTATATTCCTCATGGAACGTTTTGTTATGGTTCTAATTGTTTTGGAATGTCCTGTATATCCAATAACTATATGTATGACACAAATACAGGGTGTTTCCGGGCTGATGATACAAACTTTCAGGGATGATGGAGAAGGTCACATGTATCAATTTGAGATAAGGAACCCTGGTCCGGAAACGACTTAGTCGAAAGTTATAAGCAAAATTCGGTGTATGAAGATGTAGTACTTTTATTACCTGCACAAGTTTCACAAGCTGCTACATTCACAACAGTTATTCAAAGTGGCGTCCCCCAGCATGACATGACATCGTCGCACAAAGTTCTGGCGTACCCGTTGGAACATCCCCGAGGTCGTTCGAACAATGTCACAGGCAGCGAGAAAGGTGAATAGCAAGAGGGGGGGGGGGGGTGTTCTGTTCCGTGGCCAACTCGGTCACCTGATCTGACCCCACTTGATTTCTTCTTGTGTGGTCATGTAAAAGTCTTGTGTACGAGGCACCTGTCGAGACTGAAGAGGATCTGCTGGCAAGAATTCTCGCTGCCTGTGACATTGCTTCGACGACCCCGGGGATGTTCCAACGGGTACGCCAGAACTTTGTGCGACGATGTCATGTCATGCTGGGGGACGCCACTTTGAACAACTGTTGTGAATGTAGCAGCTTGTGAAACTTGCGCAGGTAATAAAAGTAGTACATCTTCATACACAGATTTTCGCATAAAACTTTCGACTAAGTCGTTTCCGGATCAGGGTTCCTTATCTCAAATTGATTCATGTGCCCTTCTCCTCATCCCTGAAAGTTTGTATAATCAGCCAGGAAACACCCTGTATAAGAGTGAAAATAATTCCTAAGTATTAATAGAATATAAAAATGATCAAAACAAAACCCAATTATTAGCATATCTATCTAAAAAATATTCATATTGTTTAAATATTAGATACAATTCGGATGACACTAATTTACAGCACAGTTATTTAGTTATACATAGCTCGAGGAATTGCGCATCCAATGGGGATCGAGATGGAATGATGACGTGGATTTGTATCAAAAATTTTAAGGTAATAATTAAAACTTGTACAGTGTAAAGAGAACTTATTACAAGCTTTGAAAATTCAATACCTTAATAATAAAAACTGCCAGATGATGTTTAGCCTCAAACTTTTGTCTCAGCTGCTTTCAAAAGTTTACTTTTCTCAGACTTATAAGTAGTAATGTTTTAGTAAATATATAATTAATAACCTAATTTGACGGCATCTTCTCTGTATTAATACATAACACTCTTTTTCTGTCTTTACAGGTTTACATCATTGCAATCATAATCATCATCATTACCATCATCGCAAGTCATCGACGCACCAAATCATCCAAGTTCATCTGTACAGCATGCATTCATATGTAACTTTCTCATCCTCTATCAATAATAAACATATTTAATATTTTCTCGTATATGTGTCTGTCATTTACATGCCTAGCGAGATTAATATTATACACGTCGATACATTACTTAGGAAAAGAGGGTATTCATACTTAAATTTATGAACTCTTCTCATGACACAGAAGATATGATGGAGCAAAAATTCATTCCGATAACTCAAATATATGTCTTAATAAATTGGTACTCATTTTACATATTTTTTTCTTGAACTTGCTCTTCTAAAAATTTATAATAATGTAAAATAATATGACATCAGTGATATATTTATGAAATGAAATGTACCTGCCATCTAGCGTGTTAATAAAGATAAACCGACAGTGTTTTGTTGTCACTAGATTGTGACGTCATGGAGATTTTCAAATATTCTTGAAATATTCCAATATTTCGGTTTCATCTGAATGATTATTTTCACTTACAGTCATTACATATGTAGGTTATTAATCAGATTAGTTTAATAAATTTCTTCCTGTTTATTTTATGCTGATATAGACTAACCGGGATTGGATCTATAATTCAAAATGATGTCTGAACCACCGAAATATGGTTCCAGTAAAAATCTAACTGGCATATCTTGATTACAAGGTGATAGCATTAGCCAATATGCTATCCACTACACACTGAGATTTACTGTCTATTTATAATTATTGTTGTTTATAGATAAATCATGTGAGCCAGAGTCAGGTTTTTTCCGCAACATCTCCAGCTGACTGCATTATTCTTGCTAGCGAGCCTACCAACAGCCTAGAGCGCGAGTAAGAGAGAAAGCAATAGGTTCTTGATTGAGATGACGTCAGTGGCTCGCTTCTTGATTGGCTGCCTCGGGAATTTGCAACAGTTCTTTAATTCAAAGACATTTTTACAATCATATTTTGTTATTTAGTTTTGAGCATAATCTGAAAAGAATGAAGAAAATTCTATTGTGCTACTCTATTCAATGTTGATGTTATTTTGTTTGTTATTCGTTACTATAGTGACTGTAGAAATTGGTTAATATACTAATGTGATAAGTAACATTTGAAAAGTTATTTTTATTTAAAATATTGCAACAAATTGCTCCACACCGGGGACAATTGCAATAAATTGGCGACCCAGACAGGATTCGAAAATTGTGAGTTGATAAGAACTGAACTGATAATGCAATAATGAAGAAAAGAGAAGTGCCTTACGTCCTTCGAAGTAGCGTGTGTCTTCAACCGGATCTTAGTGATGTTGTTGAAGTAAGCAACGAAGAGGACATTTCTGGTAAGCAAATGGAGGATTTAATCTGTTGTAAGGACAGATTTTCTGACACTCGCATGATTGAATGCACGTCATGCAAGAAATGGGAACATGTAAATTGTAGAGGTCTTACAGTTATTCACTAGGTAATATTCAGCTCTATGAAAGAAGACTATTACTGTAAGACATGCAATCCAGAATTCAATCCATTCACTTTAAAATCATACTTGGATACGGTAAATCCCAATATTGACCAAATTTTATCTGCTTTTCACTTGAGTTTGGCCCAACATGAGAATAGGTTGCAAGACAAGTTGCTCCAGAATACCGAAACGCTGGAGAATAGATTGCAAGACAAGTTGCTCCAGAATACCGAAACGCTGGAGAATAGGTTACTTCAGAACACTGAAGCTTTGGAGAATAGGTTACAAGATAGACTTGATCAGAACACTGAAGCTTTGGAGAATAGGTTACAAGATAGACTTGATCAGAACACAGAAGCTTTGGAGAATAGGTTACAAGATAGACTTGATCAGAACACTGAAACGCTGCGCGAAAGTTTACAAACAAACTGTGAAGTTTGGGGCACAAAATTGGTTAGGTTGCAGCAAAGTACTGAAAAACTGAACGAAGGACTCCAACATGTAGAAAATAAGTTGCAGCAGGTTTCTGATTCTTGTCAATCAGCTAATAGGTTACTAAATGAACGTATAAATGATGAAGTAACTTTATTAAATTCGAAGGTCAGTGATCTTGAATCGAAACTAGACCATCATGATGATGCGTTAAAACAACACGTATCAAACCAGTTGTGCCAACATGAAACTTCTATAAGTACACTACAAACAAATATAAATACTACGCAGGTAAAGTTGCAAGAATTTGATTCTATGCTTAAGGATTTAAATGAGAAATGCATTAACTTAGAGCAAAGCGATGTTATTTGTACTAGTATGGTTAGAGACGTTCTACAACCAGATAAAGAATTAAGTAATGTTGATGCACTTATTAGTGAACATAGGCACATGGCATGCCAAACTGATAAAAGTTTAAATTCTAAAATAAAGCATGTTGTTTTTAGTGAACACAATAAATGCGAAACATTTCATACAGGTTATTCTGGCTATGATACATCTGATGCTGAAGTGAATTCTGCAAAGGAAAATGTAACCAAATTTTGCAAGGGCAAATCTGCTCACAATAAAAGTAGAAATAAATTTGGTAAAGCTACCACTTCACAAGGCAAGAATACATATGCATTGCGGCATTGTGTTTTAGATAATACTGAATTTACTAATAGCAATCCTACTGTTGACAAAATCCATTGTACATGTTCACTAAATAACCATTCATGTCTTTCTTCGTTGAACAGCTCTTTACTGTATGATAATAAGCACGTACATACTTGTGATATTGAAAATAAAGCACCTAGTTCTTTATGTGCTACAAACACATCAAAGCAGATTTGTTCTACATCTAACAGAAATTCCATACCTTCTAGAACTTACGTTGCTTGTGATAATAAAGACAATTTCACAGGTCTTGAAACTTCAGTATGTGGTTGCCAACGTCAAAGTACATGTCATTCCTTAATCCATGATCAGTTTTCTGATGACTTAAATGTAAATCATAGTCCTTGTACTAGAACAAACTGTACTTATAACCCGATGTGGCTGAATAATGATTCTACATGGAATTCTTATAATCAGTCTGATACATGCTCTAATAGATTTTCACGAGTTAGTGAACTCAGTCAATTGTCACGTTTTGGAGGAGATGTTTCAAAACAGTCTGCTAGAGAATTTATCGAACAACTAACTACAATGTTAAACTTAATTGGTGTTCCTTCCAAGTATAAATTATGTATAATTCGTAAGTGTTTTTATAATGTAGGCGCTTACTGGTTCAACAGTGAAAAGAAGAGTTTCATTTCTTATGAGGACTTTGTACATAAATTTCTTGATCAGTTTGCATCTAATGAGTTATTAGAAAGTCAGTTGACATTGTTACGATCTAGAAAATACAACCCAGCTTCAGGTTTGTCATTGGAAGCATACGCTTTAAAAACGTACTCTGCTTATTGTAACCTTGTGGAAACTCCAAACAAAGTTGAAGTAATACGGATGATTTTGAAACAGCTACCTGAGTCAATTTCAAAGAATGTGGGCTGCCATAACATTAAAGATCTTAAGCAACTGACGCAGAAATTAAGGACTATTGATTTGTATTCGAGTGATAAGAATAAAAGTTTATCTTTGCCCGGTGATAATACAGATTCTGATGACAGGGCTAATAAGAAGAGAAGTTTCGACAGACCAAAATACTTCGTCAGGCAAGTAAATGTTGAGCGGAATTCTTATGATTCTACAACACAGACTGAAAATGCAGGAATAATGTAAATAATCGCCCATTTCCCAGAAGATTTGAACGCAATCCCTCAAGAAGGCAGTTTGTAAGGTCTGAAAGAACTAATAATAACGTGAATAATTCTAATTTCAGACGTGAAGATTATCCATCCAGATCTAATAATAATGGTAGTGTTGGTGTTAGAAGAAATGCAAATGTTGATGAACAATCATCTTATATTAGTGGTCAGTATTCACTTAATTGTAATACTAATCAGAATAGTGACAGTGTTTGTAATAATTCTCGTAATTCGATAAATTACTCGGATGCTAGAACGGATAATCCTGTTTCATCTGAAAGGTTAGGTGAGTTTATTTGAACAGTGAGTTGATCATCGCTGTTACAAGAAAGTTCATTGTTTCTTATTATCGTGTGTAAAACAGCATGAATTTATTGTATTTGTTCTGTTTATTTATGTTCTGCTGATCATCATATTGTCTTTTATGGAAGAACTTATGTTTGGCTTCTCCTCTCACAACTGTCTGACTTATTTCAATGTATCAAAGACAAGTGTGTGACGCGAATAAAAGCAGAAAGAGCCAAGAAAAAAATATACAAAGTGTCTCGCTGGAAGAACGATAAGAAGGAATATATATAATGTAAGTTGGTATATATAATGTGGTTCGCAGTTTTATTGAAGGGCTTCATTTGCACATATAGTTTCAAAGGGAAGAAGTGCACTCGTGAAGAATAAAACCTTCTTTAATGGACATAAGATGGTTATGAAATAGTAATGGTAATGAGATTGCAGTAAACAAGAAATCTACTGAAGATGGCTGTGAAGAAGATGAGAAAAGAATGAGATTGCTGCCAAAGAAGTAGTAGAAGAAGAAGTGAAGATGATACATTGAAGATGTTACGTTTGAAAAATATACGTATTTCTACATCAAAGTATGATGTCAAGGTTTTCAACCGGAGGAGGAGGCTATTGCAACAGTTCTTTAATTCAAAGACATTTTTACAATCATATTTTGTTATTTAGTTTTGAGCATAATCTGAAAAGAATGAAGAAAATTCTGTTGTGCTACTCTATTCATGTTATTTTGTTTGTTATTCGTTACTATAGTGACTAGAAATTGGTTAATATACTAATGTGATAAGTAACATTTGAAAAGTTATTTTTATTTAAAATATTGCAACAAATTGCTCCACACCGGGGACAGTTGCAAATTATGACTTGTTTCCAAGTTGCTAATGCAGAATAGGTAAAGATGTTATGGAAATAATCTGACTCTACAATATTACAACCTATTTCTTCAATCTGATCATGTTGTTTCATTTTTTTAAAGCATACCTTTACATAACTGCAGAAATTACATTGATCGGTTATAACTAAACAGTTTGTATGCACAGTACTGAAATTAATTGATTGATTTGGTTTTCTAAGTCCACTTTATGCACAGTAAGGCTAATCGGGACTGGACATCAGTTTAAAGTGGGATCCGAACCACTATGTGCCTCCACCCGGTATCGGACCCGGGCCCCCTTGATTACAAGGCGACGACGCTACCACTGCGCCATCGGGGAGACCTACTGAAATTAATAATTTCCAAATTAATGTAAGTAATTTGCTTTGCAATTTTATCTTGGTTTAATCACAGAGAATGAAAGTGTGATATAACACTGCTGGGTATCTGGTAGTAATCTAATCTGCAAACATGGGAATGATATGAATTACGTCCATGTGACGTAACTAAAACATTACAGCATTACAAAACCATGAGACATTGTGTGTGTTCAGAAAGTGCAGGAACTCCTAGGAAGCAACATCCCTAAGGGAGCTCTCGCGCTATACAATTGCTACTTACTTTGTGCAAGCAGGATACAGAGTGTTCCAAAAATGTATACACACATTTACAGGCCATAACATGCCCTTTTACACATCCCTTACACCTCTTATTTCCCCTCCAAAACAAAGGAGGAGAAGGGGCTCAAATTACGTATCTGCGGAATGGAAGTTATTGAACCTGGTTAATATCATCCATTTAAAAGCTTAGTTTCACTTCCAAACTTTATTAACAATTCTTTTGAGTAACTATAAATGTCACAATCCTTCAATAACAAAACCCATCACAAATTTATATGATTAAACGAAATTTCAACCTCGTTTTTCCAGCCAACAAGTACAACCCTATATATGTATCATTCTCCTATTACTTTCATTTCTATACTTACATTCTCTTAGGAGGTGTAACACGTAACGAAAAGTCTGTCCACGTAAATCAGTCAAACTGTGAACCAGTCTGTAGAAAATATGGCTTTAACGATACTACTGCAACCCAGCACAAAACCTATATGATCAACTAATAAATATAAACAAGTGGAATATATATATTAAAGAACTACAAGTAAATTTAAGGCGAACCACTACGAGGCCATGCAGGCAGAAAATGAAGTTCACGGAGTTACAATATACCCGTCCAGTCTCCACGTCTGCCATGCCAAACTATTTGCTCACACAGCTCCGCGGTTCAGCCAATGACAAAGCTTGCTTTAGTCACATGATAACACAAGTCTTCTTGACGGTATTACATGAGCCATACTACGTTATACATTCTAAAACACGAAGGAATAAATGTTGTTCTTCACATTAACACATTTTGGTGTCAATGCTTTGATTTGTTCCTGCGTGTTGTACTTATCATACTTCTAGGAAGCAACGTGCAATACGTGGTTTTACAGGTTATCTAAGTTTGATAATTAGCATTGAATATGTAATTGTGTGTCTTACTAAATTATTAACTAATCGCAGAAATTTGTCACACATTGCAATATTCAATTTATTTCCGGAGCGAATGTAGAATATAGAGAATGTATCTAATTTCGTTAATATTTTTGGTATACTAACTAAATTTGGCCTTCTAATCACGAATCTCTTGTTAAAATGCCGCGGACACGTTCGGAAATCGTGAAAAGGCTGATGTAAGTTGATTTTTTTAAAAAAGAGCTTTTTCGCATTGTTTTACGAACAAAATTTTAACTATGCTTGCCTAAACTAACCTAACCTTGCCGGAAATGGTTCGTGGGGCTATCCGTGAATGGTTTTTGGGTCTATCCGTCAATGGCTTGTGGGGCTACCCGTGCATAGTTCGTGGGGCTACCCGTGAATTTTTACACACGTCCGCGGCATTTTAACAACAGATTCGTGATTAGAAGGCCAAATTTAGTTAGTATAGCTACCAGATATTAACGTAATTAGAGACATTCCCTATATTCTTCATTCATACCTTATTTCCTCTCAGTATACATTAATGAATACCATGAGGGGAAACAGTATTTTCAATTAATACATAAGTTATGAATTAACATGTCAGTAGACTATAATAATGCTTAACTGTAAGAATAACTGCGAAAGCAACGTCTATATATATCGCACTTCGTTCACCAAAGTTCTTTGAAGAGCACATAATAGAAGTTTCTTAAAATACATAGCGCCATATGTCAATTTCTAGAAGATTTTTTTGTACAAAATTGATGTACTGCCATGTACCAGTAAAAAAAAAAAAAATGTGTGCATAAATGTGAAAGCTTTTGCACAAGCTTAAGCTAGTTTGTTTGAGCTTGTTTTTAATTCCACTTTATGCAAAGATAGTCTGGACTGGAATTACTCTTGAAAGTGGAATCCGAACCACTAAGTGCCTCTACTGGGCATCTAATCCGCTACCTCGTGATTGCAAGGCAACGTTGTCACTACACCATCTTGTATTGGGAGAATATTTGAATTCGTAATCGAGGCTAATTAGATTGACTGGTGGATTGAAATTAAAACTATGGACAAGTAAGCACTTAGGATATTTGCATCTGTCATGTAAAATGCGATTGGGGGGGGGCAAGCCTTCTGGTAATGCGAGGGTGGGGGCTTAAGCCTTCTGGTCATGACAATTTAGGAAGGGTCTTGCATATTAATAGGGAAGGTTTTGATTCAAAATCATAATGCGAGGATGAATTCTTTGTGAAGATTTTGAATACCTGAAGGTTAAACTTTCCATACATAAATTCCAGTCATTTTTACCCAAAATTATGAAATGGAACTTACTTTCTGGATGACCCTCGTATATGTATGTGCGTATATAGGTCTATGTTGTATGTGTATGTGTGTGTGTGTGTGTGTTTGTGTGAGTAGTATTGATCATCCGACTGACAAATAATATTGTGTATGACAGCCATATTGGAAAATGGCGACCGAATACCTACATTGCACACAAAATGGATACCAGATATGTCCGCTACCAGAAAAATATAAAAGCATATGTAGGAAAGGATTCATCAAATCTGGACTGAATATTTTACCAGGCCCTTGCAAGGGGGTTGAAGCAAATAGAGCGTCATACAGAGGGCGTCATCAAAAGCTTTTCTTATTTTTAGGAAAGAAAGAATAACAACGTCAGAATATGCATTTAGACCTGGAAGTTAAGGGAAGAAAGGAAACGCACAAGCTGTTACTCAACATAGAAATATTTTTCAAATTATGCTTACTTACTGACATTCTAAACTTGCCGCGAAATGTTTTTCTCTGTGATCACTTTCCGAAAAAGAAAATCCTGGCCAAGTCGAAACGCTGTTATTGTTGTAAGTTTTATCAAATTGTTGCCATTCGCCTACTTCTCTGCCACGATATTGGCAGTAAGGGTATGTTTTTAAAGAATGTCAAGTACGAAGAACCTATCTTATTTTTAATAAGTTTTTCTTTCTTTCCTAATTTAAAGTTGTAGGATGTAAATACAGTAAAACTTCATTAATCCGGACCCCGATAAGCCGGACTTGGCTTAATCCGGACAGGCAAAAGCCCCCCAAAAAAGGAGAATGCAAGTTTTTTAATGTGGCTAGAAGTCAACAAGAAAACTTCCCAAAGAAAAGACAGTCAACCACTGATGAAATTATGTTTCCCGCAGACTTTGTACTGTACTGTATAGTGTATTTAGGCCTATGCCCTTTAAATACAGCATAATAAATGTGTTTTGTTGCTATAAACGGAGTTTAATGCACTTTCTATTGTTCTTTTAGGTTATTTCAGTTAATCCGGACTTTCGTTAAACCGGTCAACTTATCCCCTCAGTCCTGATTAACGAGGTTTTACTGTATCACAAACCACGGCACAAGAAGAAAATATCGAAGGACTCATATAAAATGTCGATGCTTGCATAACGCGCCAAAATATCTAGCTAGCGAGGATGAATTCTTTGTAAACATTTTAAATACCTGAAGGTTAAACTTTCCATACATAAATTCCAGTCATTTTAACCCAAAAATTTACTGAATTATCATGAATATTAAGTAGCTTCTTTCATGTGCTTGCGTTACATTTATGAAACTGTATCTTGGATATGTAGTGTTGCACAAAAGAATATCACATATCTGAAAAGTCTTTGACAGAATTGCAGAGTTAGAAAACATCAGCAACAGCAAGAAGTTTCAACATAAGAAAATGGGCGGGGAGCAGACTTTTGAGACACAAACTTTCCATGAAAGGTGTAAAAGCATATTAATAACAACAAACGAAACTCTCCAACAAATGCTTCAAAGAAATGATAGGATTTTTATATGTCTGGAGGAGTGGTTATCACAGCACACTACAACACCAGGTGTTCCGGATTCTAATCCCGGAATGGACGTTCTCTGTGACGTTCATCATTCTCATCACATCATCATTCATCCACATCTTCGCGATTAGCCAAAAGCGTTAGGAAATCGAAGTAAAATAAACCAAATCAATCAATCATTGAGTACAATGTCTCAAAATTTATTTAAGTTGTGCGGAAAAAGGACATCCAGACCAACAAAGGATAATAGAGTGAAGAAAAATCTGGTGTAAATAGACGCTTTTTCAAAGAAACAAAATCGATTAAAAAAAAAATTGAGTGAGAATGAAGTTGAGCATCAACATAGTGAGTTTTCTTCCAATATTATAGATGCTTTCTTTATTGCAGTATACTTCTCAAGAATGGGGGAGGTGAGAGACAAACTAGAGAACATTTAACTTCTAGAAATTTAAGATAGGAGTTGAAGCGGGGCCTCCGAGATACTTATACTTATGTACGGGCCTCACACCAGCTTTCGTGACGTCACAGGATTAGTCAAGTATAGTCAATTTACAACATTTAACAAAGTGCATTGTAAGAGTATAATATTTAGTTTTCTGAGTGAATAGCCTTCTCTTATTCGTTCAGAACGTTGCTTTCACCAGAAGAATGTTTCAAATGTTATATGACATTCGAAAATACATAAATAATATTGATAAAAGTAAAATCCAATCTCTACCGTTCTGCATAAAGTACCTTTATTTTTCGAATTACCAATGGGAAAAAAGGTGATATAGATAAAATGTCATCCTACATTTGGAACTTACTGTAAGGTCGTAAAGAATTATCGTCGTTAGTATATAATTGTTATTAAATTGCTGTGGAATGAGAACTTACTGTCCAAGCTATGTATGCAAGATAATTTGTAAAAGTTTACGTACAAATGGTTGATGAAAGAGCTTGTAAGATTAGAATTTCGAATTAAATAAGCTTTCCAACTTTCGAAACTCAATTCCCGTGTTTAATTTGATTAATGTTTAATTTTCTTAAAATCTGGTAAATATTTGGATGCACAAGTTCCCGTGGTTTGGTTGTAGGTTAAATTTCTTTAAAAATAATTTTTCGCATCAAAATATTAACATGCAAGCAAAGAAAGACAGTGTACAAATCGTAATGCAATAAACATCAAGCCTAACCTATTCGCAATACCTAAATGCTAAGAATACCAATCTTAATTAATCTAACAGTAATTCAAGCCTATGAAAAGAGATTTTGGATCACACGGAAAATGAAACTCGTTGAGAATATTAATGCAACATGCAAGCAACTTACTTTAATTAAGAAGCCCAAAGCAAAAAGCAAGAGAATACAATAAACCTCATGCTCTATCAGGAGATTATTGTTAAAGGAATATTATATTCTAAAGTCCTTATAATGATATTCCTTTTTGGTAAGCATGCTAGATAATGGTAAAAACCAAGAGACTAGTTAGCCAAGTTATTTTTCAGGATAAGGTGTAAGTTTTAATATATATCAGCGTGTTTCATTCATCCCTAATAAGGACAATTTACTTCTAACTGTACCTGGACATGTATTGAAATCGTGTAATGCAAATATTCGCTCACATATAAGTTGATAATTATATCGTCTTGTGACACACTTTTACTGAGTGTGTGAACCTCGAAAGGTTCGGGGATCAAACCTGGAGCCTTTTAGATTAAAGTAATTATTCTATTGGGGGTTAGCGGTAGCTCGTAAGCTCTCGCTTGGCTGCATCTGCTAACAGCAGGAGGTACCTTAATAAACTTAAATTTACAAAACCCTTTATAAAATGGCAACTCTCATGATTTGGGTTACTATGACCTTAAGTCTGCATTGGCAAAGGATGGCATTATAAAAGTATATTACCTGTCTCTCTCTCTTTAGAAGCGTGGATAGCAGAGCACCTAAAGTAACTCTCACTCTCCTCTCTCCAAAACTCAAAATCCCCTTTTTCTTACTCCCGAACCACTCTCCTCTTCTCTTCAAAACCCAAGGACCAACTCCCGCATCTCTCTAGCGCCAGATCCAACCTGCCTCCCTCCTCATCCAAACTCCTCCCCTTTTTCTCTCTCATCAATTTTCCAATGCAAATATTGGCGAGCTGCTTTTTGCTGAGCTGGTGCTGAAGTTAACACTTTCCTATACTTCCTGTCAGGCTGCCTAGCTACACGTAACTCGAAAATGAAAATGAGGGATACGTAACGGTATCCAGCTGGGCGAAAAAAATTCCTTTGAATTTTTAAAACGTTTAGACAAGTTGCAGGTACAGTGCCGGTTATGCCAATGCAGTCCCTTAGAAGGTCTATTTATTTAGTGAAGAAAAATAAAAATACATTTCACATCAGTGAAAATGAACATTACAGACTAACTCTAAAACTAAAGGGAAGAAAAAAAAAATGCAGTCAAAATTAGATTTGGTTGACAGGTGTCAAGTCGTAATCTAATTTGGACTATCGAATATCAAGACAAAAGCTCTGTGGGAGCAAACTAAAATTAAAAGCCGAGATGGCAATCAAAGATGAGAAGTCCAATGCCATATTTCGTTCGTCTCTTGCATGAATGAAATGAACGCGTGCGTACTACAATATTTATGCTGAGCACGCATACATTGGCTTCCAAGAAATGTTTATCAACACGAGCTAAGCGGTAATGTCAGCTCGGGTCAGAGAACCATGAAAAAGATGTTGATACATCAAACACACACCACTGAACTCACTTGTCAGCTGAACTGACGTTAGAGTGGCCAAAGCCATAAGTTGTGGCTCCACCCACTAAGCATGTGGGGGAGGGGGGGCTAACACCAAAACACTAGGAATATGGGAGCAACTGCTCACGCCACAATAAATTGCAAGACAATTTGCACTAATATAAGAGGATCCTGGTGAATATATATTGTATCGAAGCACACGCAAGTTTCTCCGTCCATTGAATCTCTTTGAGAGAATAATATATGTATAGAAGATATAAGTACCATCTTCCAATAAAAATGAGAGAAAAAAAAGATTGTTGAAAATATATCATATTATAGTGAATAATGCTATACTGCATTACGTATTAAAATACCAAAATTGTCCAACACCGTCCATTAAATATGAGTAGATATTTGAATACACACGTGATAAGTAAAGAAACCCAACTTAGTCCACTACAAATACATAATGAGTGGAATATTTAAATCAAATGTCCATTATATGTGTATATCTTGGTTAATAAAAAAAAAATGAAAATCCTACAGTCCTTGCTGTATGGCGTAAAAGTTCCTATGTAAGGTCCGGAATGTTCTGAAAACACACGAAAGCACTTGCGTGTAGTATCCACTGCATTCCATGGAGTCCGTGCAAAAGTGTTTGCAACTGCGAAAACCGGAACGAGGGTGTCACAATTTACATCCCAATCATCACTTGAGAATATCGGTCCTTTTGTAGCTTAAGGAACGAGAAGTGTTCATGATTGTACCACTGGATGTAAAATTCTGGGTGAGGGACGTTTGATGAGGGGTGGGGGGTAAATCTTGAAGATCGGCGGGTGAACAGAAGGAAGAAACAGTTGGATTAATTTGTGCTGCTAACTGTACTGTAAAATTAATCATCCAGGGGAGAATGCTGTTCACCGGACTAGGGAACCTAGTCTCGTAAAGTCTGCCATGCTGTAGAAGTAACAGTTAAAGTAGGTGTGCTTGGCGGGTTGCATATGCCTGCACTCGAAGATGGTAACACACTTGTGGTGCGGACCGTACATGAAAGTAAAGCTGGTCTTGCTGCGTACGGTCGTCTGAATGATAACCAAATCGAAGGATACTGAAGATGGGGTAAAATGTGTCATGTTTTCTTCTGGCCACTTGAAACTTGTTGGCTGGGACACATGACGGGAAAAGTGTTCATCAACTGCATCACTTTGAGCTGGAATGTAGTTCTGACTGGAATTCCAGCGGAAATAAAGACAGTACTTTTAGGAAAAGGGGGCGTGTATCCGCTGCATCTTGAGGGCCGGAGCGTAGAAATGGGAGAAAACTGTAGGTGTGCTCTGGTGGCTGGCACAAATCCCATCGGCCGACGGTCGCTGTGCAGTCCTGAGTTCGAGGAGGTAATGCGAAGTACTCGGCGGGTTTATGTATGCCGGGTGAAAACTGAAATTGTTGACTCCACGAACTGAGAGGCGATGGTAAATGGAGCTGCTCTCTGAAGGTCACCGGCGCGTAGAATTCCAATGTTGAAGGCGTCTCAGGAAGTCTCTGCTATGCGATGTGGACGTCATGGAGATACGAGACATTTTTAGGTGAGGATAGGAATGAGGTGGCCAATTAAAAAAAAGGAACAGGGAAAGGTTTCAAAATACAGTCTTTAAAATCACAATAACCCAGAGTATGCCATTCAAATAAAGGTACAAAATCACTAAAAATGGGGCCTAATGTCAAATAGAATATAATAACTAATAATAAAAAGCAATAAAGGATGTAAATCAATTTTAAATAACTGATATGCTAAAGATGTGAAGGTTCACGATGTGAGACATTATTTTACCATTACGGGAGTGTAAACGTGGTGAAAATATTGATTGAAGGCTAACAAAATTGCAATAATTGTCCGTAAATATACAGAGGTTTGGGAAAGCAAAATAGATATGCGAATCGGAACAAAATTTGGAATATAGCCGTGATTGTTAGAAATGTGGTTGTCGGAAGGGTAATTGCAGTGACGTAATAAGTGAAAGTTGAATTGTTATGTACTAGTTGAAGAACGACACTTCATGTAATAATGATATAAGGCATAGCCGGTAAGTGCAAAATTCCAGACGACCAGAAGGAATATGGCGATTGAGTATTTTGAGAAAACGATCTCATGTAACGGGATTTCTGTGGCCAAAGATTGATTTAATTTCAGTAAAGCTAAGTTCATATCTGTCCAATCCGGAAGGATGATGTCAGAAAAATTGAGAGACAAATTAAAAGGTAGATTAACATCTGTCATTTTGACTGTCGTGTCCAGCGATTGGCGAGTGTGAATTATTTCATCAGCAAAAATAAGTTGATCGAAGTCATTGTAATGCAAAAACACAGAATTTCCTTCCAATACAGACACCGTGGTTTGACTATTGACATTGCCATGAAGAATTTGAGACAGTTTAAATTGTCCTTTACCAGAGATGAGAACACCATTCCGTGTTCGAATTCGTTGTAGCTCGGGGCCAGTATGAGATTTTATTTCCATTGCACAGGAAGTTGTAGAGTTATGGTAAACCAAATTCTGAAGACAAATAACGTTTTCCTGGATTGACAATTCGCGTACCGTCGCAATATGCGTCGTGATGTGCGTTGCAATTAGCCAAAGGTAATAAAACACACGACGGTTTAAGAAATTGATTAAATTTACAGTTACGTCGTCTCTGAATAATGTCATTTGAATTTGTAAATGTAATATGAACCTAAATCTGCCCGTGGACTTTTGAGTATAATACTACGAATTTTTAATTTACGCACGAAGGTATTGGAACAGGCCAGCCATCATTATGAGTACTGAAACAGTTCGTTGGAAATGATGATGAATTTTAATCGCCAACTAGTAAGTAAAATTTCGACCGCAGCTTCGATGCGAGTGATGGCTTGAAGTGCAAGAAATTGTGGCGTCAGGATAATTCTCGTAAAAATTCTGGGGTGGGAAAATTCTAAAAGCTAAGCATGCTGGAACAAGGTTCGATCTTTCCCGGCTGCGAGAGCAATAGAGTCGCCGCTAGGCAACAGATTATGCGAAGTCAGGAAAAGGTAACAAGAGATGTATTGTTCTGCTCATAGTCAGTTCCTTGGAAAAAGAGCGGAGGTAGCCATTGTGCATTGTCATATTGCAATGCTGTCATTGTATCAATTTTCACCTTCGGCCGGAACTGTCGAAGGTTACTGGGTGTATGGGAACGCTGAATCGTAGCCGTCAGAGTTTGCTGGAATTAACTAACGCTTACTAGTAGGGGGGTAAGGTTTGAGAGAGAAAAAAAATTGTAAGGAAAAGAGAAACGTGACGACGCTTGCAGAAATGTGTACTGAACCGTGCACCAAGAACTCGCGTGCAAATCTGGGGTGTAGACATAATGGAAACTATAAATTTATCACAAGGAGAAAAAAATTATAAACAATTTATATTGGCACGTAAATCAATTATAAATCATCATACATATCGTGATGGACAAAAGCAATAGGTTGATCCTGAGCTAAGATATTAACTGAAATTGGTATTAAATAAGGCTCAGTAACACCTTCATCCATTACGTCAGGAGCACAGGTTGGAGGAGCAAGGTGCTGACTACACTCAATCTCAACAAATGGTATAGGAGAAGGGTTTAGTGGTACTATCCCCTGGGTGTTTGTTTCTAGTTCCATGCAAACATTATCATAAACATGATTCATTTCTGAGTTAACTTCGCTAGCTATGTCATGTAGTACCACAATGTCTTGTACTTGAAGCTTCTTTGTTGCAGGCTTAGAGCGATAAAAACGAGAACAGAGTAAAATAATTGCTAAAATAAAACATATAACAAAGGTCGCAATGACTAAACTGGTACAGATTACATACGGGAAATGGAACGCTTCTGAAAATATCTCTGTAAATGATAACGCCTGAACTGATGGGAAATTAATATATAATACTATAAGTACTCCCAAACTATTCATAGTAGAATGGTTGCAATCCATTCTTGACCACTTAGTACACTAAATTATCGTTAATTAGGCGTGCTATGAGCTCTATATATATATATATATTCAAAACATACCGTAGCTATGCGTTTCCTATTCGGTTATTAAATATAAGTAATCCTATTCTGTTTTTGCACTATAAAATTTATTATTAGAGGCGGGTAAAAGGAAAACAAGTTGGGAAGATGTAAATCCGATGATCTGGAAATAAAATAAATTCGACGCTATAAATATGTGAATGTGTTTTTCAGCCATGAAAATTCTCTAACACTAAAATTACAGTGGAACATCTTATGTTCACATTTCATTATTAATATGTGCTTAGCACATTTATTTGAAAAATATAACTAAAGTCTTCTGGAGACCTAAATCTTATGCCATTTCGTCGATAACGAAAGGTGCTTTCACCAGTTAATTGGGATCCCTGGGTAACTGGAGAAAGGATAATCAAAAGGCGCATTAAAATATATTTCGTACGTAGCACTACTATTATGGTATTGTGTAGTTACTAAGAAGTGAGATGTGAGAAAAAATTAAGTTCCAGTTAGTAAAAGGGGTTGCTGTTAAAGTGTGCGACTAGTTTTCCACAATATCATCATTCTCTTGGGTTGGCAAAGAAATGCCAGTTGCATTTATTGCAAGATGAAATAAATGAAGGCTGAGACCACCAATACGTGGAAAATTAACGGTCTATTCTCATCGCATTTCCGGAAAGGAAATGGATGAGAGGCCCAATTCGCAACTCCACCACGTCTTGTGACACACTTTTACTGAGTGTGTGAACCTCGAAAGGTTCGGGGATCAAACCTGGAGCCTTTTAGATTAAAGTAATTATTCTATTGGGGGTTAGCGGTAGCTCGTAAGCTCTCGCTTGGCTGCATCTGCTAACAGCAGGAGGTACCTTAATAAACTTAAATTTACAAAACCCTTTATAAAATGGCAACTCTCATGATTTGGGTTACTATGACCTTAAGTCTGCATTGGCAAAGGATGGCATTATAAAAGTATATTACCTGTCTCTCTCTCTTTAGAAGCGTGGATAGCAGAGCACCTAAAGTAACTCTCACTCTCCTCTCTCCAAAACTCAAAATCCCCTTTTTCTTACTCCCGAACCACTCTCCTCTTCTCTTCAAAACCCAAGGACCAACTCCCGCATCTCTCTAGCGCCAGATCCAACCTGCCTCCCTCCTCATCCAAACTCCTCCCCTTTTTCTCTCTCATCAATTTTCCAATGCAAATATTGGCGAGCTGCTTTTTGCTGAGCTGGTGCTGAAGTTAACACTTTCCTATACTTCCTGTCAGGCTGCCTAGCTACACGTAACTCGAAAATGAAAATGAGGGATACGTAACGATATTTTCCCCTTGTGCTTGTGATATTTAGAACAGGTTGAGATAATATCTCGCTCTCCTACTTTTCCACAGAGCATAAATGTAAATCAATCAAATGTGTTACATGAAATCACAATGACTGACTATGCAAATGTAATAATCGTTATTCTTTACATAGTAAATTTTCACTTTAGCAACTTGTCTACAACTTGTCTACATTTCCAATTACCTTAAATGCTGTTGACACAAGTACACGTTTTTATATAATTAGTTCCTTAACTACATCGCAATAATCAAAAAGATCTTCCTGTTTTTGACAGAAATAATCGACAAAGCGGAAATATAACATCCGGTACCGAGTACAAAGGTACAAAATTATGCACAATGTATTTGTGAAATATGCTAATAAAATTGAACAAAGTCGTAAAGTTCTATTGATGTACATTGTATTTCTGTCACGTCATGTATACCAAGCACATAATTCTTGTAAACTGGAACATAGAATGAAGAAGTAAGTGAATATCCTTTACTGTGACTGGAAAGAAATTATGTTAACGACGTGACTCTTGCACTTTAAACTGTACAATTTCAGACAACGTATGAGCAATAAAACGTACATATAAATAACAATCAATATTTTTTCGTGTTAAATAAAGTAATATAATAGTTACAAAGTCGGCAATCATGTAATTAATATTACCATTCAGCTATGTTCACAAATTCCTTAATGTCGTACACATCGCACTGATTGAACACAGGCGTTTTTTAATAACATCCAATTAAATGTTGTACTACATACAAACGCATACATTTACTTGTAACTGAGCAGGAGACAACTATGTCTAGTTTGCGATAACAATTATTGTTCTTACTCTGAAATGAATATATTTACAGGAACTCTTTATCGTACAAATCTCTCATTCAAATACATGTATTTCGCCAAAACACACAACTAATCCTTTGACGTCATCAGGTTGCGGCCCGTATACAGAGTATACACGAAGTACCGTGCGTCCATTTCGATCTTCAGCCGAGAGATCGGGAGAAGCGTGGCGGGCGGCGCTGACGGAGATGCCGACATTTGCGTCCTGTAATGACCGCTTATTTTTATGGACATAAGCATACATTCATATAAATATTGCAAAACGAGCGCTAACCTGTGTTATAATTCATCATCTGTAATTCATTCAAGTTCTGCCCTTATATACACAAAAAAATACGCTTTAGAAACGATGTTAAGAGCCACAGATAATCAAACATTTTAATCATAGTTTTGACCAGTAACGTCCTGCTTAAGTTTATATCCTTGAAAGAGTTTTGTGTCGATCGTTTGGAGGTTTCGAATGTGCAACACTGTATCAAGATTACGCTGCAGACAAAACCGTTAAAAGTCAATGGTTTTCGTGAGCTTCCTTGCTTCCTTGTTCCTTCGTGACTAGATGAAGACAGAGCTGTGAATATAGTGGCGAGCAGATGTAAACCAAGAGCGTGTTAATTTCGTGCTGTGCGCAAGAGTGATATTCTTGGTTACTTGCCGTTACTTGTTTGTGTTATTGCAGTGTGTATGTGTGTTGTGTCAGTGAGACGATTGGAATGCCAGCCGCAAGGTTCGCGTTAGAACAAAGATTTTTTATGTATGACACTTACGTGAAAACAGACTCGTGTCGAGACGTGTGTAGGCAATTTGTACAGAAATTCCTAGGCGTTTCACCTCCACATAGAGATACGGTTATACATCTTGTCCTTAAATTACGAGAAATTGGATCGTTAAATTTTAAAACACCTAAGCAAAAACGACGGATTCTAACCGAAGCAAAACTCGATGAAATTGGTGCAGCGTTAGAACGTTCTCCAAACAAACCTCTACGCCGTGAGATGGACGTGTCAAAATCATCAGCACATACAGCTACTAAGCTACTAAAATTAAAACCGTACCCTTATAACACAGGTTAGTGCTCGTTTTGCAATATTTATATGAATGTATGCATATGTCCATAAAAATAAGCGGGCATTACAGGCCGCAAATGTCGGCATCTCCGTCAGCGCCGCCCGCCACGCTTCTCCCGATCTCTCGGCTGAAGATCGAAATGAACGCACGGTATATGCATCTCGAGGCTCGAAATCGTTAGTTACTCCACTGTTTCAAAGAGTATCCATGCTATCAAAAATATTTCAAATAAAAGAAATGTTTGCTGTAATATTGTCTACATTTCTTGTTCACATCATTGTTTGTATAACTTGCGTATGCTTTACCATCATATGTGTATAAATTTCACCTTTCCAACTCACGGTAATCCGAATTGATTTGCAGAGTATCTTCTAAACTCGCTTGACCTCTTGTATACTGCAACTTTCTACTAAGTAACATTTCTTGCATGATCTGGACTACTTGTCAGTCCACGAACTGAATTAACAGATCCTGAGCTTTCACAAAATCAAGTTGTGGATACAAAAGTCAACGACCATTGGATTATTGTTTCCCTCCTGTGTTGATGACCAGAGGACTCAAATGGTCATTAATTTCATGGTCAATTGATGGAGTTGTCTTCGGTGAAAACTCTGGAAAGATGGCGCTATTACGTCTGGACTGATCTTCTTTCCCAAACTTTCATTTCAGATTTCATTAGCTTCTGCCTATTCTACATAATGATGCAGAATAGAAGAGTTTCAAATAATTATCTCTGAAATAATGTCCACACTATATTCACAAGTTATTTTATCTCCATTGTTACAGTTTCTGCTTACTTTAGGTTTAGGCTCAAGTTATTTTCCTTACTTGGATCGGTTAGTTGAACTCTACAGCGTAACCATTACCAGTACAGATCGGTTAGTTCATCGAACTCTCTAGCCTAATTATTGCGTATTTTTGGAGGAGCAGGAAAAGGTTTGGAATTTAGCAAAGAGGAAACTAAATATATGCTCACATGCCGAAACCAAGTGTTAGGTAATAATCAAAATCTAATTATTGATAACAACTCGTTTGAACCAGTTTCCAAATTCAAATACTTAGGAGTAATATTAACAAATGAAAATGATATTAAAGAGGAAATAAGAAGCAGGCTCAATTCAGGAAATGCATGTTACTTTTCTCTTCATAAACTTTTGTCTTCTCGTTTAATATCTAAGAAACTAAAAGTTAAAATATAAAAAGAGTAATCTTACCTGTAATATTATATGGATGTGAAACTTGGTCCCTTACATTGAAAGAGGAACATAAATTGAGAGTATTTGAAAATAAGATCCTTAGGAAAATATTTGGACCTAAAAGGGAGGAGGAGACAGGTGAGTGGGGAAGGTTACATAATTTAGAACTACATAATTTGTATTCATGTCCAGATATTATTAGAATGATTAAATCAAGACGACCTAGGTGGGCAGGCCGTGTGGCACGAATGGGAGAGGAAAGAAGAGTTTACAGGATTCTTGTTGGGAAGCCTGATGGTAAGAGATCTGTAGGAAGGCCAAGACGAAGATGGAGGGACAACATTGAGATGGACCTAAAGGAAATCGGTAGAGATGGAAAAGAGTATATAGATCTTGCTCAGGATAAGGACAGATGGAAGGCCTGTGTTGCTGCAGCCATGAACCTTCGGGTTTAATAAGGCTAGAGACTTAGTTAGTTAGTTAGGAAAAGGTTTTCTAAGCTATTGCCTTGACTCATCTCACTCAACAGGTCGGTAGATGCTGGGCTTGCCCGAGTTTATAGCTTCCCGGAGATGAGGCCTGCTCGAAAAAGGTTTATTAAGCTATAAGTTTTCTTTGTGTACAAAACTGGACGCATCTTGGCGGCGGCACCAGGTTTAATGTATGTTTAAAATCAAGAAAACATGAAAAATATTTTAAACATACGCCAATCACAAATTAACTTTTAATAGGAATTTACGATCACATGTCTTTGAAACTGAATAATATTAGTGACTTGCCGCCATTGAGCTGTAGGCAAATAACGAAAACCACGAGGGTGGGGGGGGATTGCACCTCTTGAAATATCTGGAAAGGCTTCATATAATTCGAATGATGGAATTGTAGAGTGCAAAAACGGAGGAGCGGTTACAGGCATCAGATTTAAGTGCATATGCAAATTATCTTAGTGCTGGCGATGATTTATGAGGGGGAAAGCATCACTCAACGTTGCCCCCAATTTAAGCACTCCTGCCCCCCCATACACGCCGACTTTGGGGGGCAAGGCACTTTCCGCCACCCCCAAATTCCCGTAGATATGCGTACACATATGTATATTTACATATATAGAGTATTGTTCGTCCCGATCTTGCGCCCAAAAATTTACCTTACCCCCAAAATGTATCTTCAGTTGGCTTCTCTGCCCCCCTGCCAAAAAATCCTGCTGGCGGATTTGTTACTTGAATAAACAATTATTAACAATAGTACTGACGAAAATCAAGAACGGCTCATTTTTGTAGAGACTGCCGCCAGTACAGGAAAATAAATGTGATTCAGAAAAAAACAATGGCTTGCTAGTTGCATGTAATAATATCTGCCTCACTTCACTACCTAGCATTCGAAAATCAATAAAACTACATGACATAGCATACTTTTTGGTGAATATAGGGTTTGAATATAATAATCCGGACCCTGGCCATAAGTCCCGCAGAAATTTTGAGGCGGACGAGTTTTTATTTCGATCCTGCTAGGACATGCCTAAAGAAAAGGAAAAAACTTTGGTAGACATCCCAGGTCCAAGTTTTCTAGAGGCCCATCTAATTTCGTATCGTTTTTGGCACAAAATAGTCCAGGGGCATTTGTAATCCCGTGGGTTTTTTAATGAAGGGATGAAATTACAACCGCAGATAAATCGCTAGTGTGCTACACAATCATATACTACCAGGTGTTTTGCCTGCAATTGTGGCGCAGCCTCTGTGACGTCATAAACCTAAGATGGTCGCACTAGCAAAGGAAATGGATGATAACTCTTTTAAATTTCGTTTTTGACAATTTTGCATATATACATTTTTTGTTCAGAATCGAAAACGAAACAAAAAATATTCTTACAGTATTTTTTCTTATCTTGCACTATTATGGAGATATGTCCAGCGAAAATACTTCGTACCTTTATCTGCAAGGATTCTAAGCAATATTTTACACTTTACTTGACATTCCGGCATATGAAGGGGAAAATTTACTGCCTGTGATATATTTTTGATGCCTACTATTGTGGCTCATGGCCTGTGTGACGTTATACATCCAACATATAGCTGCCTCTGCAGACATTAACAAAGAAATTCTACCTTATCTTTGACCATTTGTAAGTGCGTTGGGTTTTTGCATGAAGGGAAGACATGTGTATGGAGGATGGCTGCATTTGGAGGCAGGCAATCATGTGTTACTAGGTAATTTGCTGGAAAATATGTCAGAGACCATAAAAGGCGTCGGGAATCTAAGATGGCCGCCATGGAGGTTCTGCACAAAAAATACTGTCCATATTCTGATTTAGAGTTCGTTTATCAGAATTGTTCTGAGGCATTATCTGTTAATAAATAACAAGTGAAAAATATTATAATTTTTTTAACTACGGTGTCCAAAAGTTAAGCATGAAGAATATATGAGAAAATGTTTTATTAATGAAGTGTCAGAACTGCACAAAACATAAATGAAAATTAATGAAAACGCTATATTTTATACAATAGAGTAGAATACATGAAATTAACAATTGATTTAGTGCAAAGATACACATGCAAAAAATAAGAAAATTGAAGATCACTTCCTTAAAGGAAAGAAGATGATAGTATGGGGTGAAATTACCACTAACAGCTACCCAGCCTTTACAAGGTGGTTCAAGAGCTGTACTGGTAGCTGGTTCCAGTCCCCAAATTGATATCATGATTATTAACCCCTTTATCAACACACAACATCGACGAAATCTGGCAGACAGGGCATGCAATAACAGTGCGGAGCTCTGGGAATGTTCTTGGTGGGGGCTGGCAGGCTGCAACTTGTCTCCTTAATCCACTATAGGATTTATGCCTGGAGACCTCGGTGGCCAGTCCATGCGGTGATTTCATCATCAAGAAAGTCAACCAACAATTTAGCTCGATGCGCACATGTTAATCCTTAAAGATTAGGGCTGGTTCAACTGCACCTCTTAAAAGTCGGGCATGTGGTTGGAGTACCTCGTGTCTGTACTTCTGGGCTGTAACAGAACCTCCAGCAAAGAGGTGCAGCTCCGTACGTCCATTGAACATGATGTCTACCCACACCAGTATTCCATCACCACCAAACCAATCTCTTTCCAAGATATTCCTTGGATTAAATCGTGCTCTAGGTTCTCTCCAATGAATGTTCGACAGGATTGATTTTGCGAACTGAATGTTCATATTGAATCCACATTCAACTTATTCACAAAATAGTGTGTAACAGTATATATATGTCCATGGACGAAAAAGTTATCTAAATGAACTCCGGGAAATGGTTTATCTTCGTTATCTTATTATTACTATATATTTGTGTGAATTGGAATCATATTCAGTCGCTTGTCTAACCCCAAATGTCATCGCACGCGCCATCAAATTTTATCACCTTTTTCTGTACTTTACCTTCTTTTTGTAGCCTATTGCTGCTCGGCCAAAAGGTAACAATTATGACTAGACAGGATATTAGGCACTAATAAATTCGATATAGGCAGGCAAAAAGGCACTAAAAATGTAGGAAATAGGCTCTTAAATAGGCACTAAAATCTACAAAATAGGCACTGAAATCTACACAATAGGCACTAAAATCTACAAGATAGGCACTAAAATCTACAAAATAGGCACTAAAATCTACAAAATAGGCACCTAAAGGGTCACTAAAATGTTGTTACAAAATAAAATACATTTTAAAACCATACTCCATTTAATTATGTATTTCTTAATGACTGCGAGTCATTTATTGCAGATGATAACATGACTATTCTGCAAATTTTACACTTCGACTTCCGACGACACATTTTTCAGTACCGAAAACGTTGACTTTTACTCCCGTAATTGGAGTACTTTTAAACAGCCCTACAGTGGATCAATATCAAACGAAACAATGTTTTCATCTCTAAGAATCATACATATTTATGCCTATTAACCGCTAAAGCCCCGATTATCAGCAAGATTCCGCTGATATGCATTTTTCTCGTACAGTTCAGCCTGTAACAGTTTGAATTTTCTGCAGAACGTCAAGCATATATATTTCTCCCTTAAAGACACTTGATTGCACCTGGTAATGCAAAATAGTGGGCAGCATATTGACGATGCAACCCATGCCTTTGATCTTGCCATCTGCTTCCCAGGAGGGTGAGGTTTTATCCAGTGTTTCTAGAAAAATCTATGGAAAGTCCTGTGTTGGGCTCCCAATCTGTCACAAGGAAAGGTGAAATAACTTTTAAAAAGGACACTGGAAATCTTTGGTATCGGATGGTATCGGTGAAAGAAAATAAACCGATACTCACCTATGCCGATACCGCCAGTATCGTTATCGGCTCAGCCCGTTTTAATGTAACACGAAGTTAATTCTGAAAATCGAGTAAAAATGCATTTTTAGGTATTGCACGAAAATAGGCAAAAGTAGGTAAAACAAACTTTTGTGAACCAACCCCCAATACCCTGACTTCGGTAAGTCATTTCTATGACATTTGTAACAATAAAGTATAAACATTTTGCCTAACATTCGGTCTCTAGATCTCTCACCATTACCCAATTTTTGTATGCCACTGATTGTTACATGTCTGAAACGTGTCTAGAAAAAGGCGACCACTCTTTGCCGGCAAAGAAAGATTTACTACCTTTGTTATTTAAATGACCTGAAACAATCCTCTGTTTTTTTTCCACCCACAGGAAATTTCGCTTTCACTCGCTCGGTGATCCACTTCCTGGTCTGGGAAGTTCCGTGCTCGTGCTGCCATCTCTCGAAGGATTACATTACTAATCAAATGAAGTCTTCTACCTGCTGGTGTCATCTACTGGGAAAATGTTGAAGTTCGTAGTGGACCGTGCTGCAGACTCGAGAAACTGTAAAGGAAATCCGTGTTCTTGAAAAGAAGGCAAAAATATTTAATTTCAAACGTAAAGTGCTCAGGGTTTTATTTTGTGAATGGTGGTGGAACTTAGTGCTTCATATATATTGTGTATGAAAGGTTGATTGTATTATTACATACATGCAGTGCTGTTTTGTGGGAAGAAAGATTCTGGTACTCCTCAATCAATTTGATTTATTGTTACTCGAGTTAACAATAAGAATTACTCAATATATTGTGCTATATGTTCGCACATTATCGTGCATCTATCTTGTTACACATATGTTGCTTTCGTGACAATAAAATATTTTTAGTTTCATTCAAACATACAAAAAGGTGACGGTATTGCGTACCGCCGGGGGGAAAAAAGGCACTACGTCTTTTTTTTTTGGGGGGGGGGGTTATGCGTCTATTTCCCTTATGTGTATCTTTGAACCTCTTGAATTAATCGCAAATGTAAAGTTCAATAATGGGACAAACAGGGTTCGAACCTGGGGCCTCTGGCTTTGTATATTTGACTGAAGACAGCTGGTTATTAAAAACTGACAATCCAATACCATTAATTTCCAGTAAGTACCATCCAACCCTAATATAACATTAAATCGTAATTTATAACTTCACAGCTAATATTCTGATTTTCTAGAAATATATATATGTAGCACACATATGCACTTTATAATTAATATCTGGTCTTTAAGCAAGATAAAATATTATAATATACATTTGCAAGTATTTTTGATGTGTCTCAAAACTGTACTACAGGAATACAATACGTGTATACTTGGGTATGTGTCTGTGTTACCAATCCAAGGAGTTACTAGCTCCACTAGTCGTTTTCTCTTGCCAACGGTGGAACTAAGCTCGCGACAATCGGGGAGGAATTCGTCAGAAGCGTGCGATGGAGATGGAGAAGTGGCGTATATAAACCAATCTTTAAATTCTTTAAATAATTTACTTAAATTCTGTTTAGAAGCTTGTTTTACTAGTTTGAGTAAATATCCATATATTAAACCTAAATGTAAAAAAATAATTTTAAAAAAGTAATTTTTTCCAGCGGTAAATGCGTAAAATGGAGAATACGCAACTGTTCAACACTAGCATTTTGTAAATACGCAACTGTTTCACACTAACATTTTGTAAATACGCAACTGTTTAGCACTAGCATTTTGTAAATCGGCGACTGTTTAACACGAGCATTTTGTAAATACGCAACTGTTTAACGCGAGCATTTTGTAAATACGCAACTGTTTCACACTAGCATGTTGCAAATACGCAACTGTATAACACTAGCATTTTGTAAATACGCAACTGCAGTTTCACACTGACATTTTTTTTTAAATACGCAACTGTTTCACACTAACATTTTGTAAATACGCAACTGTTTAGCACTAGCATTTTGTAAATACGCAACTGTTTCACACTAACATTTTTTTTTTAAATAAGCAACTGCAGTTTCACACGAGCATTTTGTAAATACGCAACTATTTCACACTAACATTTTGTAAATACACAATTGTTTAACACTAACATTTTGTAAATACGCAACTATTTCACACTAACATTTTGTAAATACCCAACTGATTAACACTAGCATTTTGTAAATACCCAACTTTTACTTTTCGAACGCACTGATTTTTTGGAAATTTTGTTGCTATGAAGTTTCTTGTAGCAAAAGAAAATGTTTTCTTATTGTAGAGTTGGTTTTAATAGGAAACGTTTTGTTGAGCTCTACAATGAATACTCTTGGCACCAAACGTCGAAAAAACATTGTTAAGCTTAATAAAAAGTATTCATTTGCATTAAGCCGTGACATGAAGAAGGACCATAATGGACGTGCATGTAGATATCATGTAATTTAATAACACTTAATATAAAATTATATTAAGTTTCACTTATTATTAAGGTTAATTCTACTATATCATTGTGGAGCATACGAAAATTGCTGTTTAATTGATTGATTGATTGCTTTGGTGTTTTAAGTCCACTTTATGCACAGTAAGGCTAATACGGACTGGACCTACAGTTTAAAGTGGAATCCGAACCACCAGGTATCGAACCAGGAACCCCTTGATTACAAGGCAACGACGATACCACTGCGCCATTGGGGAGGTCCTAAAACTGTGTTTAAGTGCAAGGATATTTTATTTCAGCTTAGACATAATATACTGGAACCAAATACGAGATGAAATATTATTAACTTACAATTTTGACTTACTTTTATCATATCTCTCATACTCAAGTGCATCTTAATCTGGAGCTTTTACTGCAGTTTACTAGCATAGAGTGCTTCACTGTAGCTAAAAGTAAGATTTCTAGCAATTTGTCCATCAGAGATAATACGACCCAAATATGGTAAAAAATGAGAAAACTTGAAGATTGACGGATCTGTAAAAAGACATGCGATATTTCTCAAATTTCAAATTTGGAACATGTGCTTATTATAAAAAGTTTGATTGAATAGGCGTTTTAAGTCCATTTTATGCACAGTAAGGCTAATCAGGACTGGACCTACAGTTTAAAGTGGGATACGAACCACTATGTGGCTCCACCAGGAATCGAACCCGGGACCCTTTGATTACAAGGCAACGACGCTACCACTGCCCCATCAGGGAGGACTGATAAACAGTTTGATATCTCTACTCATTTAACTCATCAATTTTATCATATGGGATAATCATCATCCCCTCCCTGAATAAAAATATTTTTGACTTTTAGCCACATATTTCCGTTGTTGTCAGAAAATAAAGGAATAAATGTTTCTAAGTTTTTTCGCAACTGAAAATCAGCTCGCTGATCATCACTTATCCTCATCTTCGCGATCAGACAAATGTGGCAGAAAAGCGAAGTAAAATAAACCCAATCAAAAAATTGCAATATATTCACTGCCTTAATTTCACAATAAGATGTGTAGTTCCACATTTCCCCAATAGATGGTACTGTTTTGATAATGGTACAATATTGGTTTTCTACAATTCAAATCATCCAATTTTGAACTGTAAATTACAGAATATGATTGATTGATTGATTTAGTTTATTTTACTTCGCGTTTTGTGCCTCTTGGCTAATTTGCGAAGATGGGGATGAGTGATGAAATGATGAAATGGATGAAAATGGACATTCACTAACAACCATACCCGACCGGGATTCGAACCCGGGACCCTTGGCGTCGCAGCGCGATGTGCTAACCGCTCGGCCACAGGGTCGGGCTAAATTACAGAATAGTAAGCATCGAATCCACCTTCTATCTTTATCAGACACATTGGCATGAAAATGGTATGGTCTTTGATTAGGTAAGTTTTATTTTCGAAATCCCTATAAATATTTCCGGTACTAGTTAGATATAGTGAAAACACATTTAACTGTTTTTCAAATTAATTTCACTTGTACTTTCCTCATATGCATAGCGGAACATTTTCCAACTTGGGATTACTTTTTTTTTCAATGAAAAAAGCGTTATTTTTAACATTATAAGTATTTATTCGTCGTTGCTAATTGGCGGCCAAATTTTGACTCACGTTGTCTATCGTCAGCAGATATGCAGTGTTACCAAACTTATGAACCGATAAATGCCGCACAAACTATCCACAAAAGGTTTTTAAGCGAACATTGTTCCACAAGCCATTCACGGAAGGTTAGATTAGGTTCAGTTAGGTTAGGCAAATAGAAAATTAAATTGAAAAAAAAAACGCTCACACGTCATCTTGTAAAACTACCGCGTGGTTGCTACACTGATAGGGGGTTACATAATCGAACGCACGGAACATTTGATTCACGTAGTGGACGGTAATGGTGGCACGAGCTATCGTGCAACGGAGATATATGAATCTCGAAACTTACATTATTTACTGGCCGAATAAGTTGCACAAATGGAAAAAAAAACACTATTCCCGGCTTCCAAAAGTCCACAGGAACTCAATTTCGTAAGTACTTTCCCGCTATATCTAATGTTACTATATTCCCTTCACAAAATGTCCAAATCTCAATGTTATAATGTGATGGGTTGATTGAACTTAATGACGTCAAAATATATTACCTAGGGGAAAATCCTGACGTGATGGGAAGAAATTTATGTCATTTCCATGATCAGCATTCAAAATACTTCCAGAACCATCTACTGGTTTGTAAACAAACTAATTTTTTTTTTTTTTTGCGTTCTGTAACAGGCGTAATGGAATGGCAAATATGAAAATTTTGATTGTGAAATTGTGAAAAATCCTGACGTGATGGGGAAAAATAAATGTCATGTGCGTGATCAGCATTCAATCCAGAATCACGTATTCATTATGTGATGCTTGTTCCATTGTTATAACCTTTACTGTTCCACAGATATCGTCGATTTTGCCAAATCCGTTACGCGCCATGATGCTATACTGAACGCAACTCCAAGTGGCGGCTGCGAAACAGCGATCACTTGAATTTTCTTCGACTGAGATCGGGCATTTTCGAGTCACAAGGTACCGAACGTTGTTCGCGGGACGAAACAAATGAATTTCGGATACAGCACATGTTGCCAAACGAGCGAGGAAGAGTCTTCTTGGGCAACGGTATTGTCAGCACCAGAAATCAGCGGCGGTTAAACGTACAACTGCACACGCGGTCCTGAACGATAAAGTTTCCCGAATAACCACCCACAGGTCGGAATGAAGGCGGACACAGAGTCATATAAAGACAAGTGGCAAAAACAGAAGTAAGTTTGGCAACGTTGCTTCGGGAGAGCGATGTAATCCCTGCAGCTTTTACTTCGCAACTGAGTTTGTTGACACCCATCGGACCACACGCCCCCGAAAATGATTGGAGCACAGAAATAGCCTTCAAGTTCAGCCGCCTGTTGGAGTTGCGTTCAGTATAGTACTAGGCAAGGCGTCATATTATTTTTTATCCTTTTCCCGCGAAGGGCGGGGTCTTGGACAAGTGTCCAAGTTGGTCCTCCCTAGGGCTGTTTCTGATTTTTGGACACTCCATTTTGATTGGTCCTGTTTGCACAACTAAAATGCACAGCTGACTGACTTTGGACATATCGCATTTCTGACTTGACAAAAAAACTGATAAATTACCAGAATCAGAAACTTCGGAAGAAAGCTGCTTAAAGCTTTTCCCAACCCGCTGGTCATTAGTATGAAGGACAGCTCCTGTCCAAAAAGCGGGTGCCACTGACCCACTTCGAAGGCCAAGGCCATCCCAGTGCAGTGACCAGTGCCAAACACACCGTGGCCGAGGCGTCAGTGAAAGTACCTCCTGGTGCCGACGGATGGAAGAAAGTTTATAATCGAATTAATTTCCCATTAAATATTTTCTCTGTGCTCACAACCGCCATGAAAGACAGAGACATGCGCACCAATAGCAGTTACCGTGAAATTTACGGTATTCTACCGTTAAATTTAAACAGCCAGACTGTAAATTTACAAAAAGGGAATGCAATAATTTTCTTCTTTTCTTTAGCTAGCGGAGGTGCACTTATGGACCACCATTTCGCCTAATGCCTTACCAGCACTTGTCAATCAGATTTGACAGCTGTCCTCCATTTTAGGCGAAATGGGATATCCCGTTTCGTCTAATCCAGTTGAAAGGAATATATTGCAAGTGAGGAAAATTTTCATGATGAACAACGTAACACAAAAGAATTTCGAACATGTGCCGATGATAAACGGAGTTTTAAGTTTCAATTATTGCTCATCATTCGTTCACACATTCATATAGAAAGTTTAGCACTAGCAAGCGCGCAGAGCACCAAGATATTTGTTTTTTTGGAAAATGGAACTTTTATCCAAGGCATGGGTGTGAGGAGGGGTTGTAAATTGTTTGGTCTTAAATTGAATTTTTCAGTGTTCGGAAAGTTACCTTTAAAAAGATAACCAGTTGCAGTTACTCGTTTTAAAAAGTAACTCAGTTACAGTTACTTCAAAAGTAACTCTAAGTTACTATTACAGTTACTTTCTGATGAAACTTTTCTTGCAACCAAATTACACGAATCTATCATTAATTGTAATAACATATTTTGTGAAGACTAATATGTCTTTTACTTATATTACTGGTACATAATATAAGTCTTCGTATATTTATATTTATTACAAAATAAAGTGCTCTCCTGTGCCTTGCGCGACGCCATGAGTATAGGGGGTGTGGAGTTAGAGCACCACACTTTCTTGATCATGGTGGAAGGTGGGGCTGATGTGATCAGCAGGCCTCCCCGATGGCGCAGTGATTGCGCCGTCGCCTTGTAATCAAGGGGTCCCGGGTTCGATTCCCGGTGGAGGCACATAGTAGTTCGGATCCCACTTTAAACTATAGGTCTAGTCCCGATTAGCCTTAGTGTGCATAAAGTGGACTTAAAACTCCAAATCAATCAATGGTGTGATCAGCACCACGACCCTAGCATCCTTTAACCCCACCTCCAGAATTTCCTCCAGATATCCACTTTATACGACGCTGGGTGGGCGCTGGACCCGCTTCAACAGGTGGAAAAAATCTAGATTCTCCCCCACCAAATAGCGAACCCGGGATCTCTCGCATGGTAGTCAGGCACCCAAGCGACTTTTCTTTTTTTAAGGGATACCCTATGCGGTAGTATGCCCTGTTATGCACATCATCTGAATTTTCACATATGCCAATTTTCTGTTTTCTGTATTCTGTATTCTCATTGGAACAAACACAAAGATCTATGTCCGAAACGAACTAGAATCCGGGACTCCTGACATATAGTGCGTTGTGCTAACCACCCTGAGGTACTGCGACTTAAACATTTGTATTTATTATAATTGTTTTTCTTAAGGAATGTCCATTGCAGTGTGGGGGGGGATTCTAGAAACTGTATATATATATATAGAGAGAGAGATATATCACTCACGTAGAATATATTCCAAGAAGGGAGGTCTGTCTCGCATAAAGGGCGTGTCAGAGAGAAATAAATTTGTTGTATAATTTCGAGTGTTTATGAACCAGAAAATTATAAAAATTATAATGTAGTAGCCTATAATTGTGCGTTATCAATGAAGGTGAAAATGGCATTTTAAACTTACCCCTTCAGTTCTCTCTGAGAGGATTACATAAACAAGCAAGAATGATGGCTAGAGTCTTCCTGATTCGTTAGTTTGCCACTTGAGTGTTGTAATTCACTGTTGTATCAATAACAACGGTGAGATCTGTCGTGTTTGTTATTTCAAGAAAATGGGTTCTCATTTAAATCTTAAACGAATAGCACTTACCAAAATATATTACTTTTTCAAAATGTCCAGAAATTCTGAATAATCGTAAATAAGTGAATTCTAACTGGAAATATTTTCACTTTCATTTTTAAATTATCAGGAACTGAGTTGAATGAAATCACGTGGCAACAATTGGATTGTTTTTCATTCATATGCGCAATTGCTAGCTCTCGTCTTCTTCAGTTTGGTTCATACTATCAGTATCGTTGAATTATTTCATGAAAACACTGAAATATTGCAGTACGTCCCTTTTCAGCATAATCCGATATTATAGCAAAGGAAGATACTATCGGATGCTGCTTACGGATAGGGGAAGTTATAAGGTCACTAAGGAACAAACTACAGAAACAAGAGGCACTTCACAGCACACAACTGACAATGGAAAACTGTCAGCAATAGGAAGGAATTCTCCTCCTAGAAGCTTATCTTCCCGCTTCTGGGAAATCCTACCCTCTTTCGAGGTGTGTATATCGCTTTGGAATTCAGGTCTACCAAACGAAGGATGAAACATACGATAAACCTTGTAATTCCTGGCACTTGACTGGAGCCTACCGACTGACCACCGCCAGGAGACACATTTACTGCAACTACTTTCTCTTTTCCTCTTCATCTATTGTTTGCAAGAATTAATGTATCAAAGGATTGGCTTTTATATCACAGCAGAAACTAAATTCCAGCTCACTTTGAGTCCTAAATCGCCAATAATTTATGACACTTACATAGCAATTTAAGTGTCGCAAGTAACTGTAGAAGTAACTGTTAAAACGTTACTTCTATAGTAAAAAAGTAACACAATTACAGTTACTCACTTTTAAAAGTAACTAGTTAATTTTACATTTTCTCAAAAAAGTGTTACTTGTAACTTAGTTACTTGTAACTAGTTACTTTCAAGCACTAGAATCTTTTTAGATATAGTGAAATATTTCGAGCCTTGGAATTAACAGGATACATTTCTGTGCTTAATGTGATGACATCTGTCGCCCCTGAAAGAGACTTGTATTACTAAGTATATATATGCAGCGAACGCAGTGGTTAGTCCACCGAAACGAGAGGAATTCGTTAATCCACCGCTACATCTACTCTGTCCCAGGACTCTGTGGAGCAAGACCGTGCATAACGCTAGAGAAGACAAGAAAGCGAGTGGGCGGAGCAGAGCTGCCTGCTGAAAACGGCTGGTAGCTGCAGTCGCTTTCCCCCCTCCGCGCAATCCCGTTCCCTCGCACGTGTTCATTGGTGGAGCTTTCGTTTGCTTGCTCCAAAGATTCCCGATACAAATGTAATAACACCGTCCACATCATGTTATTATATAAAGGCATGTTTTGCTGGCTGAATCAGGAAGCGAGTTTGAGGTTTTTCAGTCCAATTTATGCACAGAAAGGTTAATCCAGACCATAGCCGCCGACTTATGGGGGCCAAGGCACTTTCTGCCTCCCTCAAGATCCTCAAGAAGTATATACATTGTACATAAAGAAATATTGTTGTCAATCTTGTCCAATCCCCAATATTTGTGAAGTTGGTGCCCCTGATCGAGTCGGGAAATACAGTTCAAAGTGGGATCAGAACCAGTATGTGCCTCCACCGGGTATGGACCCCCCCCAAAACTCCTTAATAACAAGGCGACAACGTTACCACTAGGCCATCGGGGAAGCACCTACTGACTAGACCAATCCCACACGCTAATCAATCTCCGTTTAACCCTGTTCTTGCTCCTAGCAGGTGAAAGACAAACTCCTTTTTAATCCGTTCTCCTTTCAACTGTTTTTTTACAATCCCTCCCCCCTTCCCCTTACCACTCCACATCAACGATAAACAGCAGGGACCTGTTATTTGCACACGGAATCTGCAATTGCTATCGTAATTTGTCCTCAGCTTCCATAACAAAAACAAAGCCAAAAAATAAAAGACAGTGCTTTCATTCGGACAGGTAATGCAAACACAGGAAAGGAGAAACCTCCATTGCAGAAAAGGAAACAAGATTTTACTGTTGAAAAAAGTCCCTCTGTGTACATCCGCCACTTGATACTCCAACTCAAGGGCTTAAATCTGTGATCCAATAATAACTTGTACACGCACGCACTTGATATTTTTAGCCGCCTTTCACTATTTTTTGCGTCGTAAGAACTACTGCCTACTTTTCCTTTGTTCAGAAAGTAATTGTTATTTAATATGTATTCTTCTTGCATTTGCAATCTTAGAACATGTTAGGTAAATCTATGTATTTCCCCTTTAAAATATTAAACGAAGTTAGAAGCTTTGCATTTTATGTACATGAAGTTTACTTTTATCTTGATAATGCAATCATTTTTAATCTCTTGTTTAGAACAACATAAAACTTAAGACATGCAAGGGTAATACTCTGTACTGATTCAACTTGCATATGTAGTTATAATATTATTCAATATGGCGCCATGTCATAGAAACCTCATAAACTAAATTAATTTTATTTATTAGTGTTCTATTAATACTGATTCGGTATTTTTAACGCTCTAATTGAAAACATGAGAGGCAGAAGAGAAAAATAAAGAAAATAAAACACCTATCATTATCATATGATAGGTGACAACTGAAAACTGGACCAATAAAATAAATTCGTTATGACTGGTTAGCTTTGAGCAATTATTCATTGTACACTCACTGATTCAATGTTTTGATATCTGTGGGAAGAATCATTGCTAGTATCTAGTCTCAAGTTAGTTATGTTATCGTCTGGATATCCAGAATTTCGACACGAATATGCAGAAGATATCCACCAGGTGTTACCCCACTGAAAAGCATCGAACACTGTGAAGCCCAGACTCCATACTTTTAACAAGAAATGCACACACAATGTTCAGTTAACTTTTTTGCAACAATCTATATAATGCCTATGCTTTTTGCCAGACTATTTGGGTAGTATTATTGTGCAACAACAGGCTGCGAAATTGATTAAGACTGGCGAGAGGAGGAAGATCTTAATTTACAAACACACACACAAATATATACATATTTATAATATTACATGTAAAAATACATCAATAAATAATTAAAAATACATTATTGGTATTATTAAATACGGATAAAGGAATTATAATTTGTTATTTTTATATTTATCACATTTATTCAGTAGCAAAGCATTCCTTTACTAACTATTTTAAAGATGTCAATAAATTACGAAATAGTTTAAATGTTTTTTTATTATGTATACGTTTTATTTAGTCTTTCCTTTATATTAATATAAATAAATTAGATTTCATTGTTGTTTTTGTCTTGCATTCTTATTTTATTTTTGTTGTGCGTGCATTGTTATTGGTGTATATCTGTTAACGATCTCTTGAAAGAGAGAGAGAGAGATATCAACACTCACAAGCACGCCACTTTGTGTGTTTTCGATAGTTTTCTCAGTAATATATATTTGAGGTCGTAACTAATTGCTTATCTTTTGTAGGTTAACATAAACTCTCCCCCACAGGAAATTTTTGGTGTGTGGAAATTTTTAGCCCCCCACACACTATATCGCACCCTACTCAACAATAGTAGCCTCTCATTTCCACGCTTACATGTGAATTGAACAATAACCGTGCATAATAAGAAGTTCTAATTGCACGGACCTCGTAATCCAGCACCGGAAACTGAACTAGGTCCTCAAGAAACCAGAGCGGATACCTGCCCACACTGAAGTCCTTGTAAGGCGTCCATTCTCCAGAGTTTGTTGAACTACATCCAGTTCACCCATATAGTTCTTTGAGACACCCCCGGTGGGCGTAACAGGAACTAGCGCTGTTGCGTTGGATGCACAGAGGGTGAGGTCACCTGAGCAGACTTAGAAAGTGCATGCGCAAAGTAAGGCACCTACACAAGTCCAATCATCCAGACTGATTGATTGACGTGTAGTTTATCTTACTCGATGAGGCAGGGTGATTGGCGATGCTTTGGGTGAGGCCTGAGAGGAGTAGAAGCCACTGGTTTTTCCAAGCATTGTTTCTTCCAAGAGATAGCAGATGAGGGAATAGCATTCTCTCATTGTTTGAGAAGGAAACTTTGACTTTCAATAAGCCTTTGATAAACAAGATTTAGCCTGTTGTTGCAAACGCCTACTTCTTCGCGTGATTTTAAACCGGATTAGATTTAGCCTCGACAGTATCCTGGTCATATAAATATGTCATAGGTTTATGCCATACTTAAAGAGGGACTTGAACTCTCTCTAAAGTATCATGGAACCAAAAAATTATCATGATTACCCGAAAAATACTGGGGGAGCTCAGAAATTATTCAGAATACTGCAAAATTTAATAATTTGTTAACAATCCTAGCGCGTTTGACTGCCACGCCGACCTCCAGGTGGGAAAAGTTTTCCTGCATGGAACAGCTTTGCGGGAGAAGGCACCCAAAGTGTGGTGCTGATCACATCATCACCACAAATGACAGAGATTGTGATTGTATGTGTGGGACCCTGCCTCTACTTCCCCCTCACCATATGCCTGTACGGCATGTTGGAATGCCAGGACTAGCTTTACCATTACCTTATATAATACTCCTAATGTAGATAGAGTATTATTTAATTTTTGCCATTAACTATATTTATACAGGGTGTCATTTTAATGGCGCCCACGGATCACGGAAACGTATAGAGGACATTAAAACAAAGAACTTTTCTCAGTAACATTTTTCTCGTTGGTGAGTTGATTCGACGCTACAGCCGTTCAAAAAAGACCGTTTTGCCGCCTGGATGCTGGCAACCACACACAACATTTGATCGTATCTGTGACGTCATATCCTGCGGCGAAACAGCGCACGACAGTTTTGCAAGGATCACACAAATTTTGTGAAAAATTACAAACTACCAACCACATTATTAGTTTTAAAACGAAGCGAGAAACGCGTCCAGTAGACTGAACATCATAGCCTACCTGCCAGAAGATCAGCAGTCATCTAAAGAAAGGGGGAAATGAACCAACGATATGGAAAATGGTAAAAAATGTATTCAAAATGAAGTGTCAATATCGGATTTTGTCTCAGCCTACATGTCAAATATCATCAACAATAAATGTTTTTGGACCTACAGCTTACATGTGGCTGTTTACGCCCAGCTACATGTCAATTATATTTGCAAATCTCGTTGCAAGGTTGATATCTACAGGTTTGTGTCCAGATGCCTTGTGGTACTTTTGTGCTTATAACGGAAGTATCCGAGTTTCACGTTATTACATTACGGCTAAACACGTACAACCACAGTAACAATGTAATGATGAATCAGTAGCGAATATACTGCCCTGTTCACAGTTGAAAACTATTAGATGTGTATCCGGTGCGTAGATAAACACAGTCCTCGGAGAGCTTGTTTTACTGTTACTGTATTTTCAACCATTTTTGTCACTTGCCTCATAATGTCCTGAATATACATTATATTATGTGAACCTTTTGAATTTTGAGTTCTTCCACTTCTATTTTGTCATCTGTTCAGTGCGTCACAGACAACTAGTATCAGAAGGACGAAGTGGATAGACTAAATTCTGGATGCCAACATGGTAACTAGATTTGCAAATATTTGACATGTAAGCTGAGACAAAATTCGATATGACCACTTCCACTTGAATTCTATTTTTTTTCTACCATTTTTCGTATCGTTTGTTTACTTCCTGTTAAGTTACAGAATGTGTTTGATCGCTTTGTTTTACGGTACATAATGTGGCTGTTTGTAACTATGCCATTTTTCACAGAATATGTGTGTGCCTGACAACCCTGGAACGCATCGCTTCACTACGGGATATGACGTCACCAAAAGCAATCAAATGATGTGTGTGGTTGCCAGCATTCAGGCGGCAAAACGGGCTTTTTTAAACGACTGTAGCGCCGAAATGATGCGCCAACGAGATAAATGTTACTGAGAAAAGTTGTTTGTTTCGATATCCTCTATACGAATCTGTGGTCCGTGGGCGCTATTAAAATGACACCCTGTATATACTTATCGGTTTTCAAAACAAAATAGTATTTAAAATACACTGCCTGACAAAAAAGTTAAGCACCCAGAAGGAGTGGTTGGACGTGAATGAAACTACATATGCTGAAAGTCCATGTACCTTTATTGAACTGATTACAAGCCCGTTGGCAGTTACAGGTGGAATGGTGGCTCCAGGTCAGTAGGGTGTCGCACCCCCTCTGGCCGCAATGCATGCGCTTATGCGGTTCGGAATAGTGTCAAACAGCCTTTTGGATCCTCTCCTGAGGCACGTTCGTCCACAGGTGTTGCAGCTGTCCCTCCAGATCCCGCAGGTTGGCACTAGGCAATGTCATCCCACACATGTTCAATGATGGAGAGGTCCGGGGATCATGCTGGCCACGGGAGGACCTCAACATGCTCTAGGCAGTCCATACACACATGGGCTGTGTGTGGGCGTGCATTATCTTGTTGGAACACTGTCCCAGGGTGCTGTGCCATAAGGGGTAGGACGTGTGGACGCAGAATGTCTCTGACGTATCGCTGTGCTGTCAAAGTCTGCCGAAGCACTATTAGAGGTGACCTGAACGCATATCCAATGGCTCCCCACACCATGATGCCAGGGGTCACACCTGTGTGTCTCTCCACAATGTAGGCAGGATGTGCCCTCTGCCCTCGACGCCGCCACAACCGCACACGATGGTCATCGGAGGTCATGGAGAAGCGGGACTCATCACTGAACATGATGCGACGCCATTCGTCCTCTGTCCATGCCTCCCGAGCACGGCACCACACCAACCGCAGGTGTCGGTGTTGTGGTGTCAATGGCAACCGGCCCATGGGGCGGTAGGACCCGAATCCGGCGGATGCGAGTCGTCGAGACACTGTGCGGGAACTCACAGGATGTTGTAGAGTCTCCAGTACATGTTCTCCGATGACGGGTGCCGAAGTTGTGGGATTCCGCACTGCTTGGAGCACCATACGACGGTCCTCCCTCGGGGTGGTGTTTCTTGGTCGACCTGAAGCTGCACGACGTGCATGGGTGCCCTCATGTACCCACTGATTCCAACATCGGGCCACTGTGACATCTGAATGGCCCACATGCCTGGCTATTGCCCGATACGACCAACCCGCCTCATGCAGTTCCACAATGCGGCCTCTGTCAAATGCAGTCAATTGCTGGATCGACTGTCTAACGCGTCTGCGAGGCATCGCCGGTGCTTCGTTTTCCTCTCTGAACTTCGTGCTGCACTGTCTGACTCACAGCAGGTGACTGGTCCCACCTTATCAGCAACAGGAGGTGACGTCACAAATGCCCTCTGGTGGGCGTTCTACACATTACAGATCCTTGTACTGTAACGAGTGCACTCACGGTCCCCGAAATGACGTGTCAATCATACCCCGGCACGGGGCCAAACGTTGTTATGTGTACGGAGAACCGGTCGTGTCTCTCGGTCCAGGTTTTCAAGTTCGGTACTGAGACGGTCGTTTATTGTCAAACTATTGCGAGGCGGAGATTAATACCTTGAAATGTTACACTGTTTTGTTTACCTTTGATATGTAGATTCGAACAATCATAAAACACTAATAGCATAATATCTGGTACCTGAAAAAAAAGTCAAATAACAACACTGACGAACGGTAAAAAGTGAATATATATTGTAACAACAAAAAAAACGTTGCAATCAACAACTGTTTACAAAGCCTCCTCAAATTCTCACAACATTCACTCTATCTCTCTTTCACACACATGAGGTATTTTTACATGTGAAGTATAGATACAAATCACGGATCTCATTAACATATCATTCCCTTTTTGTTTTAAACCTTAATGTGAATTTAGGGCATTTGTCTGCCAGCTCCTGTGCTCTTTTAAATTAACTTAAGTGCCAGCCCTCGGAAAGCGGTTAACTAAGACAATTGGGTCGGCGTGGTTAAATCTTTCGTTCGAATGAACGTATGCATCCAGTCGTAAGCACGACATTATACGAGTTTCTCGGACGGGGGTAATACACATAAGCCTCTCTCGTCCAATGAGAACAACTACACAATTACATAGGGATGCAAAAACTTAATTGGCTCCAGCTGCCGGAAATACACAAATCAATCGTCGGCGCGAGCAAAAATTACATCAAAAACCACTATGCAACAAATAATACTACTTCATGCGCACGACCTTGCAATAAAAATTACGCTTTCCACAATTAAAAAGGACTCATCAGTCAAGTATTGACAAATTAAATGGCGCGACGGGGCGGTCGGTTACACAAGAAATGGAGCACACTTTGACAATTTACACAAAATATTTAAGAAATGAAATGGAGCTTCTAATCCTGAATGCAGACAATTAAATTAGAACATCTGAACATGAAATAACCCTTTTTTACAACAATACCAAATATTATCAGACACGGAAATTAGGTTCGGGGTTTCCTGAGTAACTTTGCAAATAAGTGAGACTTCGGCATTAACAGTACGGTGTTGATACTAACAATGCACGTTTACATGGACATAGACCCTCTGAAGTATACTCTACCAGACTCTGCTACGTTGCGTGGTCATTCATCTCTCCTGGACGCGGGACTTGCACACGGTTCCTTTGTGGCGAAATTGTTCTCCGAGGTCGATCGCGACGAAGAATAATTGCGACGATATGGTGTACTTGCACCTCCTCAGTACTTCGGGCGTTCTTCTTGTCACTAGCGTCGGGTGTACGTGGTCACGTGCCGGTTCGGAATATCTCTAGTGTCGGGAATCAATTGGACGTCGTTCTGGAGTCGTCCTTCTCTCTCTCTCTCTCTCTCTGGTAACGAGCTTCGGTTGGAACGTCGATCTGGAAACGTCCTTCGGGCTTTGGTTGGAACGTCGATCTGGAAACGTCCTTCGGGCTTTGGTTGGAACGTCGATCTGGAAACGTCCTTCTCTCTCTCTCTCTGGTAACGGGCTTTGGGCAGTGTTTGGTTTTGGCGTCGTCTGGCTGGCTTCTGCGTCGTTGCAGGCGTCAGGGGAGTCGACGGACTCCCTTCTCTATCTTCTTTAGCCCTCCATTATTATGTAGTCCACGCTTGGCAAAAACAAATCACCGCGTAATCTTCACCAAAATAAGGCGCACACTGGTAACTCTCTATCTGCAATTCGCTCACGGTACGTAAGGAAACAAAGTTCACGGACACAAAGCAATGATCACGCGAGAGTGTAGCGCGGAGATGCTCTCTGCTGCGATTTGAAGCCCGGTCTCGACGAAGATAATTGAAACGTCCCACCACACTCTAAACACTTCAATTAGGAGGACGGCAAAAGTCTACCCATAAATGCTAACTTCTTACCAGTCGTTGAACACAGATTCTAGATATCTCAGGGCTTGCTGGGTAAAACGTGAACAACAGCTTTATATGTATATATATATGTTTATTATAAACTTATCGTAAGAACGTCTGTTAGCACACTAGTCTTTAACCTTTATCACTTAAGTGCATTTACATTTACCATACACGTGCATTCACCACTTCTGGATTCAAAAAGGGGGGAAGGGACCATTCAATTTATTCCTCGCAGTGAGGCGCCAGGGGGAGTATAGGGACCTAATTTTATTTAGGGCGCTGTTCGCTGCTGACGTCACGGACTCCCCTGTAAGAGAAAGTAGTATGTGCGCGGTACCCCCAACCACAGCTAGGAACTGGCCGTAGCCAGCCGGCACCTCCGACAAGCGGGCGCTGGGTAAAGGATTTAAGGATGCCGCGACACCCCCGGCGTTAGCTAGGAATCGGCAAGCCGACCGGTGTCTCCTGTACAAGGGCGGCAGGTTAGGAAGGAGGTCTAGGTGCTCCTAGACAAGCCAGGCAGGTAGAACCTGGCACCTAGACCGGGTAGTTAGGTTGCTGCTAGGCTCTTCTTCTTCTTTCTTCCTCCTTCCTTACTTCTGGGATGGCTGCTAGGCTTCTGGCTGGATGGCCGGTTTTTCTCAAGATGTTTGCCAGTTGACATCCGGGAGCCAACTGAGCTCCGGTCTCGCTGCGCTGGGTTTTATAGTCGCGGTGGCGCATGGGTGGTGAAAATTTTAACTACAAGTACGCGTTGCTAACTCATTTTTTTACATATTGCAAACTTCGTACTGAGGAATATCAAGGTTTTGACATTGAGAAATCACTAGTGGGAAAATCACTAGATGCACGTGACAATATAAACTAAAACTGTGTGCATTCAGATAATACAACTAATAATGAGCCTCGCAGGACTCTGCTATTCTAAACAACACGTTGAACAATGTAAATGACAATAATTGATAACATTAAAAAGAATATAGCGACCACGCAGGGTCTAATAATGAGTGAAGCTCGTAAACGTAGAGGTGGAACCGTTAACGTTTTCAGAATACATTTAAACTAAAAGCGTACGCCTCGCAGGGACATTCCGCTTAACTCTTTCATCAGATTAAAAAGAATATAGTGACCACGCAAGGTGTAATGATAATTAAATGGCGACCAAGCAGGGTCGTTACATATGCCCCTTCCTCGGGCGAAAATTTTGAAGAAATTTAAATCTTACAATTTATGAAAAATTTTCATGAAACATTAATTTAAAATTCAATAGAAAATATGACGGTAATAAGAGTCTGTTTCTTCTACACATTAGTCACTAGGTCATCTTCTTCCCCTATCACTTCTCTTCTTCGCTCCGATGAACTCCTGTAGAGGCGAAGGTTGTCGAATTGACTCGGTCAACGGGTTGCCTGGTCCTGGGGTGAACTAACATTGCTGTGTTGTTCCGAAGATCAGTGGCTAAATAAGGTCCAATATACACTTCGAAGAGCTTAGCTATTGTTCTATTCTTCCTCGAACTAAGCTTATGATTTCGAAGAAGAACCAAGTCGTGTTCGTGCAGCTCGAGCGCATGGCCTTTAGTCTTAAATTTTCGTTTGATATTTCTGGTGCGCTCTTTGGACTTGGCTAGAAATAGCTTTTGGTTCCAGTTGGAGATTTGCGGTCTGCTTCGTTGAAAGGCCAGTTGTAATGATGAAGGACTTCGTTAGGCATGAATACATGGATTAATGACCCAAGAATAATACATTGTAATATCTGACACAGAATGTAGAACAAAGTAACTAGCGAGCTGATAACCAACACACTCACAAAAATATACCGTGATGGTCGGATAATGTTCCAAGTCTTCCACAGATACAGTTCATTCTCCAGAACTTCCATCAGGAAAAGTGGCACAGAATACGGCGGGTAAAGAACTGCTTCGGTGCACTGCAACATCTCACACTTATCTTCCTTCACTGGCACGAGCTTCTCAGAGATTCTCTTCAGAGTACAGTCCAGCAAACTTCTCGACTCCTGTGTTTGGGAACCAGTCAAAATATCTACTGACTCTACTTTCCGTCGAAGGTCCGCGGATTCATACATCTCAACATCCTCTTCCTGGACCATGTGGATGTACCGCACTGCTTCAATATTCAGAGGATTCCCTTCCTCATGATCAGGAGTTCTCCCGAAAAATAACTTCACTGAGCTTCTTCTGAATCGCATCTCTACATCGTGCTGATCGATGAATTTGATGACTAAAAGAAGATCTGTAACAATATATTTCACAATTCCGATCTCCAGTCCCACACGTCTACTTCCGATGTCACGCTTCTTATGACTTCCAGAGAAATCTACCAATCGCAACTTTCTGGATCTGTATGCCAGGTATCTTATCTACTAACTTAGTCCAGATTGAATAATTAAGGATCGAGCATTCACTTCCAGTATCAATCACACAGCTTACTGTAAAGTCCATTAATTTAGCTTTCACAACTGGAGATCTGTATCTAATTTTGGATTCCCTTGCAGACTTCAATTCCTTTTGTAAAATGGTCTCTTCAGTTTCAGTTAGCTGGAAATTTACTAGTAACTCTTGGACATCTTTATCTATTAATTTGGGCCGCTCCATCGAAGTCCCTTGCCTAAACAGGAACGAAGCATTTAGACAAGGTCCTAGTTTGTCTGGCTAGACTGGGACCTTTGATTTTGACGAAACTCCCGCGCTGTTTCTACGGCCTCCTCCTGCTCCGATGTAATGTTTTGTCTAGGAGATGGAGGTCCGCGAATCTCATTCTGCTCAGCCGTAAATCGTCGTCTCGGAGGACTAGGGCTACTTCTACCCTCACGGATCCTTCTTGGGTCAGGAGATCTGCGTCTTTGGTTTTGGTAAGGTCGGAAAGAGTTTCTTCTGAAATCACGCCTGCCTCCTCTTTCATTAGTGAAACGTTGAGGGCGCTGATAATTACCTTCTGACCTCGTTTCTATGTTCCGGACTTTATAGTTCCTTGAGGGATTCTGTTCTTTTCCCAATGGTTCATCTTTGTTCCTCCATGCATCTGGCTCATCATAGATTTCAAAATCCTTGAGGAAATGAGTTAGGTCATCTGCCGTTCTAGGCGCATGTGCTAAACAAAGGTTTCGCATTCTATAAGGAAGTTGCCCGATGATCAAATTAAGTACTTCTCCCTCATTAAAGTTATCACTCAGGTTTCTATAGGCCGCATAAACGCTCCAGGCAAAGCTCTCCATACTTTCGTAGACAAGTCTGGAATATCTCCTGTTTCTCACAGCTGTTAGCTGCCGTTGTCTAGCCTTCTCAGAAGCGAATTTTTCTTTGAACCTGGCGCAAAAGTCAGCATAATTCACGAAACTGTCAATATTTCCTGCAAGCCAGTGTTCAGCTTTATCAGTGAAGACTCTAGGAAGCAACTCTAGCCTATAATGCTCGGGTACCTGCATAAGTTCAAAGCTGACGTTGAGCTCCCGAAGATATTTTTCAGCTGACTGAGCCTCAATGTCGCCTTTAAATTTAGGAATGTGGGCGATATCCGCCATTCTAGGCATCTTAAAAGCTGGCCTTCTTCTAGGTGGCGATCCATCTGAAGTATCATCGTATCGAGGCCTCTTTCTTCCGTCAGCCTTCATTCTGTTGGCAGCGAATAGAGGTTTGTCAGCTAACCTGGACGGCTCATAAGGAGTAGCATCCGGATTCAGATCTCTATCCGGAGTAAAAGGGCTGGAATGAACATCTGGAGTGGTTTCTGGCTGAACATTCAATCTTTGGAACTGAACCTGAAGTTCGCTTACCCTCTGAACAAATGTTCCTGTCTGATCTTGCATTTCTCTTCGCAGAGATACTTCAAGCTTCCTTGTCTCTACCCTAAGAGAATTCACCTTCTCTTCAGCTGCCTGCTCTACGTCCTTCCGCAGAGTTGAGGTCATTGACTCTATCACTTCCTTCTGTTCCTGCACGACTTTCTCGATGGATTCGGTCTTGTCACCCAAGTTTTGGACAGCTTTCTCAATGGACTCCACTGTAATCTCTACTTGTCCGCGCCACTGAGATAATGGTTCCAGTCTTTCCTGAAGTACCTCTTTTACTCTCTACTCAACCTTTGCTATCTCTTGCTGAGAAGTAATTTGAATACTTTCTACTCCGGCCTTAAGACCTTCTATGTCAGTCCTCTGCTGGGCAAAGAGGGCTTGCAGTTCATTCCTACGCTTCTCTTCTTCTTCCTCTTTTTCTCTTCGTCTTCTGGCTTCTTCTTCCTCTTTTTCTTTCTTTCTTATTTCTTCTAGGCTCTCAATTAAAGCTCGGAGAGTTTCAAAGTCTTTTTCCCTTTTCTTCTCAATTTCTCTTCTTTCTAGCTCTCTCTTCTCTTCAATCTCTCGTTTCTCAAGCTCCCTTTTCTCTTCAATCTCTCGTTTCTCAAGCTCCCTTTTCTCTTCATGAAACTCTATTAGGGATCTAAGTTCTATCAGTTCCTTTTTTCTCAGCTTTTCAGCCTGAACTGCCTCTCTTTTGCGCACTTTCTCTTCCTCCTGTTTCTCTTTCTTTCTGCGCTCTTCGTCTTCAAGTCTCTCTTTCTCTCGGCGTATTTCTTCTTCAAGTCTCTCCTTCTCTCGGCGTATTTCTTCTTCAAGTCTCTCCTTCTTTCTGTCTTCCCTATCTTTCGTCAGCCATTCCAATAACCAATGGTCTGATGGAGGGTAGGTCAGCGGACTTGGTTCTTGTATTGCGGTCTCCGCTACTTGAGTCTGCGGAGCAGATTCACACGTCTGTCATTTAACTCCTACAGCGGGGAAGGAAGCCACATCTTTTCCATCACAGCTCCAGTGAATTTGGCGCTGGCACTGGCAACACTGGAAATGTGCTGCCTCTTCTCCCAGTTCTTCACAGCAACCATATCCAGTCTCTGAATCCATGGTCTTCCTCCCTCTACTTCTCAGGTTCATACCAGTAAATTCTTGGTCCATGTTTAATACAGTCCACACTTTCACTTTCACTGGACAGTCCTTTTAATGCACGGTTAGGTTGACTTCACTTAATTGCACAGTTCTGGCGGGCCCCACGTTATGGCGCCAAATTCTTTTGCAACGTCCCACCACACTCTAAACACTTCAATTAGGAGGACGGCAAAAGTCTACCCATAAATGCTAACTTCTTACCAGTCGTTGAACACAGATTCTAGATATCTCAGGGCTTGCTGGGTAAAACGTGAACAACAGCTTTATATGTATATATATATATGTTTATTATAAACTTATCGTAAGAACGTCTGTTAGCACACTAGTCTTTAACCTTTATCACTTAAGTGCATTTACATTTACCATACACGTGCATTCACCACTTCTGGATTCAAAAAGGGGGGAAGGGACCATTCAATTTATTCCTCGCAGTGAGGCGCCAGGGGGAGTATAGGGACCTAATTTTATTTAGGGCGCTGTTCGCTGCTGACGTCACGGACTCCCCTGTAAGAGAAAGTAGTATGTGCGCGGTACCCCCAACCACAGCTAGGAACTGGCCGTAGCCAGCCGGCACCTCCGACAAGCGGGCGCTGGGTAAAGGATTTAAGGATGCCGCGACACCCCCGGCGTTAGCTAGGAATCGGCAAGCCGACCGGTGTCTCCTGTACAAGGGCGGCAGGTTAGGAAGGAGGTCTAGGTGCTCCTAGACAAGCCAGGCAGGTAGAACCTGGCACCTAGACCGGGTAGTTAGGTTGCTGCTAGGCTCTTCTTCTTCTTTCTTCCTCCTTCCTTCCTTCTGGGATGGCTGCTAGGCTTCTGGCTGGATGGCCGGTTTTTCCCAAGATGTTTGCCAGTTGACATCCGGAAGCCAACTGAGCTCCGGTCTCGCTGCGCTGGGTTTTATAGTCGCGGTGGCGCATGGGTGGTGAAAATTTTAACTACAAGTACGCGTTGCTAACTCATTTTTTTACATATTGCAAACTTCGTACTGAGGAATATCAAGGTTTTGACATTGAGAAATCACTAGTGGGAAAATCACTAGATGCACGTGACAATATAAACTAAAACTGTGTGCATTCAGATAATACAATTAATAATGAGCCTCGCAGGACTCTGCTATTCTAAACAACACGTTGAACAATGTAAATGACAATAATTGATAACATTAAAAAGAATATAGCGACCACGCAGGGTCTAATAATGAGTGAAGCTCGTAAACGTAGAGGTGGAACCGTTAACGTTTTCAGAATACATTTAAACTAAAAGCGTACGCCTCGCAGGGACATTCCGCTTAACTCTTTCATCAGATTAAAAAGAATATAGTGACCACGCAAGGTCTAATGATAATTAAATGGCGACCAAGCAGGGTCGTTACATAATCTTCCCTTCTCCGTGTTGGTGCAAATATGTCATCTTCAAAGCAATGACAGCTCAGCTGTCACTCAGGAAAAAACCGTCCCCAACTCCCGACGTCTGGCTCGGATACAAATTTATCCACAATATAAAGAACCTCATACTTTTGTATTGGAACATAAAATGAATCAATAAACAAAAATAATTTATATCGAACTGCGTTTCACATGTCACTAGATACCGTGACAGTACATCTAATCATTTACTCACACATCAATGGTATGCAGGTATACCGAAATGGGGTAATCTTCGACCACTCCTTCTGGGTGCTTCACTTTTTTTTTGTCAGCCAGTGTATCTTGTCTTCGAGGCTTCCGAAAGTACACGATATAGAAGACGTATATCAATACATTGTGGCAAGGTATGACATTTTCAGCTTTCCAGAAAAGAAACATTACTGGACATAGCGACGTATTGTGCCTTGAAACAAATGCCTATATTGAAATAATAATCCATGATATTTATTCACTGGAACAAAATAACATTTTTTGGAAGAAGTAACGGTAAATTTCTCGTAAAGGACAAACGGCTGAAATTTGCTAGTTCATGTAATTTGAATATTCGTACTTACGTATTCTGCATTGAGAAACATCGCTTATTTCACTGAAATAAGCTCTATTTGCGACATATCGAGTAAGTTTTCTTCTTCATTTCTTGTTGCCTGCGGTAACACACAAAATGGCGGTCACCCAACTGCATCCAAAAATACCTACGTAGCCCCACAAACAATTGACGCATAGCACCACGAACCATTCATTCATAGCCCCACGAACCATTTCCGGTAAGGTTAGGTTAGGTTAGGTCACGTATAGGTTACAATAGTTAAAAATTGGTTTCGAAAAAAATATGCGTAGCCCCACACACCATTCTCGCATAGCCCCACGAACCATTGACACATAGCCCCACGAACCATTGATACATAACCCCACAAACCATTTGCGTAAACATACCTTCTTCAGTTACAAAAACACGTGTTTGGAAACACTTGACCGGGATTACGTCGTCACACATAGACTACATCCACCTGGAAGTAAATGGATGCAAGAGCTTTCGTGAATCGGTCACACATTTATATCGAAAAATAGATGATTTACCCGCAAAATTCAATGAACATTGCGAGAAAACACTTCCCCGAACTTCCACAAGTATGAAGAAACTGCATTCGGTAAGTAATTTCTCCTGTAAATTTGAAGAAATCCGTTTGTCCGATACGAGAAATTTACCAAAGTAACAGTTACTTTTTTGAGGAATTCCGATTGTAAGTAGGTACTTTTAAAACTAAGTAGCTGTAATTGTCACACGACACTTAAATTCTTAACTTGAAAATTTCCAAACATTTGTCCTATTCTTAAGCTAATTTCAGAGTATTAGAGGCGAGGCAGACTCCTGTTAGACATTGCATGAGTTCCTACAGTCTTCAGTGTACATAATACAATAATAAAAGAAAAATGTACTCTTGTCGAGTTCGCCCCTAATATCTGCAACGCTTCATATGTTTGGAGTTCTTTACCCTCCAATATTTGACGCATTTCGTCTGCACTTGGCAACATTGACGAGGAGATACTTCCTCAATTTTGAAAAAGTAACTGAGAAGAACATTTATGACTTAAAAAATGCATCTCACTTTCCGAAAACTTGCCATTGTTCTGTGACAAACATGGCATGCACCGTGCAAAACATGTAACTCCATCCTTCACTGCAAGAATGCAGCTTTCTGCAGAAACAACTTGTGTGAAAACCAAAGGTCTGAAAGTGAAATGGGGCTTCGTCGGTGCAGGCCATGATAATTATTCTTCAACACTTCAACCAGAATTATAGTCACGGGGGGAAACCACAGTGTGTAAGCGTCATTTCTTCAGCCGTGTTTATGACGTAGTTCCTCCGCTTTGATGTATACCGTGATAATCTGCTTCCAAGTGTGAGAAAGCTAAAGTTCGCACGGATGACGCATCACGTATTATACAGACTTGGAAGCAGTCAGAAAATTTTGATATGGGAGTTCGAGAAACAAGAACAAAGAACTAAATAGATGAGAAATCGGCAGCTAATTTGAGGGAGAGTTAAAAAGGAGGCGGATGGATACATGAAATTGAAAGTCAAGTTTGTGAATATATTGAAGCTGTTGGTGGTAATAAAAAGCAATATTTTGCTCGTTCAGTGACACAGTTTCCATCTCATTACTTAGGCGTAAAGGTCAGGTTCAATGTTATTGCGCATCTGCCGCCATCTATTATACAAATTGTGCGAACGAACTGTTAAAGAGTTACAACCAGTGAGTGTGGAAATGATATATCGTATTTCTAATTTCTCAATGTTTGGTAAGGGTTAATACGTGAGGACAGCAGCCTGCTCTAGTGGCTAAGACAGAGAACTTCAGGTGGACTCTGCTTTGGTGATCATCATAAGTTTCTCTTCATCTATCTTTGCACTCCTCTCTTTAATTCTATCTATCTTTGTTCATCCATTTCATTCTTTCTTCCCTTATTTCTTATCGTTTTTCTTTCCCTCTTGCTCTTTTCTAATCTCTTTCTATTCTCTCTATTTCATCGTCTTCTTCTTTTTTCTCTGTTTCTTTATTTCTTTCTGTTTTGTCTGTTGTTTTTTCTCTTCGTGTTTCGTACATTCTTTTCGTCTTTCCCTTTTCCTTCCTTCCTTCGGTTTATATATTTCCTTTCTACCTTCCTCTGTTTCCAAATCTCTTTTCAGTTTTCTATTTTCTCTATTTCTTCCTTCCTTTGTTGCTCTATCATTTCCTTCCTCTCTTTCTTAATGTTTCCATCTTTTTATTTATCTCTTCCTTCTCTTTCTTATTTTCTTTCTATCTTTATCTTTTCTTCTTCCACTGTTTCTATATTTTTTCTCTTTCTCTTTCTCAGTTTCTTTATTTTATTTCATCTCTCCATTTCTCTCTATCGCCTTAACTCTTCCTCTGTTTCGTAAAATTATTTGTATTTATACTTCTGTTTTTCTCTTTCCTTCTTTCCTTCTTTCGTCATCCTCTCTTCACCGTGGATTGGTAACGAGGTTCTGGCACCTGGAACCACAGCCAGGATAATCCTGTGTGGGGGGTTTGTTTGCGTTGCCCATTTAATCTTCATCCATCTCGTCTTATCATCATTCATCCACATCGTCTTGGTACGCCAAAAGCTACAGAAAAGCGATGTAAAATAAACAAAAATTTAAACCAGTCTGCTTGGGAGCTGTGAAGATGTATTGGGGTTCCCTGTGGCACATTTTTAAACTGGGTAACATCTTACTTCTCAAATTTCATTTTTTCCCCAGCTGGGTTTGAGGGATATACGCCCATAAGCTCTACCTTGGGTACGCCCGGATGATGGTGATTAGGTATTGACGTTACATTCATTGAAGGACTACAGTAGTTGCAAAATATTATTGGTTGGAAGGCCAACCAATAGGAAGAGCCTTCCTATTAAAATCCACTTATCACTGTAGAGTTAGGCAATACACATAACACCTTGCAAGGAAGCGAACATTCTAGGATAAAGGTGTCTCATTTTTATTGCTGGTAACTGTACATAGTAGTTCGGATCCCACTTTAAACTGTAGGTCCAGTCCCAATTAGACTCCTGTGCATAAATTGGACATAAAAGTTCAAACCGGAAAGGCTAGACGAAAGAAGGGAGTTCGATTCCAGAAAAAAATAATTTGAATGCAAAGCAAATCGGAATAATTAGGGTTGTTCTTTTCTTGTCAGCAATTGAGGTTCAAAGAAGGGGAGGGGGTTCTGACCCACTATAATCCCCCTTCGTTGCACCTGTCAGAAACACTAGCAAGATTAATTACTGAACTAAGTTTGGTGAGGTATTACATATCCATTTGCTCTCTAAAACAAGGTGTGTTTATTCATCTTGGTCAGTTACATTAATGGAACGAGAACTCTCAACTCTGAATTCTGAACGTAAAGACAAAACGGAAGGCTTCATTTATCAATAACACTAAAATACTACCTCCTAAAGCGCACACTGGAAGTCAAATTTATATGTATTATCCTCACGCCCGCTGCATTCTGTTATTAACAAAAACAAAAACTTTGTAAACAGAAATTAATTCAGATTTTTCCTTCATACACATAAGTTTCTATTGCCCGCATAATTGTTTACTAGGTAAGGTAATTAGAAAAATTCATCTTGCATCCATCTTTCGAAAGACACTGAATTTAACGCCAAAGTAGTGTTCAAAAATGGATCTAGTTCTTCATGAAATTTCAGTAGGACGTTATATTCCTGACAAAAATAGGAAAATGTATCTAGTTTAAAATCATTTAGTGTTAATTTTGCACTACTTGATGAAATTCTCTTGAAACGTTTTTCTTTAAACTTCATAAATAATTGCAATATGTTATTTTGCGCTATTTTTTTTAGACACCCTGTATGTGTGCTGTAGTATATATAAGAGTCTTGAATCTTTTGTTTGTAAATTCCCCTGCTTCTTAGCGCATTGGAAAAGTATAAACATTCTGTTGGTAGCTGTTAACAAGTGCGAAGAATTTCGCCTTGAATCGCATAAATTCCAATTAAATAACAACTTTACTTACAAAAAGTTGTTAATATAAGATTGTCAAAGTATAGTTAAGGATCAACTGAAGCTTCAAGATGCTTCTTAAGACCCTTAAGCTTATTGGCGGGAATTAGCGACATCTCCAGTTTGGAATTGCCAATTTAGTCCAGTGTAAATACGAACCGTCATGGAAATTCGAGACAACAGAAAGTCTCAAAAAATCCCGCTGCGAGTTTGTCGCCATTTTTAAAATGAAGTACGCCATATTGGATTTCTCGACTTTTTCTGAAAATCGTTAGTCTGTGAGAACGTTTTGTGCTAAAATGATGAGGTTTCTTTTAAACTGGTCCTCTCAAAACAGGCTTTCATTTGAACATATAAATTATTCTGTGATGCTTATTTATCTACTCGAAATGGACCAATGGCTTGAAGCATGCCCATACCCAAGATTTCTTTTGAGGGGCTGGGGGTGGGACAGATCCTAAAGTTCAAAAAAGAAAGAAGACCAAAACATTTTATATAGCTATACATAAATGTATGTGTGTCATAAAATGTATGTCAATTATTGAAAATTTAATAATATATACATATAATGAATTTGTTATACTTAGGTACATGTATACATTCATATAAACTAGGAAATCAATTCCGTTATCAACGGAGTCAAGAAATTATAAAGTAGTTGAAATGTGTTGCGGTGAGTGTTCCTGGGGGAACTCAATAAGTTTTATAATGTATAATGCAAAACATGTCTCGATGTGAGTTAACCAAAAAATGGGGACATTTTTACCTAACGACTGCAGTTCGCAAAAGTCGGGACAGGGATTACACAAAATGGACTGTCCCGACTAAATCGGTACGTATGGTAGCCTTGCATTATAAAAATAGTCAATATTGCATACTGAAGAATTCTAGACCCGCCTCTCTCCAGAAAGAACCCATTAATTTATGCAAGTACAAAATCGGGCGTGTAAGTGGGTGATCTTCTGGTAAGGCACCCGAATGTCAACCTCACTTCCACGTAGTACTCCCCGGTAACTACTTTTTGGAGGACAACGAGGCTCTGGCGTCTGAACGTACGGTCAGTAGAGTCTTCTGTAGGGCTGTATGTGTATTGTCCTGTGTTTGGTCCTCATGTGTATTGAGTGTACCTTTACAGCCTTAGCTTCTAACCCAGGCTGGGGCGCCGACTTGTCAAAATTATTGGGGGGGGGGGGCTCTGATCACTGAAATAAATTAATGAATGACTCACTCCCTCCCTTTTTAAAGTTTTGGCCTCAGTGTTCGGAATCTCGTAAAAGCTTATGAATTCCTCAAATATATTAAAATTTTCATTTACAGTTCGAATGAAAAATGTCAATTGTTCACGGATGGATATGTCACAAGTTTCGTCAACCATAATAGCAAAATATTCCCGACTTATAATATCAGATTCTGCTACCACAGAGCGCAAAACAGATGTCCGTAATACAAGGGTTGGATAAAAAGTAATGGCAACACTGGTATAATTGGTACTTGACTGTATTGGCAGAGGAGCACGTGTTACATTCCTTCAAAGTAATCGCCCCTCATCTCTACGACCTTCTGTCACACGTATGGAAGGCGTCGTACACCGTCAGCGCGTCCATCTCTGTCGATGTCCCGCAGTGACCGCCCTATAGCACGTATGATGGCTTCGCGCGTGTCGTAGTGCTTCCCGCCCAGTGGTTCCTTCATTTTGACAAGACGGTCGTAATCACACGGTCTCATACCAGTGAATACGGCGGATGTTCCAGTACCTCCCACTACCAGTTATGCAGGAGCGCCGTCACATTGTTCGCAGTGTGACACCTTGCATTGTCAAGCAGGATGATGGGACACCGTGCCGTCGCTTCCTTCTTAATGCGAGACGAAGGTGGTCTTGCAAGAAGGTGCAGAAGTAGGCTGCGTTGACCGTCTGCCTGAGAGACGTTGTTCTTCTTGCCTAAACATATTGTTAGGGCGCTTGCACTCTCGTCCTCTGCTTCAGAGCACTGCTGTTTTTGACTGAAAAACATACAATCGCTCCCACTCACTATACTTCCTCGTCTGACATTCCTTTATCAGCCACGAAACGCTTGTGGCGCTGTGACTCACCCCTTTCACGGGACAGCAGTGTTGCCATTACTTTTTATCCAACCCTTGTATATCAATGATCTCGTTATGAATATCACGTTAGAGCCATTTGTAGCCCGAACGTCCCATCCACTACCCTAGTTCATGCACATCGTCTCTTGAAACTCTTTTTAGTAAAAATGTTAACAATACTCATAATTATATACTTAGTATATAGTAATAAGTCATGTGTTTCGCTGTCTCTTGTCATAGTTCCCCAAAGTTGATGGTTTAGCGGTCACTTCCCAAAGTTGATGGTCTAGAACATTTCAAATGTGTATTTAAAGTTAAGATCATGTGGAGCAATTCAGAGTAAACTTTACAAGAGAAGCAAAATAATACATTAGATTCTCTTAAGCAAAATTATTTGGGGGGCTCGAGCCCCCAAGCCCCATGAAGTCGGTGCCTATGAACCCAGTAATAATACTTCTGTCCTCAGAAACGTGTTTTCTTTAGTTATGGTAAGGGGCTGGGCCCCGTGAAATGTGACGGATTCAAAATAGCCTAAGCGTTGACGCACCCACAATTTTCAAATCGATCTCAAGGAAGGACAAAATCGAAATTCTTGCAAAATCTGAAAAATATCGTCAATGTTATTTTAGTAGGTTTTCACACGTAGGTTCACATTGAGTTCAAGAGGGGCTATGGCCCCATCTTGGGTACGGGCTAGTTGAAGTTAGGTCGCTGTAGCAGCGAACAATACCAACTGCAACCAACTCTCTAATACCAAGGCGGAAGAAGCTACAAGGAGCCACACCAACAGCAAGACAAATCATTCCTTCACTTTCGTGAAGACACCAAAAGGACCACCATTCCGCAAAAGGGGCCTTTCTCCGCGCCATTTTAATTCACCTCTTCTTACACTGTAATTAGCACTTTCAGTTCGGTCAAAGTGGACCGCCCTTCCCTCTGGCGGACAGTCCTGACAATAACGACGCGATAATACATGGTGGGGGCGAAAACTCTTTCACAAGGCATTGAACTGGCAGAATCGAGAAAAAGAAAGGAAAAACCAATGCTTTTGCAGACAGCTCCAAGGACCTTTCAAGTTCGGGTCTCAGACCGGCGATGAATGGGCCACTGCAAACGAATTGTAAGCTAATGTGGTAAAAAAGTGAAAGTACCATCATTAGCTCCTTTTCCTGGCCTCTTCCGTTTTCGTTACTGCATCTCTTGCTGCACCATTTTTCAGAAATGTCTTTCGGTACAATTAATTCCATGTCTGCAGTGACATACAAGCAGTAAACCGTGCTAATTTATGATCTAGAATTCAACATCACCTCTGGCGCCATTTTTGTATGAAATGTCGGTATATCCCAGTTAGAAGACAAGCTGAAGTTGCGATTACAGCTTGAATTGTAGTGACGCAGAAATCCAAAGATACAAATTAACATGGAGATGAGCACGAGACAGTGGCGTGCCCAAGGAGGAAGGTTTGTTGTGGTCCAGAATTCCTAAACAAGATAATTTCAAGGGAAGGAAAAGATGACAAAATGAGAACTGACTACTAAAAGAGTATAGGTAACTCCCCCTCCTCTTCTAAATTCCTGGGCACGCCAGTGGAACGAGAGGTACAGGAGAAATAGTTCCACTCCTTACTTGAGACCAGAAAGAAGACATCCAACCTCTAATTTGTATTTTATCGTGGTTCTGTAGAATTGATATACATAAGGTTCACACAAAAAATAAAAGGAATATCATTTCTGTAACTCATAATTCACCGAGTTTCTCAAGAACGTGTGCAAAAAACTGAGCGTGACAATTTATATTTTGTTATTTAGCCTGCCACTTTTGGCTAACAGCGACAATGAGGATGAGTGGTGAAGAAACTGATGAAGGAACACTCACAAAGATAACCCTTGTCCAGGCCAGCATTCGAACCGGAGGCGCCTGGCGTCGTAGCGTACTGTGCTAATCTTTCCCCCACGGATGTTGACTGGGGGTGACAAGACAGGGGTGTTGCCACAGAGTAATTGAAACTGGAATGTACCTCCATTATCTTGCCCACCCATAGTCGATCTGAAATCACACACAAAAGGAGAATAAGAGAGAATGAAGTGAAGAGAAGGGGCAAACAGACACACAGAAGGACATTGACTGAGAGAATGAAGTGAAGAGAAAGGGGGCAAACAGACACACAGAAGGAGATTGACTGAGAGAATGAAGTGAAGAGAAGGGGCAAACAGACACACAGAAGGAGATTGACTGAGAGAATGAAGTGAAGAGAAAGGGGCAAACAGACACACAGAAGGAGATTGACTGAGAGAATGAAGTGAAGAGAAGGGGGCAAACAGATACACAGAAGGACATTGACTGAGAGAATGAAGTGAAGAGAAAGGGGGCAAACAGACACACAGAAGGAGATTGACTGAGAGAATGAAGTGAAGAGAAGGGGGCAAACAGACACACAGAAGGAGATTGACTGAGAGAATGAAGTAAAGAGAAAGGGGGCAAACAGACACACAGAAGGACATTGACTGAGAGAATGAAGTGAAGAGAAGGGGGCAAACAGACACACAGAAGGAGATTGACTGAGAGAATGAAGTGAAGAGAAAGGGGGCAAACAGACACACAGAAGGACATTGACTGAGAGAATAAAGTGAAGAGAAGGGGGCAAACAGACACACAGAAGGACATTGACTGAGAGAATGAAGTGAAGAGAAGGGGGCAAACAGACACACAGAAGGACATTGACTGAGAGAATGAAGTGAAGAGAAGGGGGCAAACAGACACACAGAAGGACATTGACTGAGAGAATGAAGTGAAGAGAAAGGGGGCAAACAGACACACAGAAGGACATTGACTGAGAGAATGAAGTGAAGAGAAGGGGGCAAACAGACACACAGAAAGAGATTGACTGAGAGAATGAAGTGAAGAGAAAGGGGGCAAACAGACACACAGAAGGACATTGACTGAGAGAATGAAGTGAAGAGAAGGGGGCAAACAGACACACAGAAGGAGATTGACTGAGAGAATGAAGTGAAGAGAAAGGGGGCAAACAGACACACAGAAGGACATTGACTGAGAGAATGAAGTGAAGAGAAGGGGGCAAACAGACACACAGAAGGACATTGACTGAGAGAATGAAGTGAAGAGAAGGGGGCAAACAGACACACAGAAGGACATTGACTGAGAGAATGAAGTGAAGAGAAAGGGGGCAAACAGACTTACAGAAGGACATTGACTAAGATAATAAAGTGAAGAGAAGGGGGCAAACAGACACACAGAAGGACATTGACTGAGAGAATGAAGTGAAGAGAAGGGGGCAAACAGACACACAGAAGGACATTGACTGAGAGAATGAAGTGAAGAGAAAGGGGGCAAACAGACACACAGAAGGACATTGACTGAGAGAATGAAGTGAAGAGAAGGGGGCAAACAGACACACAGAAGGACATTGACTGAGAGAATGAAGTGAAGAGAAGGGGGCAAACAGACACACGGAAGGACATTGACTGAGAGAATGAAGTGAAGAGAAGGGGGCAAACAGACACACAGAAGGAGATTGACTGAGAGAATGAAGTGAAGAGAAGGGGGCAAACAGACACACAGAAGGACATTGACTGAGAGAATGAAGTGAAGAGAAGGGGGCAAACAGACACACAGAAGGACATTGACTGAGAGAATGAAGTGAAGACAAGTTGGCAAACAGACACACAGAAGGACATTGACTGAGAGAATAAAGTGAAGAGAAAGGGGCAAACATACACACGGAAGGACATTGACTGAGAGAATGAAGTGAAGAGAAGGGGGCAAACAGACACACAGAAGGACATTGACTGAGAGAATGAAGTGAAGAGAAGGGGGCAAACAGACACACAGAAGGACATTGACTGAGAGAATGAAGTGAAGAGAAAGGGGGCAAACAGACACACAGAAGGACATTGACTGAGAGAATGAAGTGAAGAGGAGGGGGCAAACAGACACACAGAAGGACATTGACTGAGAGAATGAAGTGAAGAGAAAGGGGGCAAACAGACACACAGAAGGACATTGACTGAGAGAATGAAGTGAAGAGAAGGGGGCAAACAGACACACAGAAGGAGATTGACTGAGAGAATGAAGTGAAGACAAGTTGGCAAACAGACACACAGAAGGACATTGACTGAGAGAATAAAGTGAAGAGAAAGGGGCAAACATACACACAGAAGCAGATTGACTGAGAGAATGAAATGAAGAGAAAGGGATAGAGAAGCAAAGTAAGAAATGGAAATAGAATGGAACAAAGGGAAGAAGAAAAATTAAAAAGTAACGAAAACAGAGAAGGAAGGCGGCAGAGAAAGAAATATAGAGAAATAAACTAAGTGAGAGATGGATGTAGCGAAAGATAAACTATGATGGAAATGTAGGAGAGGAAAGATAGAAATAGAAAGAATTGAGGAAATAAATAAAAAGGTAGAAAGAGGTACAGAAACGGGAAGAAATATGTGTATGACTATGTGAGAAGATCTTAATCATGACCAGTGAAGCACATCTGAACGAAGATATTACTACGCCATTGTATACAAGGGTTCCAATATCCACAACATACGTATATTAAAAATATATCAAGAAGGTACAGCGCTGCAATGAAAACATTGAAATGTTTATAGTTTTATTATTAGTACTATTATGTGGATGTTATTGCGAAGAATTTGAACACTCGTCCCCATCCTTATACAATTAGTGGTGTTAAGGTCCCGAGTTCGGACGCACATAGTGATTCGGACCCCACTTTAAACTGTAGGTCTAGTCCCGATTAGTCTATCTGTGCTTAAAGTGCATTTTAAATAATTAACTAACAATAGAGATGAAAAATATCACATAATTGTCCCGCTTCCCATCAATATGTTCCGCCCTTGATGCTACGATGGATGTAATCAATCTCCGAGTACCGACGGAACGCAGACTCTCACAGGTAATACCAGGTAATTGACAGGGAAGTCGCTAGCTTGAATGCATAATCAAGAAATAACCATCAGTACTGAAAGTTCTGTAATTATAATGAGGGGAAATTTGTTCTCGATTTTGTACGCACTTCTTCGGGGCATAAAATGGATGAAAGATGAGTTCAATGAAGCAGAACTGCAACCATTGGAATAAATTAGGGAGGCTAGAGGAACTGGAATGTGATATTGCCGCTATGGTCGGATGGAGTAGTGTTTAGCATTTTATTTCAATGAGGTTGTTTTAACCGGTCATGAAAGGTAGAACATAGCGGTGTCGCTCTGACCACGCGTCACCAATGGAAAGCAGGTCTTGGTTTACAATGGCCTGTTGGAGATTCTTTATGTTGTATCGGTTTGTACAGTTAGTTTATTTTTAATATAAGAGCCCTAACTCCACACCCCCTATACGCCTTGAAGGCGTGGTGAAAAGCACAGGGGAGCACTTTACTTTTACTTCATATAATAGCCCCGTCTACATATTTTTACTCTATTTGCACTCACTCGTCTATACAACTTTTCCGGAATGTCTGGAGTAGCGACGCGCAGAGGAGAAAGCTTGTGGGCGGGGCCAGACTAGGTAGACAAGGATGCGATTGGCTAGTCGAATCGTCCCCTCCCGCGCGTCCCCAACCTTCGGCGCGTTCAATGGATGAGGCACACACCCGCAACGTGCGCCCAGGAAGAGTTCGCGTTCTCTTACTCCAGACATTCTGGAAAAGGAATATAGTTGGTTACACGGTGCAACACCAATTCGTCTACTTCGTCGATTTGGTGTCAAGTAGTGTATTTGGTGTCTGCACCGTTTGCACTACGTTCTGGAGCGGTGTAGTGTGTGGTGTATGGTCACGTGGTGCGTGCTAACTAATCAAATGAACGTTTAAAGCAGCAGACAGGCATTTGTTGAATCTTCTGAACTTGAAAACCGCTATTCGTCTACTTCGTTGAACGTCATTTCCTTGCACCAGCCTCATACCGAGACACACCTGAACTTTTACAAAAATAAACTATAGTCCTTTCTCATTTCCTATTTTTAAAGATAAAGTACAGCGAATAATCTTACCATTAAAATCTTTCTTGCAACATCTCACCACATTCCATAGTTTGCTGCCACTTTCATTTGGCTTCGCCATTTCACTGACACTCAATACTGCTTCACTCGTCACTGGCACACAATTAGGTTAAATATATTCTAAAAATCTTCAAAATAAAAGTCTAAATCTAGCAGATAAGTACAGCCCCGTTTCCAATACCACAAATTTGCCGCGCAACATGACGCGCGGCATGCGCCAATCATTTGTTGAAATGTCTGTCTGCAACATGCCGCAGCGCAAGTGCTGGGAACAAAATTGCCCCAAACGATTTTGACGCACAACATGCGCCGCGGACAATGGAAACAGCCTGCAGTAGTTCCTGGGGCACGGGCATGCGCACTAGAGTAGAAACAGACGACGCGACTACAAACACGTGCTCGCTGTTCGGACTGAAGCGGCGTCACGACACAACGTCCTGTTATTTGAATGTAGTTGTTGTAGTTGGTTGTGTAGTTGTCCGTGAGTGTTTGTTTTGTGGACTATATGGAGTTATCCGAATTTCTTCTCGCTAGAAAACTTCTAATCCACCATCTAGGTCGCTTTCGCTTCTTCTTTAGAAGTTCATGGTGCTGCCATAACCACAAAACCCGCCATAGCTGTATTGTCCATCATTACACAAGTTAAATCACCACCACATTATTACAATACAAGAGAAGAAACGCTGATTACTATAAAGCACTGCACAACGCTACACTCCGGTCCTGCACTCCAGTGTTGTTGCTGGCGTATTTCGCAGAAGTAGTTTAGAATTGGAAACAGTGCACTAAATGACGCGCAACATGCGCCGGCGCATGTTGCGTGTCATGAGTATGGAACTTGTCAGAATGGAAACTTAGCTTTACAATACGTTTGTTGCTGTTGCGTAAGCCCAGATCGCATTGTTTCAACAATCGCTGCAAGTAGTGACTCGAGAAGGCTCGACCAATGAACACATGCGAGAGAACGGATTGCGTGGAGGGGTAAAAGCGTTACACTGGCAGGCATTTGCAGCGGCGTGCACTGCTTCGCTACTCCCACTCGCTTTCTCCCCATATCTACCTTTGTACGTGACCTTGCTCCAGAGATTCACGATATAAAGCATAGTCTACTTAAGCATATTATTTTCACAACTTTAATTACACCTAATTTATTAGAACTGCTATAATGAATGAATTTTCCAACCTATTATTCAGCCCAATTAATTAAGTTTTGTTATTGCCAAATAATAAAATAATACATTTCTCCAATTTCATCTGTATATTTATAACCTTTGCAATTCATTCTTAACTACTTTATCTTTTGTTTTAAGAAAACTGGATTCACTGCACCCTCTATGATTATGCGCACGTACCTGAAACAGAGAGAAAAGTAGATTGAAAAAAAAATTGATTTGCTCTATAGATTATACATGTTACATTATGTAGTGTAGTATAAAGACAGCATACGCATTGCAAAGCATATTGCGTACCTGACATATGCTAGCACATTATACAGGGTGGCCCAAAGAAAAGGTAACCGAACACACAAGGTAACGGTTCTACAATTCGGTTACCTTTTTTTGGGTCACCCTGTACTTGAAGGGATAATGAAATAAAGACTTCTATTTGGAATGTTGGATAATTATGTTTCTTTCTTGATTAGTAAATACGAAATAATTCGTTTCTGAAGAAATGTTTTTCTTGTTTTCTTCTCTCTTACGTAATAATTTTTCGGGGTGGTATTTGCAAGGAAGGATGCGGGGACCACCCCCCTTCCTGCTAGAAGTTACCGTAACATTTACAGTATTTTACCGTTAAAAATTAATAGTGTTTATGCCAATTTACAAAAACGAGACGTTTTTGTTTAAATTTATTTTTTAGCATGCATAAAAGTATATAATGATTATGAACTTTGTATGCACCGTTAAAATATATTTTTTTCAAATTAATCATTAAAATTTTCACTAATTAGGTTAACTATGTAATGGTCGTTAATACTTAAAAAACGGTCATGGTTATTTTTAAAGGTAATTGGATGGCAAAGGCAATTGGCGGTCGTACACCGCTATTTCTTAGTCATTTTCCCATGCTATATAATACCCGCATACTTCGAAAAATTTTAAAGATCCTACATTATGTGCAGAAATATAATATGTTTACACAGAAATGCAATTAGAATTAACGTTTAACTCGTGATGAAAATAAATCCGAGAATATTAGTTATAAATATCATCTTCAAATTTGTGGAAGTTTCAGAAAAAGTTAAATGTAATCGTGTTCTATACTCTATATCGATCAGCTCTGGAGCAAGGTCACTTAGAAGGATAAGGAGGAGGCGGGCGGAGCGAAGCAGTACACTCTGATGCAAACAGCTGGGAGCTGCAGTGTTACGTACCCAATAGGACCAAGTAATGTGAATAGTTTGCCAAAGACGAATAGAGATGGCAGCACCAGACGTGCAAGGTTAAGAATTGGCATAATATATGTGAATAATTTTATAAATAAGAACAAAGCAAATTGGAAAGATGAAAAACAATAGAATATATTATAAGAAGACAAAGAATAAATATGAAAGAAGCAAATTAATATATATTTTATAAATCAAATCAGTGATCACATGTAAGTTAATATGAAAATTAAGGAAGTCAAAGCACTGATACAAGTTTGTGTCTTTGAACAGATATTGCATCTGTATGATTGATTTACCATTCCTATAGGGGAAATTTTGTTTACATCAGTGGCGAGCGCGTTCTGATCGACACCCCACAGCACTTTTTGGTTGCGCGGTTTAACCGTAGAACCTACTTGGATGCGCGTCTAAATCGTTTGCACCAAGTATACACTTTGTTGTATCTAGTTAGTGGTGGGGCGTTCCAATTGCAGCCCCAAGGGAGGATATTAGTATTATTCCCAAAGCTTAGAGGAAAAGGATAAAGGAATTCATTAAATAGTCAAAACCGAAATAAATTGAAATCCAGAGGGAAGTCCAGATCCTCCATATCAGGAAGGAAGTCCAGATCCTCCATATTGAGAAGGAAGTCCAGATGCAGACCGTCCATATTGAGAAGGAAGTCCAGATCCAGACCGTCCATATTGAGAAGGAAGTTCCGATCCAGGCCGTCCATCAAGAAGGAAGTCCCGATCCAGAACGTCCATTAAGAAGGAAGTCCCGATCCAGATCTGCCCATTACGAAGGAAGAATATTGAGATGAAAATTGACTGTAAACGAGAAAATTATAGAAGAATGTAGCTTATCATGTAAAATTCTTACTCCATGTATCCTGTGTTTAAATAATATATTCGTTTAAACGTCTCTATTGGAAGGAATCCTGTCTGGTTTCGTTGTCTACAAAGAACCCTACCCTGTAGATAAGCTAGCTGAGTTTTAAGTTTAAGGTTTATGTACCTTTGCACCAAATGAAGGTAGCAGCAGTCGCTTCCCCCTCCACGCAATCCTGTTCCCTCGCACGTTTTCATTGGTCGAGCCCTCTCTAGTCACTACTTGTGCAGAGACTTGCTTTCGTTCGCGCGCTTCAGAGATTCCCGGGACAGAGTATACACTCAGGGTTCAAATTCCACCAGGAATACACTAATGTGAAATGCACACCTTGTCGTTTTCTCTGTCCAATGCTGAGAATTCAAGACTCAGGTATATTTCTTTCAATGTTACAGATAATGATAAAAATGGAGGTCTTCATATTACGCTTGGTTGGTGCTTAAACTGTCAAGAATCATTACCATAATCGACCAGAAGTTACGAAACAAGGCCAAAACCACAAAAAACTCTTACTTTCCCTCCCACTTTGGGTATATTATGGAATCAAACGCTGGATTCAAGATTACAGCTCCTTCTGCCAATGCTGAAAGAAGTGATCTTGACTCACGATCCCAATTTACAATGTACCGCACTTGCTAAAACCCACAATCGCTTGCCTGAGCCAATGCAAACATAAAAGAACAAAATTTGAGCTCCCGAGTGAATATTTGAAAGGGAAAAAGTCATTCGAGCATGTCACTTGCTCAAACAACCAGTTACGTTCACCTCCAATAATGGACGTCTGTCAAGAGGTTTCTGAAAATGACAAAAATGAATGCACGGCCATGTTTTCTCGTGTAAATATAACCAACATTACAACTACTTATCGTTTCTACTTCTCGACTTCCTGCTGCTTGTTGTCCTTGCTTTCACTTGCACATTAAAGATTCTGTATTATTCTAACATTCGTTCAAGAATCGCTTGTTCAGGGATGTAAAGATTCTAGCTTATCCTAACATTAGTTCAATAATCCTATGTTCAGGGATGTAGAGATTCTAGATAATTATTTCAAGAATCCTTTATGGATGTAAATATTCTTCGTTATCCTTACATTCGTTCAAGAATCGCTTGTTCAGGGATGTAAAGATTCTGCCTTATCCTATCATTAGTTAAAGAATCGCTTGTTCAGAGATGTAGAGATTCTACCGTATTCTAACATTCGTTCAAGAATAGTTTGTTCAAGGATGTAAAGATTCTACAATGTTCTAACATTAGTTGAATAATCCTTTGTACAGGGATGTAGAGATTCTACATTATCCTAAAATTATTTCAAGAATGCTTTGTTCAGGGATGTAAAGATTCTACCTTATCCTAACATTTGTTCAAGAATCGCTTGTTCAGGGATGTAAAGATTCTGCCTTATCCTATCATTAGTTAAAGAATCACTTGTTCAGGGGTGTAGAGATTCTAGATTATCCTAACATTCGTTCAAGAATGTTTGTTCAAGGATGTAAAGATTCTACCTTATCCTAACCTTAGTTCAAGAATCCTTTGTGCAGGGATGTAAAGATTCTACATTATCCTAAAATTATTTCAAGAATCCTTTGTTCAGGGATGTAAAGATTCTGCCTTATCCTAACATTCATTCCAGAATCGCTTGTTCAGGGATGCAAAGATTCTATCGTATCCTAACAATCGTTCAAGAATCCTTTGTTCAGCAATGTAAAGACTCTACCGCATCCTAATATTCATTTAAAAATCCTTTATTCAGGGATATAAAATTCTACCTTACCCTAACAGTTGTTCAAGAATATTTGGTTCAAGGATGTAAAAGTTCTAGGTAATGCCTACATCGTTTTTTCAGGAACGTGAAGATTCTACTACGTAACATTCGTTCAAGAATTCCATGTTCAGGGATGTAAATATTCTAGATTATCGTCTCATGCGTTCAAAAATCGCTTGTTGGATCCCACTTCAAACTGTAGATGAGTCCCGATTAGCATATCTGTGCATAAAGTAGACTAAAAACAAGAATTCAAACAAAGAAAGAATCATTTGTTCAGGGATGTAAAGATTCTACCTTATCCTAACATTCGTTCAAAAATCGCTTGTTCAGGGTTGTAAAGATTCAATCTATCGTCTAATGTAGAAAAACAATGTTTTCAATTCAACCTTCGTTTGTCCACGAATTTATTACAATTTCTTCCTCTGAAGATGAAAACTTTCACTTTTGACTTAATTTTCTTAAGGAATGTAAAGTTTGGCTTATGTTCAAGCGTTTGTTCTTAGTTACTGATAGATTTTGACCTATTTCACTACATTTTCACAATAGAAAGTTCAAGCTCACTCTTACGGGTTAATCACAAGTTTGTTGAAAGATTGTGCCTTTGACTTAGGAAGCAGAATCTTACAAACTCGTCAAGGACGTGGAGTTTCAGACTCAGCGTTCCATAGACTCACGGGTGTAAAGTTTATTTGTACAATTTATCAAAGAATAGGAAGTTTGGGCCTTACGTGATATTAAGTTATACATAAAATTCGTATTTTGCCTGAGTTTACTCATGAATGTAAACTTTCAAACTTAAGTAAAGGTAAAAAAGGTAAAGTGTTCCCCTGTGCATAGCACCACGCCATGAAGGCGTATAGGGGGTGTGGGGGTAACGCCCCACACTTTCTTGATCCGGTCGTGAGTGGGGGTGATGTGATCAGCATCACGCCCCTGACCGCCTTTACCCCCCAGGGTTTCCCCCAGGTACCCATGTTATTCGACGCTGGGTAGGCGCCGGGGCCGCTTCCACCGTTAGAAAACTTAAGTAATGTGACGATAATTTCTAAATTTTGACTTAACTACTAGATTCTATCGTGATGCCAGTACAGTACAATTCAACACCCTTAAACACTCAAGGTAAGACACTTTCTTGGGTGCAAAACATCGGACGTCACCTTCATGCTGTGTATAAACAAGACAATAATCGAGTGGTTTATCATCTTGTACCAAATGAAAAGTCTCAGCATAGGTCCACTGCTATTCAGTTCATTACTGGTGCAGGACGAATTTCAATCTAATTTTTCTTTCTTGTGTGGAAAAACACAACAATAAGACTTTCTTAGTTGAAAGTGGAATGACGGTTGGTAAAAACATCCAAAAATGAAAATGTTCAAACTTCAAATTTTGAATATTTAAACGTAGTGTTCAAATTAGATTAAGGTCTATCTCGTAATATTCTACTGTATTCTCTCTTTGCAACGAGCTCAAGAACGCTTCTGTATCTTTATTCGTTCCAGAGACAAGCGAAATTGAAAATTGCATGTTTGTGAAAAATTATTATTTGATCAACTCTCATATAATACGTAATAATCATATTTCAGAAAAATCCTTTCACAGGTGTCAGTTTTGAAGCAAAGCTAAGCTGTGTACCAAATATCATCAAAATTGGTGACTATGAGGGCCAACTCCTGCCTGATTTGACATATGTCACACACAACACTTTGGCATAAACTACATGATGGAAAAAGTCATGAGACACACCTTTCAGTCCATAGCCAAAACGCTTTCACTAAAGTTTCCGGAATGCATTGGCAACCAGAGCTCGTTTATGATACCTTTGGCTTTACCGCTGAGTCAAGTGCATACTCTATTCGCCAGTTCTGGTTTTTCCACGGCGAGTCGAATGTTTTTTTTTTTCTTCAGTGGAAAAACAACTTTCGTACGACCTTGGCTCAATGGTGCAATATAACTACAACTCTCGATCTGGAATATATTCGGGAATTTTCATTTACTGTAGTTTGTGAATCGAAGACTAAAAATACCGTTCTCCACGTTAAACTGTGAAATGTGCCATGCTTGATAATGTGGTGAACGTGAAAAGTGGCTGGTAGCCCTCTAAGTAGTTCAAAGGGCGTGTAAAGAGGTCACTAGTGTGAACGTTCTTACGGGCTGATGTGCGGGACGATGCGATTTCCCAACACTTTCGCTTTTGGCACCTTTAGTCCTCATTCCTTGACAAAATGTACATTTTTTTGTTTTGTTGTGTTCGTTCGCTTAATCTTTTATTGCGATAAAACTAATTGGTTAGAAAAAAGAGCTCAAAAGTTGTTCTCAAAAATTGTTTAACATTATACAGGGTGTTCCAAAATGAATATCGGGGTTTAATCAATTCTATATTCCATTACATGTACAATACAGAAATGAAACATACCTTAAAAGGAAGGGTAACTCAAACAGTTTTTTGTCAAAAGTTACAAGTGTTCAATGTGGGATCCCCTTGTGACACGGCACACTTCTAGTCTGTAGGCAATTTCTTCTCACACTGAAGCTAGCATGTCTGGTGTAACAGACTCCACAGCTGCATCAATCTTGCGTCGCAATTCAGGGAGGTCGGCAGGTAGCGGTGGCACGTATACACTACCCTTTACATACCCCCACAAAAATAAATCGCAGGGGGTGAGGTCGGGAGATCTTGGGGGCCATTGCAGAAGAGCCACGTCATCCTCACAATGACGACCGATCCATCGTTGGGGGAAAATCAACATTCAACCAATTCAGTACTTCACGATGAAAGTCTTTTTGCTAGATATTCCTTTTTTGCTCACAGTCCAGTTGCTGGAGCATGTCCAAATAAGCAGTACCAGTGATAGTGTTTTCCACAAAGAAGAAAGGTCCATACACTTGTTCTTTGGATAGAGCACAAAAGACGTTCACTTTTGGCGAATCCCTCATGTGCTGCACTGTTTGGTGTGGATTTTCAGACCCCCAAATACGCACATTATGAGTATTCACTCGTTCACTAAGATGAAATGAGGCTTCATCACTAAGATCACACGTGTAAGAAAATCATCTTTCATGTCCAGCACATTTTCGCAGAAGTTGGCACGCGTCACATTATCTTCAGGCTTTAGGGCCTGTAACAGATGTAGATGGTACGGCGTCTTGTGCAGTCTCTTTCGTAACACCCTCCGAACAGTCGTGGACGGCATTGACAGTTCTCGACTCGCCCGCCTTACAGATTTCCTGGGACTCCGACCGAAACTTGCTCTGACCTGTTCCACTTGCTCATCTGATAGACGTGGTCTTCCGGAGCTCTTCCCTTTGCACAAGCATCCCGTATTCTTAAATTAGTTCTACCATCTTCGGATGTTGTTGTCCGATGGGGGATCACATCCATATTTCCGCCGAAAAGCACGTTGCACTCCAATTCCTGAGTTACACCTTGCGAATTCCAAGACACACAAGGCTTTACGCTCAGGAGTCATCTCCATATTTACTACTAGCGCCGTGCTGCGGCGGAGTTACGAAACATCACCTGCGAAGTAGAGACAAAAACAGTTTGAGTTACCTTCTTTCCTTTTAAGGTATGTTTCATTTCTGTAATGTATATGTAATAGAAGATACACTTCATTGAAACCCCAATATTAATTTTGGAACACCCTGTATTAATTATTAACCTTTAATCAGAAAATTTGATAAACTTTGTTGCAATATTTTTCAGACAGACATATGTAACGATTTCCATTATTACACAAGTCCGGTAATTTGCTACATCTATCTTAAAAATAATCATTACACACCATAGGCTGTTCTCTTATTACAAAATCTAAGGATAGAATATAAACCCTGTCAAATATTTCTCTGGAGCAAGGCAGCACATAGCGGCAGAGAAGGGGGAATCGAGAGAGCAGAGCGAAGTAGTACACGCTACTGTGAAGGCTGGTAACTTCAGTCACATTCCGCCCCTCCATGCAATCCCATTCCCTCTCACGTGTTCATTGGTGGAGTCACCTGTTTTCGTTCTGTTTCTCCAGAGATAGACGGGACAGAGTATAGGTAATCACTTTGAAAGTCATTAACTAACAGTATTTATTTATTTATACATTTATAACCAAGAATGCTTCATGTTAATTTTTATTATCTGTACCGGTCTTACTTTTGATTATCACTCCTGATAATAATGCTAATTAGTGTGAATGAATTAATTATATTTGTAAAATATATAATTTATGTCGTCCGGAAAGGGGGTCAAGGGAGGCTCTGTCCTTATTTGGAAAATAAATGTCAGATTAAAATTATATATTTTACACACAGATAATTTAACTTAAATCCATTTATATTTACAGATTTATATTATCGACAGGTACACACACAAAAGTAAATGCATCAGCTGAATCGAAAAATGCATAAAGTCAGCTAAGACCAAGTGTTGAAATGCATCTTGCAGGAAGATGCATCAATAATGTATCAATGGATGCATTAAAGAACAGTAGGACATAGAAAGGAAATACTCACTTGCATCATAATGATGCATTTTGACGTTACCTTTACAAACGATATACAAGAATGCATCAACTGTAAACCTGATTCTTGGTAAAGGCCTAAAAACACGTTTTGGTGCATCAATCGAGTTTATGCGGATAGTTTTCTATGTGCAGGAAAGTGGTGTATTCTTATTGAATGTTAAGTGTGTGTCGCCCCTGTCAACACATGCTTTTCCAAGCAAAAAAAAACTATTCAATCTGTATTGTATTAATCTATGTTGGAATCTTTTCTTTTAAAAATGTATTATTGTTAATGTTACAATAGGAAATGAATTGTTTGACTTAATTCAGGAAAAATGATGAAACTATGGAAGTATTAAACAACTATGTAGTAACCATGGTAAATTGTAAACAACAATATGATATAAAAGAGCTAGACTTTTGAAAGCCTACGGGACATTCTCCTGGTTGCCAAAAGGCTGATGGTTCAGGGGACGTTGGGGAATATCTTGCTTCAATCTTCGGATTGGCTGGTGTACTTGTGCTCCATTTGGCAGATATTCCAGAAACCCAACTCTGAATAAGGCGTTCTCCTGCATCATCAAAAAGACCAGGGTTATAAACTTCGGTACAACTAATAGGTTTAGGCCTACAAGTTGTACCGGGTGAATTGTCTGTTTGAAAGTGTTTGTATATCATCGGAAGTTCAAATAAATCCTCGAGTAAAAGATCTTAATGATCTTTCATTTCAAACCTACATAGGTGATAATTAGAAATAAATCCTGCATCACATACCTCGCAAGGGCTTGGTCCTACTAACCCTTAGAAGCCTTTCAGAAGTCCGATAAAAGGGTTATAACCAGACTAACATAAAGCCCTAAAGGCAGAAGGTGCGTGTCAAGTGACCAATGAAATTGCTTAGATGCAAAGCAATAGACCTGGGGGGAGAAACATGACGAATGATAAATTACCTTAATACACCTTAATGGCAATGAGCGCATTAATTAACGTTACGTGGGGCATTAGTGTAGTGCTTCTCTTATTTCAGCTTCACGATCTCGCGGCAGCGATTATTGCTTTCTTCTTGATGAAGAGTATAATGCAAACATAATTGCGAACTACCTTCTCCTTCAGAAAGGTTATTTAACAAACACTTTCCTGTCAAATCTGGCAAGTAAAAAAGTAATAAAAAAGTAATTGGTACATTCATTGACCCAATACAAAAGTGTAGATTGAAGGAGAGCTTGTGTTTGTGAAAGTTCTTTCTCTCTCTCTCTCTCTCTCTCTCTCTCTATCTCTGAAGCTAATATAAACGAAGCATTAACAGAGGAAGAAAAATATAAATCAGACCCCATAATGTAAGAAATTATGTATACTCAACGGCGCCCGCATTGGCGGCAGGGGAGCATTTGCCGCCCCCTCCTCTCCTAAGATATCTGGAAAAAAATTACGTAATTTGGATGGTGAAATTGTAGCGATATCACAAATAACATTGTTTTCCGCGATTTTCATGGATGTCAGTTACAACAGTTAACTCTCGTGTCCAACAAATGCATATCCTGACAAGGACGGCAAATTTTCGGGATGAAAAATTTTCGAAATTTCCCCATGCGCTGAAAATCTTGAATTACACACTATTATTTCAAGAAATTTCAGACACTATACGCAGATCTTCAACTAAGGCAGGAAAACCGGTGCACGGACCTCCGCTGGGAATCGACATTCGCAAGAAGTTTTGAAATAATCCGCTAAGAGGCGCTGAGAGCACCACTCGCACTTTCGCTTCTTCTTCTATACCCTAATCTGTGCTTATAGTGTAGAAAATATCAAGAAATAGCCTCTTTTAAATAAGATTATTTGGAATTTGTCGGCTGTTCGGGATTACAAAAAATCAGGATCTTACCTTGATAATTCACACCCCGTCATTCTTTTAATTATTACTTCGGCACGTATGAACATGGATCAGCGGTACCATGAAGAACGGTAGGTTAAGTGGTCTCTATTTGATACGCGTATCTGTGAATTGTGAAAAAGTACAAAAAGATTATGAACTGTTCATCAACAAAGTGAACGATGTTTATGGAAAGGAAGCAAGGCGATTCTAGTTTCTATCTAAGTAGTAGACTCAGACTGAACCTGAATTGAATTGTTGTTTTAAGTCTACGTTATGCACGGAAAGGCTAATCGGGACTGGACCTACAGTTTAAAGTGGAATCCGAAACACTATGTCCCTCCACCCCCGGGACTCTTTGATTACTACCACTGCGCCATCAGGAAGTCGCGAGTCTGAACTTGAAAACAACACCAAATTATTTTCAATTCAAATTTGAATTTTATGATTAGTAAAGTAATAATAAATAATAATAATAATAATAATAATAATGGTGATTATAATATGAGTAATAATAATAATGTCTAAAACTGGGGGGGCAAAGACAGTATATTTCCCTTTCTAGATTAGGTTTATCATAGTGCGGGTGAAAAAATGGCCAAAAGTGGGGGGCCAGTGACCCCCTCTCGCCCCCTTAATCGTCGCCACGGTTATATGACTGAAGGAGAAGATATCCCCCGCCTTGGGAATAATCCTGTGTGCGCCCTTGTATACACTCCATCCACTGCAAGAATGAAGTTAATATAAAGAGAACCACGTGACTTCTGAGAAATAGTTCCTTTTCTTTTTCTTCTGGTGATATTTTACCCACAAATATATTTGTCATAGCTGTACAGCTTATAAATCAAGGTCCCACAACTTCAATATACAAGTTACGTTGAGTGTTACGGCTTTATCATATGGACTATATCTATACGCAGATGATTCTGCTTAGTTGCAATTCGAAAACCAATATAAAGGCGTCTTTGGCGTCTGGACTCGGAGCCAGTATAGTTATCTGTGAGATTTGTGTTGTGTGCTACCCATGTGTCACTGGCGTATACTGACTCTAAGGTCTTGGTTATCTATGTCACGTGGTTCTACGCTATGAATAGAAATAAGTTCGGGTTGCCAACTCACAAGAAATCGGGTTGCCAACTCAAAAGAAATCAGGTTGCCAACTCACAAGAAATCAGGTTGCCAACTCACAATAAACCAGGTTGCCAACTCCAGAATCCCATCATCATCTCACTGATATAAAAAAAATTATTTACAATTTCTGATATATTTTTCTCCTGTATTGTATTCTCTAGACTTCAGGCTTTGCAGATAGCTAGCCTAGAATATACGCTCCTGCCATGTGTCTTCGTGATCGTTCTTTGAGCAATTCATTGTATCACCACAAATCCTCATCTTCGCGATTAGCCAAAAGTGGCTGAAAAAGCAATAAATAAATCGTATATAGAAGTGAAGGGGTTTCAGCAATTGCAAACGTTTGAAAATGAGTAGCGGATTTTGTATTGTATACTTGCATCAATTTAACATGCAAGATGTTTCAGAGGAGTGAGGGGGGTTAACTCCCCTTTTAACTCCTTAAGAATACACAGGTACGCCACTGCACACGTTTCTGATATATTTTGTATCGTTCTGTCAAGCAATTTAAACACTGGTTACTATCATATTGATCATTGTTCCCGCGTTTTGACGTGTATGGGAAGTGTGTAAAAGAATACGACATGGAACACGTGAGAAGCTTCCCTAGTGCAACAATGCTACACGTTAACAATGTAGGAGGTGAGAACTGATTCTGTGGGATGAAACCGAAATTATTATTGCTGTGAAGATGTTTCTTCCTGTATTCCAAAACTTTCTTCCATCGTAGTAAAAAACTGTCATAAACATATATATTGAGAACCGTTAAGATGTAAAAATCCAGTGAAAACATTTCCTATTCGAAAGTTTTTTTTTTTTCAAGTACACCATAATTACTTAATAACTGTGCATATCCTTCAATTGCTCGTACGATAATTACTGAAGTGAGCTGTAATTCTCAATACAATTACCATTTGTTCTTGTCAATTATCTCTGAAATGATTACATGTGAAAATATAAAATGTAATGGATGAAAAGAATACAAATTAATGGGTTATTGTAAACCAAATTTTCGCTAGCCGTATATTCTATATCCTTATCCAAAACAGTTTGATGCATTTTGACATAGTTTGGGCCAACCCTGGACAGTAAATGCCTCTGAACGTATCCAGAACTAGTGTTGCCTACGAGACGAGACTTTGGCCTGTCTCGTCTCGTGGAAATGCTGTGAAATGCTGTCTCGTCTCGAAAATATTCGTTTGTCTCGGGACACATGATCAATCTCGTCTCGTCTCGAATTTTTAAAAGCCTGTCCCGTCTCGTCCCGTGCTTCTGAGAAATTCGCCATCTTGAAAAAACGTCAGACATGTTGTATTTCATGCATCACTTGAGTTTTAAGACCACAACTCCTATGATACTCACCACAGAGACTTAATTTTCTATTTTGTAATTCTTCTTTACAATATACCCAAAGAAAAAGGTTGTCAACATTATTTACTCATTTTCTCGTGATTTCAGCATAAAATTTAAAATATTACTAAAATTGGTTTGAAACTTTCCATTTATGAATTAAGTTTTGCACAGACAAAATCTGAAAAAAGAAGTTAAAATAAAACATACTCGAAGTTATATAGGCTTTAAATGTTATATAACGGAAATATAAAACCATAACATAAAAGTGCGTAAATTTGAGTGTTCTCGTAGCAAACACAAATAAAAATGTATTTTCAGATGTGTTACTTATATTATACTGGATTATAACAATTATAAACATCTTATAACAATCGTTCGTAATGAACAAAATATAGATGGCGGGAGAACTACAGAAATTTATTCTTGCACATTTAGATGCATTTTACATGCTACAACCCAGCTAGTAGACAAATTACAATATAATAATAATAAAGATAGTAATAATTTTATCAAAGTATTCTATGTAAGGTAGATTTATTAAAGGTTGGAAAATGTTCCAGAATAATATTCTTTCCATGAACACAAAAAAAATATATATAATATGTACTATGTTCTGCTTGATGTTCTTTCTACACATAAAATTAGTTTCAATTTTGAAAATTATGATAGTACATATAATTCTTGGAGGGAGATACTGTAATACGTACGTACAATCATGTACATATATACATAATATAAAATACAGCAAATAACAACACATATGTATGTATATTTCTCGTAGAATATGAAAAATATGTATGTATGTAATAATATCAGAGGAAAGGGTATGTAAACAATTTTACAATCTATATATATATATATATATATATATATATATATGTCGATGCCAATGTATGTATTGGTATCGGGAAGTATCGATTGGATTATATTTACCGGTACCATCCGATGCTTTTACGGATATTTTATCGGTCGCGCAGTCTTGAAATGTCGTCCTACACTTTTGCATAGTCTAATTATCTTGGGCCTCACCGATGGCGCAGGGGTAGCGTCGTCGCCATGTAATCAAAGGGTCTCAGGTTCCATTCCCGGTGGAGGCACATAGTGGTTCGGATCCCAGTTAAACTGTAGCTCCAGTCCCGATTAGCCTTACTGTGCATAAAGTGGACTTAAAACACCAAATCAATCAATCTAATTATGTTGGAAGTTATGTACTTAATAGTATAGTTGTATGAAAAGAATCAAAGCTTTCATTGATTTTGTACAAATATGTGAAAAAACTGTATTTTGTGATTCCATAACAGGTGGTTTTTCAATACTATGATGTAAAACTGGGAGGGAAAGAAGAATTTACTTTCTCTTGTTAGTCAAAGCTTACCATTAAAAGGTCATAGTGCGGGGACAAATATAGCAAAAAGTGTGTGGGGGGAGGGACTGCCCACCCACGCCCTCTTAACGCTGCCACTGTTCTATAGCAAAATTCTGCTACATTAATGGTACATAACTGGAGTTGAATACTCACCCACTAATGTCAATCAATATTTTGAATAATTGTAATATACAGGGTGGCGCACGAAATGATCCACCATTTTGTTGTTGAATAAAAACTATAACGAATCTCTCAATGACATAAATGACACAAAGGTTACACTTTGGAAAAACGTACTACTGTAATACATGCTCAATATGGACACCGTTTTGACTTTTAACCTCAGTCAAGCGAACACTAATATTTCCAATTAGCCTACGGCACATGGGTTCCGTAATTTCACTGCAAATCTGAACAATAAGTCTTCGCAGTTCCATTAAATCTTGAGGGTTTTTTCCGAAAATCTTGTCCTTCAACAAACCCCGAAGAAAATAATCACAGGGGTTGAGATCTGGGCTATTTGCGGGCCAGGATTGTCCACCAGCGAAACGATCAGGAAATCTGTTTGAAATTACACGAAGATTGAAGATGTCGTGCAAAAAAATCCAGCACAATATTTGCTGTGTGTGGCCTTGCACCGTCTTGCATAAACCACTGCGTATTGAAAGGTAAAGCTGTGGCAAGAAGCTGTGGAATAAAACTATTGCGGAGCATGGTCAAGTAACGTTCACTGTTTACTGTCTCCTCAAAAAAAAGAGTCCGATCAGACCGTGACTGGAGATAGCGGCCCAGACCGTAAATTTCGGTGCATGGCTAACTTTTTGATGAAGCACTCGTGGATTCTCAGCTACCCATAAGCGCACATTTTGTTTGTTAACCACACCATCCAAATGGAAGTGCGCCTCGTCAGAAAACCACACGTTGGACAGTGTTGCATTGTTACCCTCGGCCCAATTAGCGAAGGTTCTGTTTCTGTTCATTTGTGAGTTTTTGCACCACGGTAATCTTGTACGTATACATGTGGAGATCACTTTTAAGAATCCTTTGAACAGAACGTCTTGATATCCCAAGTTGTGTTGCTGCATTTCTGGTCGATTTGCCAGGACTTCTCTGCACTGCGACGCAGACGGCTTCAACATTCTCAGGCGAACGCACAGGTTTACGACGATCACGCTTTGATTCCAGTACTTTTCCTTCCACTAGAAACTTTTCATGCAATTTGTGCATCGTTTTACTCGAGGGGGTCCACCGAGTTTGAAAATGTGCACGAAAGCGCCTCTGAGTCCCCACAATGCACTTTGTTTCGGCGAAAAATAGCACAGTTGCTGATCGCTGTTGCGTCGTAAGCAGTGATGTGCCGTAGACTATAAGTTTACGTCTACATGCGTTGTCTACACGTAATCTACGCGTAGATTACATAGGGTTGTAGTTTACATAGACTACGTAGACAATCCAAAGTGCACTAAAATTAATTTTCAAGGCTTTCTTGAAAGGAAAGTGACATTTTCAACTAAATTGGTTCGTAACGAAATGAAAATAACCCTATTTACAACAAAATTTCTCTTCTCTTCTATTACCAACTATGGAAGAAGATAGATAGTATGCAAAAAACAACAACAGATGGCAGTCGTGTAGCAAGAGTGGTTTGTTCTCCATAAAACACTAGAATATTTCCTATATCAGGTTTCTTCCTAGGTAAGAAATTATTCGAATTTGGAAGAAATAGTATAAAAAGTTCACCTTACACATCAGCAACTGTTACGCAGTATTTTTTTTTTAATTCCACTACGCCCTTTGCTAAGTTATAAACTTTCGCCATGTTGTTTACATAGATTACGTAATCTATGTGTATAAAATAGTCTTACGTGTAGAATGTAGACTCGTTGTTTACGCGTAGACGCACATCACTGGTCGTAAGTCTTCCTTTGTCCGCCATGTTGTATACTCTCGCCCCCTGGGGACAGGTGGATGCACTACGCTTCAGTTTTTATCACACGATATTTCCAATGACCACTGCAACTGCTGTTGGCACACATGACGTCATTCCTCATCTCAGATCTGAAAAAAAAACAAAGAAGAATGGTGGATCATATCGTGCGTGTGTGTGTGTGTGTGTGTGTGTGTGTGTGTGTATAGACACACACATTCACCCAGTTACTCACAATGTTGTTCGTACAGGACAAACGTATCGACAGAGTCGGATTTGCTAAACAGCATTTACATAAGGATCAAAAGTTTTAGGACAACATGATCTTGCCCGATTAAACCAAAATAAACCTGATCACGGATCAGAGTGTGGAGGAAGGCAAATATGCAGGACAATGTTGCCAATACAAGGCCTACGGTAAAACATGGTGAAGGATCCATTATGTTCTGGGCCTGTATGTTGACTAAAGAAGTTGGGAATATGCAAGTCATTGGTGGAATCATGGACAAACATGTCTGTAATAATATTCTGAAGAATAACGTGAAAAACGTGCCCAGCAAATGAGGATGCCACGTGTGTTCACGTTTCAGCAGGATAAGGAGAGCAAACATACTGCTCAACTCAATACGGACTGGTTGATTTTGAATGTACCAAAGTAGTTGAAAACGCCAGCTCAATGTCCAGATCTGAATCCAATTGAGCATTTATGGACATTTTTATAAAGAAACGTGTCCATAAAGATGAGTGAAAGTCAAAGAAGATCTGAAAAGGGCCGTAGCATTAGAGTGGTAGGGAATCAGCCCAGACATCTCCAAGACTTTGGTCGCTTCCTTGCACAGGAGATGCCAAACAGTTATTAAGGCCAAGGGTAATGCATCTGGCTATTAAACTGTCTCATTTTGTAACATTTTTATGTTTGTTTTTCTGCTTTCATTGCAACTGTACGAACAGAAATGTGACATCAAAGTAGCATATTTGTGATAAAATGTAGCCATGTTCATTCGTTAGTAATAATGTTTATGGGGGAACAAACTGTTGTAAATACATCATCCTGTATGTTATAAGTACATGTAGGGAGAATACCTAATTGTGATTTTTGCTTTCATTTACTTCTCACACTTCATCTGTACGAACAACATTGTGAGTAACTCTGTATGGGAAGTAGGTAAATGAAACGATACCAATTTTCATATGCAACAATAATGTTCGCCGCCCCCTTGGCGGAGTGATTATCACATCGTGCTACGACGCCAGGGGTCCCGGGTTCGAATCCCGCATGGGTGTTTGTTAGTGTCCATTCATCAATTTCATCTTATCATCACTCATCCCCATCTTTGCAAATTAGACAAAAGTTGCACGAAAAGCGAAGTAAAATAAAGCAAATCAATCAAGCAAAAACATTCTTCTTCTTTGAATTTCGCTAAATTTCTAATTAATTCGTGTACTATTGAAAGAGGCGTATTATATAACGTCAATACATTATCGATCACAAGTGTCTTATTTCCACCTTCCCGAAAGAAAGAGGCTGTATATTAAGACCAAAGTCCTTGACGGGAGCAATACAAACGGTAAAGCCTTGAGGTACCCGAGGGCTTCGATTAGCGTTTTACAGTGAAAGTTAATTTCCACGGGAACCTAAATATCAATGACTGGAACCATCAATGTCATAAGTAAACCAACACCTATCAGTAATTGTGCTCCATTGACACTCGACGCCTGGTATATTATCAACTAACCAGTTATGAGAAGTAGATGAAAGTGCAGGAGTATAATTTACAGCCCTGGACGTATCATTGCATAAGGCGGCCTTGGTGAATTATTTTGAGGCTCTATTGTTTCCGTGCAAAATTGTACGAGGGTATGTCAACAAGTCAACTCAGCAGAACGCCAAACTGAATGTTCTTCAAAGACTGCAAATATTTTCCTTACGATATTCTGGCGTATTTCTGAAACATATTTCGTTGAATGCTTTTCGAATATTAAGAAATCCAGATTCAAGACAGGTATACGCTGCCCTATCAATTGCATATTTTCTACAATCGCCCCAACCGCGCAACTCCATTTCATTGTACACATTGCACCAGCAAGGGAAGTAAAAGGGGAGGGGGAGGTATCACTAATAATTCACTGCTGTATCACATGTGGTCTACAGTTACTCTCATGATACCTCAAAGTCTTAAAAAAATGCTAAATCAATTAGTTATTTCATTTAAGTAGCGATATGTCTGCATAGGTTCAAACCTCGTCATTGCAAGCGACTAAAAGACGTGATGTAAGTTATTTAACTGTTCTGTTATGAAATTACATTAGGTTGGAAAATCAAATTTTGTCCCTCTGAATTCCATTACACTTGACTACACTGTTTTTTGAAGTACCAAGTAACCAGTGATACGATATGTATCCATCACAGCTCTCTTCAGCATTTTTCGAGCAATTGTAATTGATACATTTTGTATTACTAGTTACTTGGTACTTACGAACACAATGATCTAATAACTTTGTAATGGCAAATAATCTTTTCCTTTCAGTAAGAAATGGAGTGAACATATAATCTACAAATAAGAGTTTCATCTCAGAGAGAAGAACATTAAAATTACATGATAAAACTACTTACTACAATACTTTATGAAATCAATTACTATTTGCAGTAATCTATCTTCCATTAGAACAACTTACTATATAATCTTCAACCAGAGCCATCTGTTGTTCAATTTTGCAATATTCCATCCCAAGGTCCGTCGACCTGTTTGGAAGTGGTTGACGGATTTTGTTGTAGATCAGTCAGTGGTTCCGAAACTTTCTTGGCTCATGGAAATTGTCAGGACGTTTTATACCATAAATACAAAAATAAAATTAATGCATTAACCTGCGTAATTAAGGGAAACTTTCGTGCTAAAATCCTCTGAAATATACTCGAACCAAAAAAAAAATGTTTATAAAGAGGTAGCTTATGACTTTCCTACGACACAAACACAAGGAACTAGGTGAATATTCAGCCTAAGGAGATCCTAAGGAAATTCTAAATACGTCATTGATTGTACTTATATAAGTAACCTAACCGACCTCACAGGTGCCGATTTCTAGGGTCGTCAAATTTATGATTATAAAAAATTTAACACTTTTTTAAAAAAATGTTTATTGTTTTTTATTGATTTGGGTTATTAAACTTCGCTTTTCTTCCACTTTTGGCTATACGCGAGAGTGGAAGAACGAACGCCCATACCCCGACCGGGATCCGAACCTGATACCCCTCTCGTCGAATCGCGCTGTGCTAACCGCTCCGCCACGAACATCGACCTACTCCTTTGAGTGCATGTATATGCCTCTTGGTATTTCTACTTTGTTAATTTTATATAACTTTTATGCATTTTCGGTTAATAGCAACGATGAGGATGAATAATAAACTTATAAAATTGGTGACGGAACAAACACAATCGTACATATTCATGCCTGACGAGGGTTCGAACCTGGGATATAAACCCGGAAACTGGATATAAGCATGTTCGTTATTAATTTAACATTTTTTCATATGTAGGTAGTTGGACCAACATAAACACCACTACTACTACTGCTGCTGCTACTTATTACTATATACTTTTTTAGATGAAGGATAAAATTAGGGGAAAAGGGGAAATGTTGTCTTTGCAAAGGAAAATTGTAATCTTAGATTGTGGCTACACTGCTGAGTGTCTGTCCCATTGAATACTGGGAGGTGTTACAAAGGTAGGAACGATTGCTGTATCGTATATGTATATGCATATTATGCTTGTTTAAACAAGGTCTCTATTTATGATTTCACTATGCAACTTATTATCTCGGAGAAATTGCAAATGACGTTGTCGCCACTAATAAATCGAAACACATCACCCTCGTTATAGCATGCATTATAAACTCTCTTCTATAATACATAACTAAAGACGAGAAACAATACATGGCTGCCGAAGTTAAAACAAGAACTGGATAAGCACATTTCGGTACTCATGGCGCCACCTATGGATGCGCTCCTACCGTATGCTCCTGTTACAAGGCAATGAACACAAGTCCTTCACCTTAGCCATTGCAGGAAGACAAAATCGAGAAAAAACAATTCAACACGGTTCTTACATAATTCTGCAAGCCGGCCAAAGAGATGTCCTTCAATAATTTGCTTTCTACATCACTGTTATGCGCTGTGAGAGCCAAAGAGTTTGAGAAAGAGGGGACCTTCCTTTTTTTGCTCGTTCTCTTCTCTCTCTCTCTCGCTCTAAATTCCCTCTCTCTTTAGCGGCTGCGCCAAGAGAGAGAAAGGAAGCCTGTGACAGGAATGGGTGGGAATTTGGCGGGCGTAGGTCTCGCATGCAGGCGAGGATATATAACATAGAATCTGTTCGTTAGCATTGTTCACTTCCGTCAGTCCCATCGCAAAGGAGTGTTACATTTTGTCAGTGTTGGTTTACCCAGAAGGCATTGCAATATGAGGTGGTTGCTGGTAAGTACCTGGTGCTACTTCTACGCGTGTGTGGTCCTGTGTTTACTTTTGTCATGATGTGATGCTCATCTTCTGGCTATGTGGTGATCATGGTTGTGATACATCGTGGATGTCAGTGATCAGTGGTGCCAACATATATGGGCACGTGGGGCTCGAGTCCGCACAATTTTGCAGTGTTATTATTATTATTCGTATTTATTACCTTCTGTGATTCATTATTAGAAATAAGAATACATATGGGGCTGCCGGGGATAAAACTGGGATTGCACAAGCACATCCTGGTACTTGTGGCGCCACCTATATATGCGATTCTACCGTATACTCCTTGATTATAAGACAACCAACAAAAGTCCTTCATCTTAGCCATCACAGGAAGACAAAATCGAGGAAAACGAAAACAACACGGTTCTTACATAATTCTGCAAGCCGGTCAAAGAGATGTCCTTCAAAAATGTACCCGTGGGGATCGATTCCACACAGTTTTGAGGTGTTATTATTATTTTATTTGTAATCGTTATTCGTGGCGTATTGCTTATTGAAATGAATAAATAACAGATTACAAAAAAGTAATAAGTAAGAATACATTGTAGATGTGAACTAAAATCATTATAGCTACATGGAAAGAATGATTTATGAGTTTTCATTTTGTAAATTTATAACTCAAGTGTTTCAGCCCATCAAATATTTTTCAAAAGTTGGCACCGCTGTCAGTGATGGTTATGGGTCTAAGGGATGAACCCTTTCTGAGGGCACCAAAATATCAATCTCCCTTCCACGTAGTACACCCTGGACTGCATTTTGCAAACCAGCGAGGCTCTGGCGACTGAGCTCGGTCAGTATAATCCTATGTGGGGTTCGTGTTGTGTCGGTCCTATATGTTTGTTATTTTTACCATCTCATCATATCACATTACTATCGTGTTGAGGGAAGTGATTTACAGCCCTTAAAAAATAACGCTGTAAGTTGTGTCCTTTCTTGCTTATTGGTTAGGGTGACGATAATAACGGGTGTCTCAGAAATATTTTCGTTTTTAAAACTATTAAAATAAATACTTAATATTTTTGTATAAAGATAAATTTATTACCAAAAGAAAGCTTAAACATTAAATTTTTATTTGTGGAAAAGAGTATTGGACAAATGGTGACCATTCATGTTTTCACATTCAATTATTCTTGAAGCGCTCAGAAGTTACAGTTTGAGTATTGGCTGGATAGGGCAGTCCAGACGACAACTTTAGGAGAATGTAATGGCGTCTCATGAAGGTTTGGGGGGGGGGGGTTCCTCTGCCCAGTATCGGCAGTTTTGTTTATTAACATGCCCGTTTATGTGATAATTTGATTAATCAGAAAACGATCATGGTAATGCTCAAACTGTAACTTCTGAGCGCTTCAAGAATAATTGAATGTGAAAACATGAACTGTCACCATTTGTCCAATACTCTTTTCCACAAATAAAAAATTAATGTTTAAGCTTTCTTTTGGTAATAAATTTATCTTTATACAAAAAAAGTAAGTATTTATTTTAATAGTTAAACGAAAATATTTCATATTTTGATCCTTAGGAGATCAGATTATCCCCTCCTGAAAAATCGGTTAGGCCTAATTATAAAATTATTCGTATTATTAACGTATTATTATTTATTAAAGTATGGATCACATAATTGATACATCATAAATAATAACTCCCAATGTCAAAATATATTAATTATTATAATTTCGGTATGACTTACATAGCGTTTCTCGTTCATTCTGAACAACCTATGATGTTAATCCTACGTTGAAGTTGAGTAATGCCAGAAGTATTTATCAGAAGAACCAATCTTCTTGAGAGCACCTTTATTCTTCCTCAACCGTTTATAAATCTCCCCGAAAACCTTATCCGACATTCACACACACAACTCTAGATTTTTTCTTTTGAGTTTGTGTCAAGACAACCTTAAATTCTTGTTGAAATTCCGTAAAGAAACTTCATGCTTATTCACTGCTCTACAAATAACGGAAGACACAAAACAATTCCCCCTTTATAGCATGAAATGTCTCTCAAATTTAGACTTGTTTTCAATATAACTCCTAGACTTATATAATATGAACGGGACAGTGGCGCAACCACGAATTTTTGTCTGGGGGGGCAAGTACTAGGATAAACATACTAATAATAATAATAATAATAATAATAGCCAGACCCTGTGGCGGAGTGGTTAGCACATCGCGCTACGATGCTAGGGGTCCCGGGTTCGAATCCTGGATGTTTGTGATTGTCTGTCCTGAAAAGTCCTGAAATTGAAATATGAATGAAATGATAAGAGTGAATGAAGTGTGATGGGGTAAGCTTCCGCATAGGGGCTTTCCTTCATAAAAAAAAAGTGGTTAGCACATCGCGCTGTGACGCCAAGGGTCCCGGGTTCGAATCCCGTTCGGGCTTGGTCGTTTGTGAATGTCCATTCATCAATTTCATCGTTTCATCACTCATCCCCATCTTCGCAAATTAGCCAAGAGGCACAAAACGCGAAGTAAAATAAACTAAATCAAATAAAAGAATCAAATAATGATAATAACAATAATGACATTATTATTATTATTATTATTATTAGTGGTAGTAGTAATAGTACTATATCAAAAACGTTATTATCCTCATAAATTACACAAAGACGAGGTAGAAGTCAGTGCTAAATCATTTGTTTTGAACAAACGATTTGAAATACGTTTTCAACACCGTCAATTTCACATTATCTAATAATTGAAAAGAAGTACAGAAACTGTATTTTTGAATTGCAGAAAATGAATAATAAATGCATTCTGTAGATAACATTTTTTGTACCATGTATAACTTTTATGTCTTACACATATGCAACATCCGCCAGGAATCCCGGGTTCGAATCCCGGCCTAGGCGTGGATGTTTGTTAATGTCCATTCATAAATTTCATCATATAATCATTCATCCCCATCTTCACATATTAGCCAAAAGTGGCACAAGAAGCGAAGTAAAATAAAGCAAATCACTACATATGCAACATGCTAACATTAATCGTGTACATATTGAAAGTTTATTCAATACACACATACAACACATGTCATTTAAATACATTACATTATAGAAAACAACCACATTGCGAGCGAAGCGAGGAGGAAAATTTTTAGATCCAATTTTTGCAATTCGAAACAATATTGATTTAATAGGGCACAAATAATTTCACTGGACGCCATGGAATTCTCTCTTAAACAACTGTTTTTCATTTAGATCGCTCGATATCCATGGCCGACTCCTGCTACCACATAGCTAAGGGTCTGAACTTGACGAAACCGAGAAAAGTGGGCTTTGCGAGGGAAGCGAGCAAGACCATTTTACGAAATGTATTTTAATTTGCATAAAATTTGAAATAGAAGGGGGCAATTTCTCCTCTGCGTCTCCTTGCAGGTGCCCTTGGCCGTCAACGTTTGCACCCCCCTGGTCCCCTCCTATTTGCCCCTAATATGGCACAAATAATATCACGGGGTACCAAAGCATTCTCTTTTTCACAACGTTTTTTCATTTAGATCATTCGGCCCCCATGGCTGACTCGAGCTGCCACCTAGCTACGGCTCTGAACTTGACGAAAGTGAGAAAAAGGAGGCCTTGCGAGCCAAGCGAGCAAGAAAATTTTACGAAATGTTTTATTTGCATAACATTTGAAATCGAAGGGGGCAATTCTCCTCTCTGCCCCCCGCAGGTGTTCTTAGCCGTCAATGTTTGCCCCCCTAGATTTGACTTCCGTCGAAGGTTGTGGGGGTAATGCCTCCTGCCCCCTCTGTGGTTGCGCCACTGGAACGGAACACGTCTTTGAAACGGGGATTGTCCCGGTCAAAACGTGACGTATGGCCACCCTATGGGCTTCAGTGTAACTCCGCCCACTAATAAACAAAAAGGCAAGAACTTCCATTTGTTTATGAAAAGAAGAAAATGAAAAATACAAGACACAGTCACGATCTGGACATTGGTTGTCTTTCTGAGTATCCATTCATCAATTTAATTTAATAATCCCTCATCAAGCCAAAGGTGGCAGACAAGCGACACTAAATAACAAAAGTATAAATACAAACTAACATTATGTCGGCAATGAAACACCTTACAGCTACTCTTCAAAACCCACAAACAAATTGAAATATGTACCTAGGTAATGACTTGGATATAGACATTCCTGCTGTTGGAAGAAAAATCTCAACGACTAGGTGATATGTGACAAACTCAAGTTCAGTTCAGACCAATTCAAAATTGGAAGACTTTAAAATTGGAACGCTTCACCGTTTCCTTGACTCCGTTATCAACGGTATCGATGTACACTCACCGGCAATAAGAACGAGCCAACTAGAACCTGAAAAACTCACTTCCTTGCAAGGCGTTACGCGTGTTGCCTAACTCTACAGCGAATAGCAACTTCTACCACCGCCGTATAGCAGAGGCGTCTCGTGAACGCATGCGGTGCATGGTGCGCATGCGTCAATTGTGGGAAAAAGGACAGCTTGCTCTGCGACGACATTCATGAGCATTTCTACATTCTAATTTCTTCATATAGATGAAGTATTTATTTTACACGAGAGCGCTGAACTAAGCTTTCTTGGATCTGAAGTGACGCATGCGTTAATTGTGGGAAAATAATTATTACTTTCTTTCACTTCAGATCCAAGAAATGTAATATAAGCTTAGTTCAGCGCTCTCGTGTAAAGTAAATACTTCTCCTATATGAAGATATTAGAATGTAGAAATGCTCATGAATGTCGTCGCAGAGCAAGCTGTCCTTTTTCCCACAATTGACGCATGCGCAGCATTCACCGCATGCGTTCACGAGACGCCTCTGCCGTATAGTTAGACAACACACATAACACCTTGTATGGAAATGAGTATTTCAGGATCAAGGTGTCTCACTTTTCTTGCCGGTGACCGTACGTTTCAGTCGGGAAAGAGGAAACTTGTGAACACACTGGGCAGGCTTTTCCCCCCTTAAAGCCTAATGAAGAACCTCTCATGCTTAATTCAGCTCAGTTGCCGCCGCCGTGACGGAGTTGTTAGCAAAGCTATTACGTAAGGTTCGAATCCCGGGTGTTCTTTGTGGATGTGTCCCTTCATCAATTTCATCATATCATCACTCATCTTCATCTTCACGATTAGCCAAAAGTTCCAGAAATGCAAAGAAAAATAAACCAAATAAATCAATTCAGCTCAATTCAGTTCAGTGTGCCCGAGATTTGGCTACATGCGAATATCTAACCTATTTTAAACAGTTCTGCAAGTGAATATCTACTCCCTGAGTAATGACTTGGGTGTCTCAGTGATTCTGATATTATATCGACTGTAACCGCCGCAACTGAATTGCGCACACTTTAGATCCAGAATTGCGCACAAATCTCACTGACCTGTTTTGCGCACAGATTTTGATCCAACGTTGCCACTTTGATAGCTTTAAAGTCTGTGCGCAAAACTGTTTTCTCTTTAGACAAGAAGAGAAAGAGAGAGAAACTAGAAATAAAATTGTAAATCTCTTAAGGATTAAATAAAGATATAATTTGACCAGAAAATGTAGCAAGTCGATACAACTTTAATACCAATTTACATAATCCACACACACACACAAACAAAGACAACAGAAGTGAGAACGGCTTGAGAACATTTTACATCTGACAACATCGTCTCATTTTTTTGTGCCCAATCCTGTACATTGTGACAGCTTGAAAACGGCTTATCAGATACCACTGAAAAAACCGGAAAAGTGTGCGCAATCCGGCTGTAGCCACTGTAACATACACAACTACAGCGTGTCCCGCTTATACGTATAATAAAAGAAAAACTCACAACTTTTTTATTTACGAATATTTTTTGTACAAACTTTGTACAAACATGTAACAACTCAGAATTTTTATTTACAAATCAAGAAAACTAGCGCACTTCCACATGTGAACCGTTAGTGGCACGGCAAATGTCAAACCGGTTGACAGCCTCAAGCCACACGTTTTGAAGCATGTGCGGGGTAATGTTGCTTACTGCAACCACAATTCTTTCACGCAAGTCTTACAAATCTCTAACCGGTGTACAGTAAACTTTGTCCTTAACACACCCTCACAACAAAAATTACACACAGTGAGGTCTGGTGACCGTGAGGGCCATTCAATAAAATCCGAACCTCTTCCTGTCCATTTTCCATTGAAATGCTCGTCCAGGAAGTCTCTAACGAGATTTGAGAAATGAACCGGTTTCGCGTAACTGTTTTTCCCATTTCTTTATTGAAATGTACGATGGAACTACTTCTTTAGCACCCAAACCATAACGTGCACGAAATCGTCTCTACACAAGTGTCACAGACTTCACTTCAGACAACGTTAAAACACAAAACATCTTTTCTTGTGGCGACCACATGACGAATGTCTACTGAGAAACTGATAATTCAGGACATTCTGGATACTGCGCATGCGTAACTGCTAAAAGAAAAATTTCTGAGTCATTCTTTAAAATGAAACAATCACATCATTCTGACAGTTTGTTTAGAAGTTATGAATTTTTATTTTATTATTGGTATAAGCGGGACACGCTGTATTTGTAAAGTTTGTGTGCAAGGGAGGTATTACCTGTTTTTTCTGTGACAATTTGATCAAGTAAATTGCAACTAACAAGATGAGACACGCGTTTGAAGTATCTCATGTTGAGCAAAAATCTTAGCGGACAAGCTTGCGTTAGTGACGTAGTGGGTGTCTTAAAATGATTGCACGAACTGAACGGAAACGTAACACGATAGGATATTTTCGTAAGATTGTATTGGTCGTCCTAATTGGTCTGGTTTGGATCATTTTACTTATCTTTTCTTCCACTTCGAACCCGAGGCCCCTGGCGTCGTACTAACCACTCCGCCACGGGGGTCAGCAGGACGTTCTGAAGTTGGGTCAAAAGTGTTTCTTTCAGTATTTGTAAATACACGACTATGTGCATTCAATTCGCAAACACGTTTGATTTTTTTTTGTTTCAAGTCCACTTGTGTACGCAGATAGGCTAACCGGGATTGGATCCACAGTTCAAAGCGGGATCCGAACAACTATGTGCCTTCACCGAGTATCAAAACCCTGGACCTCTTGATTACAATGCGTCGTTACCAGGGGAGGCTCTTGCAAGCACGGTGTAGTGGAAGTTTCTGTTTAGGAAGAAGCGTGAATTTTCTTTACATTCGGCTTTCCTTTACCAGGGAATTTAAAAAGATATATTTTGTCAGCCCCGGAAAATAGATATGAAGAATTGAAGAGGTACAAATAAATTCTAGCATTTGTATTCTTGTGTTTAACATCGCCTTTCTTTCACTTATTGCTAATTACAATGAAGGAAGGGATACTCTCGGGATACGAACCCGGAGTCTTCGGTCACAAGATCGTCAGGATATCAGGGCTACGTTGACATCCCGTAATTTAATGCAGTAAATAGTAATTTTGATATTTCTAAATTGTATTACCTTGATGAATGGTGTTATCTTGAAATTTGATATTTGTCTTTGTGTGAACACAGGTTCACAATGTGTACATATAGCTAAATTCTGAATATGATATATTCAAAATATCTAAAGCCCTCTGATTTAGAATAACTATGGTGGACTCTTACCCAGATCTAAAAAGCTTGTCAAGGAAGAAGAAGGCTACAAGAAGCAGATATTGCTTGGCACAGTAGTATTGAGCTTCCGTTTATTTTCATGTGAATGTAGATGAAAACGGGTGGTATCGCCACTCTCCCAGAATTAAATTAAATTTACCTCAATTCAATTTACCACAGTAACTTTTAGATAACTTCTTAATGATATTGTGCAGTTTTCTTTCTTTACTATTGATAAGTTTAAAATCTTCATCAACATTGTCGCAAGAATCAATGTAAGATAACATTTGGAAGGGCCCTTTCACTACTTGCATGTAATCATCTTGATTAACAAAAAAGTAGACGAAGGGCGACGCTCAGTACCGAAAAAATAGGATTCAATAACCCCTCTCCAAATTATTTTCAAAATATTTTTAATACAGGTGAAACGTATCAGTGGAGCATTCGTGATTCCAATTCTTGGGGTTGTCTCCCAGTAACAATTAGCATGTATCGGAGGTCCAAATTTTAAAGTTGTCTTGCAGCATTCGATATACGAGTGCAATGCTTTAAAGGCAAGAATTTTCAGTTAGAAAAATATCAGTAATCAAGGGGTCCAGGGTGCGATCCCGGTGGAAGCACAGCGTGGTTCGAATCCAAATTTGAACTGTAGGTCCAATCCAGTTGCGATTAGACTATCTCTGCATAAAGTGAACTTGAAACAAAAATCAAACCCCAAAGATATTTAGTGTAATTTTAGTTCATTTCTAAGGAAGGGAGGACTCAACATTTGAAAATCCCATTTAACTGATGTGAAAAGCTAAAATCACATGCATTCCAACCGAATATATTCTGCTCAGAAGTTAAAGTTCTACTTCGACAGCTAGTAGTATGGATTCAAGTTAATTAAAGCCCTTGTTATAAGAATTCAATTTGCATACAATTCATATTAGCACAAGCTTAACAGAAATCTATATATAACCAAAATAGTGATGTATTTTCTTTCTTAAATGATTGTTAATGTTATCACTAGGGATAGGATTTTCATGACAGCATATTTTGTTTGGTAAGAGTGATGTGTTCCCTAAATATATAGAAATTCATATTGTGAAGAAACTACTTGAATTAAGGTGCTTTTTAAGGGCATATTTGGCCGTTTCTACGGGATAGAGCATATTTTGATGAATTTTCGGTCATATTCAGCATATTTTCGCTTTTTCAAGTAATATACAGTCATTTTTGTAGTTGATTTGTTCTTACCCCCATGTTGACTCAAGGTTTTACCTTTCGACTGCAGCAAAATCTTTCTCCCTTTTAATTGAAAATTTACAGAAAGTATTAATTGTGCATTGCAACTCAGGGACATAAAGTGATTTAAATATAAGAGTACGCATATGAAAATATTTCAGCAAATGTTAGATATTAATATTTGAGACAGTCAAGTTATAAGGGCATATTTTTAAAATCATGTGCATATTTTGTAAAATTTTTGGTCATAAGAGCATATTTTATTTTGCATATTTTGGTTATTTTTTGGTTATAAAAATCCTAGCCCTAGCTTATCACATTTTAAAGAAATTTAATAATTAATATTGTACAGCCATCTTGCGTCTATTATATCATTACATACAATATCTTACAAACATGGCCGTATTTAGAGGAGGGGGCTTTATAGGGTTCAACCCCCCCCCGAAACTTCTGACATGTTGGATTAATTGAAGTTCAGAAACCAAAGTCTGTAACTCATTTTCAAAAAAATTATTCGAAGCTTCACAAAAATACAAGGAGGCAATGTTCAAATGATCGATCTACAATTTTCATACATTTGGAATTCTGAAACTTGAGCAAAAGAGGATTTATTCTCAGAATCGTAGCCCACCCACACCACCTCCATTTTTCACTTTGCAGTCCTCTTTCCAGTGTTGTTCCTGGGTTAGACTGAAAATTCCCTTATGATTGTGCCAAAATTCCCTTTCTAACTTTAAAATTCCCTGTCCGATAAAGTTAAAAATCCCTCTTGATAGGAGTTCAAACCTAGGATCTGCAGTTTTGTAGCATGATTGAGGTTATAATACATGCACCAGGCTACACACAGAGTTTTCAAAATTCCATAAATTGAGTTTTAACGTCGGACAACAAAAACATTATAACTAAAATATCCCTCTAATTTTTAAAGATTTTCATTTGGTATTTAAAATTTAATAACAAAGCATAATAATTGTGCATTTCGGTACACACCGAATGAAACATAAAAAAAACTCTTGTGCTGGATATTCACTCATCTGCTGGATTGAGTAAGCCTCCTCAATACATTATTATTATTATTTTGGAATTAAATTGGTTTATCATTATGAAATTTTCCTTATTATCATATACTTTACGTGTTGTTATTATTTCTCTTATTCATATTTCTGGCGACAAACATGAGAACAATTATCAAGGAACCCCCACCAAAATGTTTCCTGCCTACGGCCATGCTTACAGAAAGATAGCAAGGAAAAATATATTATTGTCATTCAAAAATTAGCAAGGTAACACTTTCACAACATACGAACGTGGAAAATAAATCTTTCACATGTCTTTGTTACTTTTTCCATAGGTTTCGTATAAACGACATGAGCATGACCTATTTCATATGATATAATTAATATTAACGATGCGAAAAGAAGTCACATTGTTCATAAAGGATATTCACACGTTTGATGTTCAAGTGATTTCGAACTTATGAGTAAATAGACCTTTAAACATGTTAATGAACCATTAATACATGAGGAAAACTTTCACGTACCAAATGAATCATCAGTTTCTTTTGTAGCGCTGTACTCTCCCAATAATTATTGCAATTTTGTTTAGTTACCCTGTGTGTGTATATATCTGAGAGAGAGAGAGAGAGAGAGAGAGAGAGTGCATGTGTGTGCTTGTTGAAACAAGTGTAGAACGACAATGAAACACCTTATATACAGTCAATGAAGGCATGCTACCTGTACTGTCTGCTTATTTATTATTCCTGTTTCCAAAGTCATCACAAATTTACTTACACCAGAGACTGCATTTAACTGTTTAACATACTTTACTTCCACACAAAATTAAACCTCGTACATACAAGTTTATATTATATTAATACCACATCATGTGATTTTGAAGTGAAAATTTCAATATTTTTATATAAAGATATTTCTTTCTGAAAACTATGATCCCTTAGCTTCAAAACATGTCCAACATGAAAGCTATACCATAATTGGAAGCAAAGCTATGAATTGTTTTATTAAACCTTGTAAGCTCATAAAGTTTACATTTATTATAAGGTTGGCAACCCTGATGTATGAATACCGTGTATCACTGAGGACTAAAATTTTCACCAAACTTCACGTAAATCTGAAATGGTCGGGTTGAAAAATTCATTTTTTGTGTGTGATGACTTGGCATGTGAATGTACATAATTTTTTTTTAAAATAATGGTTTATTAATAGAAGCAGTGAAAAAGCCACTAATATTATTATATAGCCTTTTAGAACATACCTTAAGCTTCAATTTGAAAAAAAAATGGCATGATAACTACAGTGCCTTTTAGTGATAATGCAATTTTTGTAACGCCAGACATTGACACAAACAAAATCAACATTATTTACAATGCAATATATATTTCTGATTGGGTTTACTGCGCATAAAGTGGACTTGAAACACCAAATCAATTAACCAACCAATTCATTAGAACTACAAACTGCGTCTTCTGTCTAAATAACATCAGGTGCACTGACAGGTGCCGACTACCCACATGTGAAAATCAATGAGTGATGACACCTATTCAGAAGATGATGATGAATATAAATAATCAGCTTTTGTTTATGCTAAATTATAACATACATGCATATTTAAGATTTAGCCACTATTATTATTAAAAATTGTAAGTAAAACATAAAGTTGTATTATTATTGTAAGGATTATATTAATATTATTACACATAATAGTTATAATTATTATAAAATAATATTGAATTAAAAAGTCTGATGAAATTAAATTTATTTAGTCAAATATTGAGATCAATTTATACGCTTTTTATAAAAAATATGAAAAACCATTATTTTTCAGCTATGGTTACTAATTCAATAATATTATATAAAAGCAAAGAGTTATGAGATGCTATCACAGATTTTTCAGTTCCAGGTATCCACACCTTGAAAAAAAAATCATATGAGAACCCATCCCCCCGAGTGGTACAGTGAGATCCATGAGTATTACCGTGCAAATTGTCTATCAGCATGTTTGGGCACTTTATTTGACCCAATAAGAGCTTCAAGAATTAAAAGAAAACTCAGAACAAGCTGTTGGCAGCTTCTGCACTACCACACACAAAAATCTATCGTTTATAATGTAAGAGAAAAATTGATGAAAATAGTCATGGACAATTTGCACGGTAATACTCATGGATCCCTCTGTACCGATTGCCTAAATTTGAGGTCCTGGCATATGGACTAATTGAAACGTTAGTATTGAAGCTATGATATCGGCTTACAGTTCGGTGACAAGCACAGTGCATTGCAGGGAAGCGGTAATTTCATGCTCAAGGTGTCCCATTTTAACGCAGGTGACTATATTGATACTCATTTGATATTTTCTATACTTTTCTTATATGCATAATATATTATGCTCAACATCATTTGGAGATGTATCCTGTGCTGAACTAATAATAATTATTATCATTATTAATAATTGTGATGATGATAATAATACTGTAAAGTCCTGGATCTACAATCTCGTACCTTAACTCGCTGACCATAACTGCAACACCAAATAGAGACAGACTTGAAAATCGTGAAAATAAATTGTGGTCAACAGCGACCGCAAAACTAGGATTATACTTTCGATAATTTGTGGAATTGGTTTGACACCCACTCCGGTCAGTTTTTGGCTGTTTTTTTCTCTTCATGTACTAAAGGAGAAAGGTGTCCTCCCAAATCTTATTCCTCAACTTTCCCTTTCGAAAAAAAACAGGCATTGTGGAATTTCGTTCTTGAAATAACAACGAGCATCTTTTCCTCATGAGTGTGTCGAGTGTCAACGGACCTTCACACTGAAATCCTATCTCTTAACAGGGAGTAGGTGAAGATTTAAAGCCTCTGTAAAAGTGTTAAGTGATGGTAATTGACATGAGGCAGTGCATGTTACCAAATCCTTATTTTTTATGTACATGTTCTTATTTTTTGTTAACCCCCTCTGGCGGGGCAAGTCAGAACCTGAATTCTAGGTGCGCTAAGCCTTTGATTCCAATCAGAAGAATCTGCTGTTCTTAAAGGATCAATGCACTAGAGAATGACTTGCTGAAAACTTGTTCTGGTGTAGATATGGAGCCACTACTATGTGACTAACATGCGTGTTTCTTACTTTCTCTTTTATATATTCTCAATTATAATACTAATAAATTGGAATCTGCAAAATCCCTGGACTAAGGATAAGATCTACATTAGGAATAAGGATATTAAATTAGGCACCTGGAATGTTCTGAGCCTTTACCGGCCTGGGGCATTTCAGTGTACAGTTAATGAGATAGTTAAGTATAAATTATATGTAGTAGCTGTCCAGGAAGTTAGGTGGCCAGGAGAAGGGAATTGTAAAATTAAAAATTATACTTTTTTCTATGGTGGTACTGAAAATCATAATTTTGGAACAGGCTTTTTCATACATAATAGAATTATCTTGGCTCTTAAAACAGTAGAATTTATTAATGATAGGATATCATATGCAGTTTTACAGGGTAGGTGGTGTAAAATTATTTTAATAAACATACATGCACCAACGGAAGATAAGGATGATAATACTAAAGATGATTTTTATACAGACTTAGAACAGGTCTTTGATAAATTTTCTAAGTATGATATGAAAATTCTGTTAGGTGACTGTAATGCACAGATTGGCAAAGAAGAGACTTTTAAACCCACGATTGGTAAAGAAAGTCTTCATGAATTAAGTAATGATAGCCTAATGGTATAAAATTGATTACTTTTGCAACCTCAAAGAATTTAATTGTGAAAAGTACAACTTTTAAACATAAAGATATCCATAAATATACCTGGTCTTCTCCAGATGGTAAAACTCATAATCAGATAGATCATATTCTCATTGATAAGAGAAGGCATACTAGTATAATTGACGTTCGTACACATAGAGGTGCTGACTGTGCCAGTGACCATTATTTAGTAATTGCTAAATTAAGAGAAAGACTCTCAGTGATAAATCATAAGCAACAAAATCTAAAAGTTCTAAAATTTGATATGGAAAGTTTACTGATGCAAGAATTAAGAAAGATTACCAAATTAAACTGTCAAATAGATTTGATGTTTTGCAGGATTTAAATGATGATGAAAATATAAATGAAACAGACGTAAATAAGAATTGGGAGCACATACGTAATGCAATAGAATCAGCAGCTAAAGAAAGTATAGGATACCATAAACCGAGAAAAAGTAAGTCATGGTTTGATAATGAATGTCATAATCTAATAGAAATAAGAAATCAGGCTAGACTTAGGTGGTTAAATAACTCTGATGATACAAATCTAAACAATTATAATAGAATAAAGCGAGAAGTTAACCGCACGTTTAGAAGATGTGAATACAATTAAGAATAATGCTAAAATATTTTTTCAAAACTGCTAAAGATATAGGTTTGGAAGTTAACAAAGAGAAAACTAAATATATGCTTACAGGCCGAAACCAAGTGTTAGGTAATAATCAAAATCTAATTATTGATAACAACTCGTTTGAACCAGTTTCCAAATTCAAATATTTAGGAGTAATATTAACAAATGAAAATTATATTAAAGAGGAAATAAAAAGTAGGCTTAATTCAGGAAATGCATGTTACTTCTCTCTTCATAAACTTTTGTCTTCTCGTTTAATATCTAAGAAACTAAGAGTTAAAATATACAAAACAGTAATTTTGCCTGTAGTATTATATGGATGTGAAACTTGGTCCCTTACATTGAAAGAGGAACATAAATTGAAAGTATTTGAAAATAATATCCTTAGGAAAATATTTGGACCTAAAAGGGATGAGGAGACAGGTGAGTGGAGAAGGTTACATAATTTAGAACTACATAATTTGTATTCATGTCCAGATATTATTATAATAGTTAAATCAAGAAGACTTAGGTGGGCAGGCCATGTGGCACGAATGGGAGAGGAAAGAGGAGTTTACAGGATTCTCGTTGGGAAACCTGATGGTAAGAGACCTGTAGGAAGGCCAAGACGAAGATGGAGGGACAACGTTGAGATGGACCTAAGGGAAATCGGTAGGGATGGAAAAGAGTACTATATAGAACTTGCTCAAGATAGGGAAAGATGGAAGGCCTGTGTTGCTGCAGCCATGAACCTTCGGGTTTAAGAAGGCTAGGGAGTTAGTTAGTTAGTTAGAACCACGTCAAGCTCTGAATACTTCATCTTCAAGATTTTCTTGGTTCAATTTTGTTCCTACAAGCAAATAAGTAAACGCATTAAATAATGCGAAAAGTGCATAAATCCTTAAACATCAAAATGCAAGAGATATTGAATATGCACTAAAATGCATCAGTTTTTTAATAAATATTACTTATAATACTCGACTCAATAAAATGTGTCAAATGCTTCATAAAAGTACTTGTACACAAAGTTAAGTGACTTGGAATTCTTATAATACAATTAACCCTCATAATGTTTATAATGAAGATTCCTATCTGGAACCCAGGAAATAATGTTATTTAGCCCCCATTGAATCGTGTATTGAATGTGAGTCACCTTGATCTTGCTGTTTGAGAATTTTTTGAGATCTTTAGCAACAAATTAACTAGAATAACAATGACAGAAAAAATACATGGAAAGCAAACCACTAATGATGCATCAAATATTGCATGGATGCAAGAAAATGCATTAAATTTTGATTCAAGTGTAAAAATGCATTGTATTGTGTTTCCGGATTTATCTTAATATTTCATTTTTTCTTGATGCATTCAAATGCATCTAGTCAGATGATTCGCCCATCCAATAGCCAAGAAAACAAAACATGGTTATATCAACTGAAGTGCATGAATTAAATTTGATGGTTTTTCATTCGCTCCACATCAGTACCTTATTACGAAACTATCAAATTTACATATTTGCCAAAAATAATTTAATATTAATTTCTAAAAAGCGAGTGCCATGGTCAGTGGCGTAGCTGGATTCTTTTTCGGGCGGGGCAACCGTATTAGAAAAAAATGATGGGGGAAATAGTACAAATAACAACTAGCAATAAACCTGTCAGGGGGCACAACCACCCAAATGTCAATCTCTCTTCCACGTAGTGCAACACTGTAAAATAAATTTCTGCAGGCCAACAGGCTGCCTGAACACACAGCCAGAATAATTATCTGTGGAGATCTCTGTTTGTCCTTACATTTGATGAGTGTCGCATTACAGACAGCTTTTTAGAGTTGAATTATATTCGGAACATCTCCAGCAGACTACGCGAGTCTGTCTAGCGAGCCTAGTGGGCGTTAAGAGCCTGAGCAGGGTGCTTAGCTATAGGTTCTGGGTTGAGTTGACGTCAGCGGCTCGCATAGTTGATTGGTTGCTTCGAGAGTTGTGACTCGTTCCGAAGCTTCAAATGCATAACAGCAAAATATGTTATGGAAATAATCTCCCTCTACCTGCGTATGGAGCATTTGGTCCTGAGATTTTAGTTGTGATAACGGGCTTGACCCAGTGTAATTGTGACGGGTGCACACAGCCTAAGTCCTGACGCACCCACAATTCGATTTCAATCATAGACCTGCCACCGGTTGTGGGGCTCACCCAGCCTCAAATCAATAGGTACATGCGGGTTAAAGGCGGCCGGAGCATTACTGATTACTCACATTCAAAATAGCCGAGATCGAGAATGTGTGTGGCCCTACTCCCACCCCTCCCATAATCCTGTAAATGTGTCTCCATGGCATGGTGCTATATGCACGGCCAGGGGCGGCGATTAGATTCCAAAACTGGGGGGGGGTAAGGTGTAAAAACTGAGGGGAGCAAGGAGAGTTTACCTTCCCTTGGTAGATAAATTTAGCATAGTGCGGCTGCGGGGACAAAAAAGGGGCCAACTGCCCCCTCGCCCCCCCTTAATCGCCGCCACTGTGCACGGCGAATTCTACATTTACCTTAACCTGTCACCGTGCATATTATTTTTCCACTTTTCCACCGACCCGATGGTGTAATATTGGAATGCCTTGTAATAAATAGGACCCGGGTTCGATACCAGGAGTTCGAATTCTACTTTAAAGTGTAAGTCCAGTCCCGATTATTCTTTCTACCTGTGCATAAAGTGGACTTAAAAACTCAAAGCTACAAGAGTGTATTTTGTTTCTTTTCGGTGGGGAGGTAACGTAGACAGAAGAACCGCCACTAAAAACTTGACTCTTGGGTCTGTCAAGGTTTTTGAAAGGTGAAGGGGGTTAAAACGGTCACAATTCGAATAAAAGAATGTAAGGAGGATATTGTTTCCCCCTCCCAAAAATGGGGGTAATATGAATGCCACTGAATGTATTGCTAGATAATTTACAAACTTTTAACGGGGCCCGAGCAGTGATGTGCAGTAGACTATAAGTTTACGTCTACATGCGTAATCTACGCGTAGATTACATTGGGTTGTAGTTTACATAGACTACGTAGACAATTTAAAGTGCATAAAAATTCATTTTCAAGGGTTTCATGAAGGGAAAGTGACATTTTCAACTATATTGGTTCCTAACGAACTGACAAGAATCTTATTTACAACAAAAGTTCTCTTCTCTTCTATTATGAACTATGGAAGAAGACATATAGTATGCAAAAAACAACAACAGATGGCAGTCGTGAGGCAAGAGCAGTGATGTGCGTCTACGCGTAAACAACGATAGTCTACATTCTACACGTAAATTTTTTTTGTACACGTAGATTACGTAATCTACGTAAGCAACATGGCGAAAGGTGATAACTTAGCAAAGGGCGCCGTGGAATTAAAAGAAAATAATACTGCGTATCAGTTGCTGATGTGTGAGGAGAACTTTTCATACTCTTTCTTTCAAATTCGAACAATTTCTCACCTAGGAAAAGGACCTAATGTAGGAAATATTCTAGTGTTTTCTGGGAAAAAGAACACTCTTGCCTCACGACTGCCATCTGTTGTTGTTTTTTGCATACTATTTATCTTCTTCCATAGTTGATAAGAAGAGACGAGAAATTTTCTTGTAAATAGGATTCTTTTCATTTCGTTAAGAACCAATACCTATAGTTGAAAATGTCACTTCCTTTCATGAAATCCTTGAACATTAATTTTAATGCACTTTAGATTGTCTACGTAGTCTATGTAAACTACAACCCAATGTAATCAACGCGTAGATTACGTGTAGACAACGCATGTAGACGTAAACTTATAGTCTACGGCATATCACTGGGCAAGAGTGGTCTTTTCCCCATAAATCACTAGAATATTTCCTATATTAGGTTTCTTCCTAGGTGAGAAATTGTTCGAATTTGGAAGAAATAGTATGAAAAGTCCTCCTCACACATCAGCAACTGATACGCAGTGTATATATATTTTTTAATTCCACGGCGCTCTTTGCTAAGTTATCACCTTTCGCCATGTTGTTTACATAGATTATGTAATCTACGTATATAAAATAGTCTACGTGTAGAATGTAGACTATCGTTGTTTACGCCTAGACGCACATCACTCCGCCTCTACGCCAATCCTTTTCGAAATAGTTCTAAGTCGAGTAAAGCAGATTGTTGTTTCACGCAAGGGGGCCAGAGGAGGCACTCCCCACATGAGATATCTAGAAAATGTTCATGTAATTCGAATGGTGAGATTGTAGGGATAATTTATTACAAATAATAATTATTTGTTTATTTTGTGATTTACAGGCTGTCAGTTACAGCAACTATAGTCCACGGGTTTACTTCGTTAACGTCGAAGAACTAAAGAAAGCCGCCGCCACAAACGTGGGTGGGGATAAATAGCGGGCTAGTTGTTTTCGTCCAATCACACTCACCCTTCTGCCAATGGGCGCAGCTGTCATTCTGCTCGTCTACTCCACGTGGAGTCTCAGTCACATGACTGCGGATACGCTGTTGCCGTATTTTGCAACTTCAATGTGAATACCGTGGGAAGGCGCTTGTCCGCGGAGGGACAAGGTGGCGTAGAGTTGATGTCTGGCAACACTGTGCGTTGAATGTGATTATTGCAGCTGGTGGGCGCGCTCCGTGGACTTCAAAGCCAGCCGGTCGTTAACGTAGCTAGCGCGTCGACTATAACTACATTGTCCATCAAAATAACGAGAGGACATTTTTACCAGCCATTCGAATCATATTCTCTCCCGTAACTAGAGATGTGAGGGAAGGGATTTAGAAGTGAAATTTTATAATCCCGACGTTCGGGACTGAAGAAATTCGTCATTTCTCGATGTGGTGGAAACCTCGAATTCTACACACTATTTTCTCCGAAAGTGATTGTTCTTGCACTTCTGGAATAAAAACTGTAAATTTAAAGAAATTTCAGACACGTACAGTACAGAAGATATCAAGAATTAGCCTCTTTTAAATACGATCCTTTTCCTTTGATATATATCGCGCCGTCAATTATAATTGCATTTTTAGAGTACCCTTCTTCACGTTAAAACATGGATCAGTTGCCATGAAGGATAGCCGATTGAGTAGTCTCTGTTTGACATATGCGCATCGTGAATTACAAAAATAGACAAAGAACTATTATTAACAGTTTATAAATGTTTATACAGTAAGTAAGGCGAATTCAGTTTCTATTTAAAGTGAACAAGTCTGAACTTGTCAAAATGCCAAAGTATTTTCAATTCAATTTCAATTGTACGTATAAAATAAATATAATAATAATAAAAATATTAAATGTACGTAAGTTTCTATGACTGAAAGTCAGGATGTGAAATCTTATTCCCCCACCTCCCCCCACCTGAGAAAAAATCTTGCAGGCGCACAATAGACGTGTCTTGAATACACAAATATTAGTTATATTTATGTTGGTACTCGCATGAAAGTTTAAACCAGACAGTCTTGTTTGTTAAACGGTGCACCCTTAGAGTGAAATGATGCATTAGAAAGTTTTGTAAAGAAAAAAATAAACTTCCTGAGAATGCTGTGTAGCTTGTACTCAGGGAAGAAATAACAGATTGCTGACAAGGAGACAATGTGTAACGCAGGACAAGTTCGCGTAGTGATGTATTGCTATTTAGTCACGGCAAATGACCGTAAAATCCATTACAGCTTTCTCCTTTGCATTGAAGAGCATTGATCTGCAGTTTCCGGAACTGTCATTGCAAAAGGCTTTGTTCTCCTTGGTGTCTGCCCTGAAATATGTAGAAAGACATTCGGACAAGAAGATACATTGCTGATATAGGCCTACTACGTCTGACCAAATTCAAATCTTGATTTATTTGAATTTGGTTCAGAGTCTGGGTAAGACCTTGCTATAAGATTCAATCGTCAAGTAAATAGTGTTTTTAGATAATAAATTCTGCCTTGGTCAACAATTTGAGATCAATAGGTGTTGTTGCCAACTTTAAGGCATGCCTTAGACGAAAGCATTTTCTTTAAATTTTTTCTAGCATAATGTTATATAAATGCTTCCAAACGTCTGTTAGTATATAGTACTTTACACGGAAGCATTTCATGTAAAATTTCGGTAGCCTTTGCCATTACAAGGTATAATATTCTACAACATGAAACGCACGTCAAGTTACACCATCTATGATGAGTGCACGGTGTTCACAATTGAAACAACTAAAATGTTGTTCCATACGTGTACAGTAATCGCTATAGAATATGTATTTAAGCAGTGCCATTGCTTTTGTACCTAAATCCGTTTTACACGAAACGTTATTCCTCTCGGTTGAATAGTTATCGGCTTTTAAAAATGTGAAGTGATCCATTGCTTACATTTCACGCGGCAGCCATTACAACCTAGAGGTCGCTTCTGATTGGTTATGCTACGGAAATAGTCTGTTCTTTCCTAGAGAAATGCCATGAAATCATAGGCGTGCGGACGGGGGAAAGAGGGGGCAATTTCCCCCTAATCATGGACATCAGCAGATTTTTCCAGGGAGGCGCAAACAATGTACTTTTGCAGGAGGGTAACCGAGCCACCCCCATAATATTGTTGCCCCTGAAAAAAACACTACTTGAGTTTGAAATTATCACGTTCCTGGATCCTTATTATAAAAATTAATGTAAAATGTGACTGAAATTAAATTATTGTGAAATATATACTTTTAGATTGACATTCATTTTCTAGGTGGGAGGTGTGACCATCCTTGCCCCCTTTCCCGAACGTCCATGCCTCTATGTAATTATACTTTCACGTGGAAATTTAGTGTAGAGGAATCGTATCGCCTTATTAAACTACATTGTGCTCTTAAAGGAAATGAATATTCCCATTTCTGGTAATTTCTTGTATGCTAACACTCACGATATAACTTGATTTACTTTATTTAACGTCACATTTCGTCCACGTTTGACTAATCGCGACGATTAAGTTTAAATGGATGAAGAGAGAAACACAAGAATTTATGGATGAAACAACACACGCCCAACAGAGGAATATACTGGCTGCTGCGAGTCAAAACCTGCAGCATTCCAGTTACCTTGTGTGCTACGTGGAACAGGTTGACGTTTGGAAGCCTTCTAAAAGTTTATTCCAAGAATAAAACAAAAGCAAAGATCAATTCACACTCTTAAAGTAGGAATAAACCTATTCTTTTCTATCTTAAATCTCTATGTACAAACAGCGATGTGCCGTGTAAAATAAGTTTACGTCTACATGTGTTGTCTACCCTCATACTTTTTTCGTTACCAGACTCGGAGCTGGATAATGTGTAGCATAATACGCGTCATATTTTGCAGAATTTTAGGGGGAAAATTCTAGCAATTTGAAACCAGAAAGAGATAGCGTAACAACAACGTAGTATTAACGAACAAACCAAAACAGTGCCAAGATTAAATAGAGCTCCGTTTCATAATTGCGTTATTTATGTACAATTTCTTTGTAGGTTGGTAATACCCATTAAAGAAATATCAATGTTGTGTATGCATTTATGTACACACACGCACGCACATATACACATCCAAAGAAATTTGAACTTGCATTATATCACTATAAAAAAAAAGGGCCAGTACTGGAACGAAACCAATAGACCTAGGATTTTAGTTTTTAACCTATTTTTTCCTTTACAGGTATGTAAGAAATAATAAGTTATTTCAGCGTTTCGTTATAAATGCAACAACTGATGAAGTTTTATAGTACCTAAAAAAAGCTATATTGCTTGTTAGAACCTATTTTAGGGCTATGCGCCTAAATCGAACCTTTTTTGAGGTTTTTATATATTTTTCAAGGTTTTACAGGATTTTTATGTCACTCAGAGGTAGCCTATTTGCTTTGTTTAGTGACGAACAAATTCATGACGAACGTGTCTGAAACGTACTCTCTGTCGATTTCCCTTCCTCCAAGTCCATGGTGATTTTTCAAAGCTCAAATATCTGGTGCCACTGTTACCTGTACAATCGAAAGTAGTCTGATCTGTGTGGTCTTGATCACTTTCGCGTCACTTTGGTACTTCGTGGCATTCACGCCTTGCAAACTAACATTTCAGCATTGAAGTTGCACCACTGGCTATGGTTTTGTTGAAATATTATTTTCAGCATATACGATGATCCCCACAGACAAAATTGCAGAGTTTGACTGTGGATATCATGAAAAAGGATTGTTGCCTAACTGTACGGGGAAGAATGGATTTTAATAGCAAATTCCCAATGGTAAGTCCTTCCATCGCCTTAGGTTTAGGCAACACACATAACGTTATGCAGGATAGTACGTATTTTAAGATATAGGTGTCCCATTTTCATTGTCGGTGACTATACCTAATCAGCATTTTCCTCGAATTTTGAACTATTTTAAGTTCTTTTGAACCTACTTCGGGATTTTTCTAGCCTAACTTATGATTTTGAGGACCTATTTAGGATTTTTAGAACCTATTTTAGGTTTTTTTAACCTATTTTAGGAATCTAAAAGCACACGTTTTAGAACCTATAAATTCGATGTCTACTGATAACGTTTGGGGAAGGGGGGGAGAGTTCTGAGAGAGCGTACTCGCCCGAGAGAGTTCGTAGAACGAAATGGCCGGGCAATGAAATTTAACTGGGGTTCTGTCAGACCCCAGACTACCGTTTAACTCTTAAAAATACAATGGAAGATTGTGCATGCTCAATTTTCAAATTTTTCCATTTAAAGCATAATGGTAACTGGTAAAAAGTCAAAGTTTTAATGCTCCACAAGAAAACGAAATGTACTTCCTTGCTTGATTAGGTTTATCTTGCTTTTCTGCTACTTTTGACTAATCGCGACGATGAGGATGGATGATGATATTGATGGATGTAGGGACACTCGTAAGGAACATCCAGGCCCAGACAGGAACTCGAACCCAGGATCCCTGGTGTCGTAGAGCGCTGTGGTAACCACTCCGCCACAGGGATTGGATTAATTACATCTACCACTACGTAATAATAATATTTGAATTGGCTTAATCTTTGGATTAAACCTAGAGCATGCTACTTTTAAAAAAAATTCTTGGAACTCGAGCATCACAATTCACTTTACATATGCAATAGATTGTTTTCTTGCACGTATGTATGTTCAGATTGCTCCAGAAAAACGAAAGCGCGATATTCACGTGCTCGAAATCTATGAGCAGACGCATGCATCAGGACTCACGGGTGTGTGAGTCACATGGATTCGAGTGTGCAATGGGAATCTTTCCTAAGGGGAAATAAACACTTTCACATTATCTGAAGGTTACTGCGTTGGAACCAGACAAGCTGTAGCCACGTTACGACACGTTCACTGAATGCAAATGAATAAACATAATTACATTAATACTTAGAATAACTACCTCCTTAATTTTGTTACTCTGTTTTTTCATATTATTAGGTAATTTTAATTGGATTTCAATTTGTGCCTTTCTTTGTCCCACTCCAAACTTTAAAAAAAATATGAAAAAGTGTGTACATTCACAAATTTACGAGCCCAGATTTAACACAGTAGTGGTTTGAACCTTGACATCCCACAAATTGATAATTTTTGTAACAGTAGTAGTACCAGAAAACTGGACAAAAATGCAAAATTTCAGATTTTTTGGGCTCTGAAGTTTTTGAGTTTGACTTTCAAAAAAAGCAAAAATTCCAAAATTTAGCAACATTTTGAAATCTGTAGATCTAAAACTATTTTACTTAGAGAGCTCAAACTGGTGTCATTCTCCTCTGTCTTTAATTAGCTTTAATTTGAAATCCAACATGACTGTGGTATTTGAATTTTGTATTTTCTTAAAAAAAACTGAACATTTTTTTAAATCTCAAAAAAAAAACCTTTATTTGTTTTTAAATATATGCTTTTCAAAGACGTCAATTGACTATTTGTGTGAAAAATTTCATAATGGGATGGTATGTTTTAAAGATTTCAAAATGCCAATAGCTCAAAACCTAAGAACCCAAAAAATAAAAAATAAATCAATTTGTTGTCATCTTAATAGATACGATGAACAAATGAATCTTAAACATCGAATCCTAAATGTTCAAAAAACGTATTTTTTCTTGTTGATTTGACATGGAATGACTCAGTAACAGAGTCTGACTCGCTGTTGTATCTCTATGTCATATCAAGTTACAAATACATGTCTCATTCTGGATCTCATCTCGAGTTGTATAAATGATTAGATGCAATTAATACTTGTGTAATGTTAACTTAATTGTTTGATTAGTGAAGAAAAGGAAGATTTTCGGAGCGCAGATCAAGGAAAGTGTTCAATAAAACTACAAAGGTGAATTTCAGCACTAGGATGATAGCAGTAGACACGATGTTGTAATTAAATACTTTATGAGGATTATGCATGGAACACGCCACTGGTCTAAGTGGGGGTGAGGGGGAGGAGCATTCTGTGCAACTGCGACTACTGATTTTCATAGGCGTGCGCACGGGGGAGGGGTCAGTTGTCCCTCCTAATACACTCACTTAGAAATTTAGTGTAGAGAAATCTTATTTATCATTATTAAACAATATTATTATCTTTAAGGGCATGCGAGACAGTCTCCGCCCGGCTTTTCCCTCCGAGCCAGTGTCGCCAACTTAACTCTCTTGGAGCCAGATCTGGCTCTTTCGTGCACTCGTTTGCCTGTGAACTGGGGCGCCCGCCCCCGTGACTCACTATGATACCATCACTGGTTCCGGCCCACATAGACCAACTTTTGCCATGATTATACATTTTGCAAGTCACGTGATATTGTTATATTGGCTGCGTCGCCCCATCCCCTCTTATATCCCCAGCTACATTTTTTTATATAGCACCGTGTTGACGTGAAATTGGCATAATATTGCTATCAGGGAATCCTTTATATTCGATTTCGTACGACCATGAGATGGGTGATGCCGCTGGATCTAGATGGTGAAATCTAAGAGTAAATTGTCATCAATTTAGAGTTAACGGAAATAGCAGCGCCCCACCCCTTTGACAAATAACATTACTCTAGGAAGAACTTCGTAAATCTAGCTCCTTGAAAGTCAGTTTTAACTCCATTTAAGGTGATATTTAGCTCATTTATGCGCACCAGGTTTGGCAACACTGCCAGGAGGCAAGGCGAAATGCATTGGTCATATGGGAGTATTTTTTGATTTGTTATCTTGGGAATATCAAACTTCCGATGGAATAGAAAATGATATGATCGGGAAGAGGCAGTTTGAAGAAGTGATTTCCCAGCAGAAAAGTCGAAGAAACTCTCATTTGATTAGCCGTAACTTGATGTTGAAGTTGATTCCCCATAAGGAATACATGGGATTCCGAAAATTCTTTTCGTCATATTTTTACAGGTCGTATCTAGCTTAATAATCAACTTTGAAAAACGCCTTGACCTGCCACATGTGGAGAAATTCATACTCTCTTGTACCCACACGTTTTTCTTCAGTAGCATTGTCCATTCCGACAATATTCAAATAAATGCACACATGGTGCGTAACTGTATCTCCTCGCCTTAAAAAAAAATAAAGTATTTTCAAGCCGACGAAAGTTCCAAACGACTTTGGCGGGTTTATTTCCTATGTAATTGGATTCATTGAATTGGTGTTTTAAGTATACTTTATGCACAGTAAAGCTAATCGGAACTGGACATGCAGTTTAAAGTGGGATCCGAGCCACTATGTACCTCCACCGGGAATCGAACCAGATACCCCTTCATTACAGGGCGACGACGCTACTACTGCGCTATCGGGGAGGACCTCCTATGTAATTGGACTTCCTCACTTCGTCCTCCAGTAAATTACTTGTTATTAAGACTCGCGTATTTTTTTTTCGTTATCCTAGATGTGTTACACCTATGTGGTCGCAGAAAAAATTGGTCACACATTGGAAATAAATAAACTGTGTGTAGTTGTTTTGAATCTGCTGTGCGAAATCATATTTATGTGTAAATTAGTATGAACCACAGAAAAGGAAATTAAAGGGTAACAGAAAACTTTTGTGCCAGGAAAGCTGGAATTCTTGTAATATTGATTTTTGGTGGATCCAGACACACGCCATATACGACAATGTTTAGTACCCATCAATATAATAAGACAGTGAGATGGAATGAGGTTTTACTTTGAACGACTGAACTTTCATTAAGGCTTTTGACCTCCTTAATCAGAGGGTCTGCGCACGCCTATGTATGAAATATGCCACGGTATCTGAAATGCCATAAGATTCTTCACTTTACACGGCAGCATTTTGGTCATATCATCATGGCCGAATTAAGACGAAATTTAGCCTGATGCTTGAAATCTTCGGTGAACAATAAACACAACGACCTTACCTCGGCTTTCAAAGACCTAGGCTGGTTCGACCTTTCAACACACCGTCTCTTCCACGCTCTTACAGCGGTCTACAAAATAGTGCATTCAAGATAACCCCCCTACCTATTTTCACGATTGCAACCCCTAAGCGCAGCACACACCTTTGCTACCCCTTCACGAAACAACTCCCTGCTCACCATCCCCTCCCACAAGACAGCGTTTTATGCAAATTCCTTCACTGTCACTGCCACCAGAGCGTGGAACGACCTCCCTAATGACATAAGAAACTCTTCTTCTCTCGGCAATTTCAAATCAAAATTAAGAAAGCATCTTCTGGAGGCAACCTACCAGTACTGAAACAAGGAAAGACAGTAAAATGAAACCTTTCTTGATCTAGCCTACATTTGTAGGGCAAACACCGACCGATTTTTCTGTATTTTAAGTATTTTTGTTGTGTGTGTTCATGCTGTACGTGCATTTTTTACGTTTCTTACAGCATGTGTATTTTTGGGTTTTGTCTTTTTTATTTTTTGTGTTTCTTCTTCTTTCTTTTTGTGTGTTTTTATCCTTTTGTGTTTTTTTCTTTGTATTTTGATGTTTTATATTTCGCAACTGTTAGATATTTCAACTAAATTTGTAAAATGTTAAGTAGAGATGGTTAAGTGTAAGAAAAGGCTTGTGACTTCGCCATCCAAAAGAAGAAGTAAATAAATAAATAAATAGTTACGTCACAGCGCAAAGAATAATAGTAACTGTATAATAAGTAACGCTGTGTCTAGGCGTCCGAAATTGGGGCTCCGAATTTCATTCAAAGATTTCTTTTCAGGTTAATATAGCAAACGAAAACTGTCGTATGTTTTCATCTGGGCCTATTTCAGGAATGGGCCTAATGCTGCAGCATCAATAGCACCCACCTTAATTCGTCACTGCATGGCATAAATGTTAAAATGCTAAGGAAAATGATTTCGTCTACGTAAAGCGGGCTTAACGATATTATATTCATCTCGTCACTGCGCATGCGCCTAGTGTTCGAAGAAAGAGTCCATTTGCTGGGAGGTGGGTTAGGTATCATACTAACTTGTGGTATAAGCGACAAGCGCCGGTTCCGTTTCATGGCGTATATGCAGCAGCGTAGCCACTATCAAATCTTCAACGCCCGTATGTTTGGTACAAACATGATGATTGATAGTGCATGTTGCGCAAGTCCTAAGCATGTGTCACTTGTCCATCTCTCCTCTCCGATGTGAATGTCAATTTGAACATAGTCATCAAATTTCCCTCGCAAAGGGAGCGACGAGCTATGGCTGGCAGAGAACCAAAGCAGGTGCTGCCACCTACGCCCCTCTTAGTTGGTGGAAGTAGCGGCTCGTGCCTAAAATAACAGGTGAAGAAGTATATTTATAGGCAATGAAAACAAATAGTAAGTGCCAGTGCCCCCCCCCCCCCCAATTTAAAACGTCTTTTTTGTCTTCATCCGTCCATCTGGAAAATGGTGTCTGCAACAAATTACACACTAAGTCATTTACTGGGTTCATTGTAGAAACCACAGCTCAACACATGAACACAACACACGATAGGAAACGCGAAACACACACGCGGAACAAGATCTCGCGAGAACGCGAAGATTTTGCCACAAGCACTGGATGCGATGTTTTCTCCGACGAGAGAACTGCTTCATCTAGAAGGCGACACCCGTTCAAGGCCAACGCTAGGTGACGTCACCGTTGCCATGACAACCGGCTAAGTTTTCCGCAACCTAGCGGTGTTTGCTCTTGGGTTGGGACGAACTCAATACGTGCGTAGCGCCGAGCGGCGTGTTATTTGAGTATTATCGTGTGCGTTCTGCTGGGAAATAGTTTAATTTAACAAGCAAATGAAAAATGTCAATATTAATTTGAAAATTAGGTGAAAACATCTGCACTTGTTGCACTTGGCCAGCCGTCACTGGGAAGCACACACGTGATTGCTGACAATGGTTGGCGGGACGTCTCCCAGTCGCGTGAACTGTACAAGAAATGTATACTGTTGAAATTTTGTGTTCTGCTTTATGAAAAGTTACTCTATCTTCTACTAATACTAGATCCTTTTTTCTTTCAGGTGGTGTTGACGTCACTGGCCTACTTGGCAACATACAGCGCTTCAGAAGCAGAACACAAGGAAATAACCGGAACGAGCACTAAGAAGAAAGACGGATCCAGGAAGGACAAAAGGGGATTTGGGTTTGGGTATGGAGGGTTTGGGTACGGAGGAGGCATGAGCTACCTTGCCTACAGCCCCATAGGCCACAATCTGGTCTACAGCGTTGGGTATCCTGTTATGGCTCACGGCATAGCATTGGCACCGCTGGACATTGGAACTCTGGCTATTGGATCGCCATTGGTGGCTCACGCGCATGCGCCGATTGGCGGAACGGCAAGTCCGGAAGTGTCCGCTCAAGCTATCCGGACGATTCCAGCCCCCCAGTTGGGTCCGGGGATCCAAGGGAATCGCCTAGGGCCTGCCACGTTCGGGGTGCAGAGTGGTAGCAACAGGCCTTTCTCGAGTAAAATTGCAAGCGGCACGGCGAACATCGGAAGAGGCGTCGGTAACACCATCACGTCCGGTCAGGTGGTGCCTTTCGGAGGCCAGAACGGGTTCCTGAGGCCACAGGGGCGTCCCATCAGCCAGGGAGGACCGACCAGCATGAACGTACCCCCTGGACAAGCTGGAGGAGGAGGTAATCAGGGAGGTTTTGGTGGCGGCCAGTCCGGCACGGGTGGTGGCCAAACCGGTTTCGGTGGTGGCCAAACCGGTTTCGGTGGTGGACAGGCAGGATTCGGTGGTGGACCGTTGGGACTTGACGGTGTGCAAGGAGCATTCGGTGGTGGACAAGGAGGATACGGTGGTGGCCAGTTCTTGCTGGATGGAGTGCAAGGAGCGTTCATCAGCGGACCCGGAGGGTACGCAGGAGGCCAAGGACAACAAGGAGGATTCAGTGGTGGACAAAGTGCACCACCAGGTGGACAAGGAGGACCTTTTGGAAGTCAAGGTGCCATTGGTTTTCAAGGAGGTAACCAAGCAGCGTTCCCAGGTAACCAATTAGGGGGAGTAATTAGCAACCTGGGTAATTTGGATCTGGTAGGAGGTCAAGAGAACTATGCACCACCACTTCAAGGTTATGGGAATGGAATTCAGTCTCGTACCGGAAGTCCAACTGGCGGAAGTGCAATCAGTCTTGGAGGCTGAAAGGTTTCGCAAATGTAAGTACATTTTATGCTTATTTTAATATTGTAGGGCGTCGCTGTACAACACCCATAAACTTTCACAGCGTGTCGAAGACGTCAAGACAAACAACTTTTCTTGGTAAGGTTTCTCCCATTGAAGCCACGTTTCGGCGCTACGAATCCGCGAAAAACGGCATTTCTCTCCTCTCGCGAATTCATGGGTGCCACTATCCGCTATATTTTCTGTCGGAAAATACTAGTTTTGTAGTGAGTACATTTTACCTGTATCTATATGGATGTGAAACATAGTCCATTACATTACAAGAGGAACATAAATTACAGTAAGAGTATTTGAAAATAAAATCCATAAAAAAATATTTGTATATAAAAGAGATGAGGAGACAGGTGATTGGAGAAGGTTACATAATTTAGAACTGCATTATATGCATTCATGTCCAGATATTATTAGAATAATTAAATCAGGAAGACTTAGATGGGCAGGCCATGTGGTACGAATGGAAGAGGAAAGAAGAGTTTTCAGGGTTCTTGTTGGGAAACCTGGAGACCTGTAGTAAGGCCAAGACGAAGATGGGAGGGATAACGTTGAGATGGACCTAATGGAAATCGGTAAGGATGGGAAAGATTGGATTGGTCTTGCCCAGAATAGGGACAGAAGTAAGGCTGATGTTGTTGCAGCCATAAACCTTCGGGTTTAAGAATGCTAGAGAGTAAGTAAGTAAGATACGATAGACTGAACATGGAGTGGTTAACTGAACGAAGCCAGGTTTTCCGGGTTTGAATTCCGACCTGAGCGTGAGTATTCTTTGCGAGTGTATCTTCATCATATCACCACTCATCATTATCGTTTCGATTAGCCAAGTGACGTAAAATAACCTAATCCAACTCAACAATAGGCTGCGCAACAAATCACTGCAAAAGCGACAATGGATTATGATTAACTCCGGACAGAAACGTAGGAAATTCTTCTTTGGATTGTGAGGTACGCTTGATTTAATGGGAAGGAGTTAAAACACTGAAATTTCACTCTGCTGGCCTCGTTTGCTCAGCATGATAATATTTCCTCAGCGTCCAACTATTTTAGTATGTTCCGATGTAAAAAAAAATATATATATATCAGTAGCAACCATGAATCCATGACGTTCGACAAGAGGTCTTAGCGAGCAAAATATCACAAAAAGAAGTTGTTTGTCTTGATGCTTCCTCTGCTCTGGGAATGTTTGTTGGTGTGATGTGAGGCCAGCCCATATATATGTACCTATGTATGTATGTATGTGTGTGGGTATAAATATACCGACATGTAAAGTCCGATACTTGAAAGCAGCGATGAATAATTACATTCCTGTGTAGGCCGTGTCCGAATCAGCAGTTGCTGCTCCCTAGATCAATGTTCCACACACGGAATCACCTTAATGTTATAGTTCAAAGCTGCGGCATAAGTGAAGTTGGTGGAAAAGGCTTACTTTAACTCGCTCTGGCGTTACCCTGGCAGCCAAATTATAGCATTCACTTTGTAGAGACGTTGTTTATTGAATAGGCGATATAAAACTCAGTGCTACTTGACAATTTTATCGTTAACACTGTATTTAGAAAAAATGTAAATTTAAGTAATCACATGCCACATTTTAAATTTCAGTAGTAAATTGGTGGAAAACATAGTTTTTAGTTGGTGCCTGACCGCTGATTCCGTATCGCGCGCCTGCAACCCAGTGCACTGTGGGTGACGTTTGAACTGACACCTGGCGGGAAAAGTGGCAACTGTACTACTCGGCAGCCTTTCGATTCGGACAACTTCGAAGAACTTGCAGATTCGGACATGGCCTTATTTCTATGTAAAAATAAGCTCTCTGTCTTTTTATGATCTTGGGAATTTTAGTAGTTAAGAGCATAAACATTCCGTATCCAATTAGCTACAATCGACATTACCTTTCTTCATTAACAAAGGAATATGTTTAACGCCAACGTAAACGAATACGTATCCTCAACTTAGGGACACATTCAAAAGTGTATATCCAAAATATCTCTAATGTAATTTTGCCTCATGTAGGGTAACGAAGAATCTTCAGTCTGGAAAAGTGCCATATGAGAAGGATGCTCACATCGTCTGCGTAGGAAACCTATAGTTACGTTCAACTACTATATCCTGTTGATTTCAAATAAATACTAAAAGTCAAGTGCCATCAACGAGTGTGTTTTATTTCAGCATTACTATTCTTCTGGTAGATCTATCCCTAAATGTATGTTTAGGAATAGGCCTACTACAACATTATTGCACACGTTGCCAACTCACACTAATAAATACTAAAAAAAATTAAAGAAAGTGCATATGGATGGGTGACTTGTGTAAACCTGTCGATTATCCTCTCCGAAAGAGTAGTACTCTTCGTCGTAGTTTTGTAGTCATGAGATCCTAGGTGAGAATAGGTTATGGGGATACGTTACAGTTGTTCCGACCCTACTTTAAACTGTACTCCCAGTCCCAGTATGTGCATCACGTGGCTTTCAACCAAGAAATTCTAACCAACATCTTAAAAACATAAGAGGCTACATTCTCTGTAATGTAGCCATACTTCAAGTAGGTCCCTCTACCTTCATTAGGCTAATCGCGACGATGAGGATGAATGATAAAATTGTTTAAATAGATGATGGGTCACATGCAATCATGCCTTAATCAGGACACCCGATGGCGTCCAGTTCTTCAAAAGATTACCACAGTGTTCGGAAAGTTACTTTTTAAAAGTAACAGAGTTACAGTTACTTGCTCCAAAAAAGTAACAGAGTTACAGTTGCAGTTAATTGATCCAAAAAGTAAGAGAGTTACGTTTGCAGTTACTTGCTACAAAAAGTAACAGAATTACAGTTAAAGTTACTTGCTCCAAAAAGTAACAGAGTTACAGTTGCAGTTACTTGATCTAAAAAGTAACAGAGTTACAGTTACAGTCACTTTATCCAAAAAGTAAGAGTTACGGTTACTTTGTCCAAAAAGTAACAGAGTTACAGTTACTTGCTCCAAAAAAGTAACAGAGTTACAGTTGCAGTTAATTGATCCAAAAAGTAACAGAGTTACGTTTGCAGTTACTTCCTACAAAAAGTAACAGAATTACAGTTAAAGTTACTTGCTCCAAAAAGTAACAGAGTTACAGTTACAGTTACTTGATCCAAAAAGTAACAGAGTTACAGTAACTTGATTCAAAAAGTAACAGAGTTACAGTTGCAGTTAATTGATCCAAAAAGTAACAGAGTTACGTTTGCAGTTACTTCCTACAAAAAGTAACAGAATTACAGTTAAAGTTACTTGCTCCAAAAAGTAACAGAGTTACAGTTACAGTTACTTGCTCCAAAAAAGTAACAGAGTTACAGTTGCAGTTAATTGATCCAAAAAGTAAGAGAGTTACGTTTGCAGTTACTTGCTACAAAAAGTAACAGAATTACAGTTAAAGTTACTTGCTCCAAAAAGTAACAGTTACAGTTGCAGTTACTTTATCCAAAAAGTAAGAGTTACTGTTACTTTGTCCAAAAAGTAACAGAGTTACAGTTACTTGCTCCAAAAAAGTAACAGAGTTACAGTTGCAGTTAATTGATCCAAAAAGTAACAGAGTTACGTTTGCAGTTACTTCCTACAAAAAGTAACAGAATTACAGTTAAAGTTACTTGCTCCAAAAAGTAACAGAGTTACAGTTACAGTTACTTGATCCAAAAAGTAACAGAGTTACAGTAACTTGATTCAAAAAGTAACAGAGTTGCAGTAACGTGATCAAAAAGTAACAGAGTTACAGTTACTTGCTCCAAACACTAACAGAGTTACAGTTGCAGTGACTTGATCCAAACAGTAACAGAGTTACAGTTACTTGATCCAAAAAACATAGTTACAGTTACTTGATCCAAAAAGTAACAGAGTTACAGTAACTTGATCCAAAAAGTAACAGAGTTACAGTAACTTGATCCAAAAAGTAACAGAGTTACAGTAACTTGATTAAAAAAGAAACAGATTTACAGTAACGTGGTCAAAAAATAACAGTTACAGTTACTTGCTCCAAACACTAACAGAGTTACAGTGCAGTGACTTGATCCAAACAGTAACAGAGTTACAGTTACTTGATCCAAAAAGTAACAGAGTTAAAGTTACAGTTTCTTGATCCAAAAAGTAACAGAGTTACAGTAACTTGATCCAAAAAAGTAACAGAGTTGCAGTAACGTGGTCAAAAAAGTAACAGATTTACAGTAACGTGGTCAAAAAAAGTAACAGTTACAGTTACTTGTTCCAAACAGTAACAGAATTACAGTTACTTGCTCCAAAAAGTTACAGTAACGATCCAAAAGGTGATAGAGATACAGTTACAATAACTTGCTCCAGAAAGTAAGAGTTACAGTTAATTTTACTGCTACTTTCTGCTGGAAATTTTCTTGCAAATAAATAATCAGTAATTGCAAGATAATAATATGTGGATATGTTTTATTTATGTTTTTGCTACATAATATAAATCTTCATATATTTATATTATCAGTATTGTATTTAAGAAATTTCCATTGGGGGCGGACAGGAATTCTACTAACTGTATGGAAACAGTATGAGGTAGTGATTGTACGTATACCTCTTAACATAGCTATTTCTACCACTGTCTTCGCCAAGCACAGCTTCCAACTGTCTGACAGAAAAGTATGGCAAATGAATGGCAAAGAGGAAAAAGTAACAAAATCGCCAATAATTTACGACACAATAACGATTTAAGTGTCGTAAAGTAACTGTTGAAAACGTTACTTTAATTGATAAAAGTAACTATGTTACAGTTACATTTCCTCAAAATAGTAAAGTTACAGTTCTGTTACTTGTAACTAGTATCTTTCAAACACTGGATCATCAGTACATTGAATGAAACTCTGCAGCACTCCAGTACTTACAACAAACTAAAAAACTAATCAATCCTTCAAACAGAAATTAATGTGGCACGGCAGAAACAAAAGTTGATTAATGGATTGGTAAAATACTTTGTGAAAGGTAATTGGAAATTATCAGAGATGCAGACAGAATATTCGAAAAACATTAATTGAATTCGGCCAACCTACAATTGGATAACTAACTAGTAACTTCAATATGATAAATTACAGAATGTTTCACAAATCTTTGTGCATGTAAGTGCACAAGTTATTAGACGTATGCCGCTAAAAAAAATATCATAAATATTTTTGTGATTAAACTCGTCAGTATATCCATACGAAACATTAATCGAAAGAAAATCTCCTTTGATTAATTGAAAAAGTTTTGGAACTATTATTGTTCGTTTGATTTTTCGACTTATATGCTAGTATTGCCATCTATCGGAAGATATCCGCATTGTTTCACTGAATGTTATTGCTGCCTTCAGTATTCACTGGATCTGCACTCTGGATAATTCTATGCTACGCACTTGTGTCAGTTATAAATTTAATTCCCCTTCTTATAGTCGTATTATTTTCATGTGTGTGAACAATGTTGAAGTAGAAGGAACATGGAATTTTAAGCGGGGAAAGTGTGCTATTCAGAGTGTAGGACTACACCTTTAGGTGTTTCACCATATACTCATATTTATATTGAAAACTGTTACTTCAAACCAGGGTGGTTTAAAAACATGATTTTTATGTAAAAAATATTTTCTGTTGATTTCTTTATTTAAATCTATTTTTTTTTAAAAGAAAAACACGCTTAAAATTGCTGGGATAGTTTTTGGCATCATAGATATATGTTTTCTTTATAGAAAGGCTTTTTCTAGTAAAAGGCTGTGTAAAATATCTGAACAGTTTGATTAAAACAAATATAAAATTATATGTATATATAAACATTTTTCTGTTTCTGATACTGTACATATATGAACCTACTATGGAAATTTTTTTTGAGTGTGTTAATGAGACAATAATCGTTTCCGACACTTTTCTTCCACTGAAAACATACTGGATGTACTCTATAATTCTAACTTAAAATATTATTTAAACTCTTTGTGGCTCAATTTTGGTATTTATTTTTAACGATAGTTTGCCTAATATTAGCTGCCATGTATATTTACAGCTTAATGATAATGACACTATTTATAGTTTAACATGATTAGTATTTTGTATATTTTTCTACAAAAATGTTAGCTATTTTTGAATTATTGAATTTTAAATCAAGGGAATGTAAGTGTGTTTACATTTTCCTTTCGTATGAGGGTCCGTTCTGAAAGTATCCAAACTTATTTACTTGCAAACAATTTATTGATGACAATTACAACTGCTGTCAATATTCTTCAATGTAGGAACCTTCAGCCTCAATACAGCGAGTATAGCGAATTTTCCACTGTTCACAGCAGTCCTGGAAGTTCTTGACTGAGACCCTCTTTAATGCTTTGGTAGTGGCAGCTTGAACCTCTTCAATTGACGCAAAACGCTTCCCCTTGAGCACCCTTTTGACCTTGGGAAACAAAAATAAGTCGGCCTGTGCCAAGTCCGGGCTGTAAGGGGGATGAGGCAGCGTTGCCACGCGTACGTTGGCCAAAAACTCACCTACCAAAAGCGCCGTGTGAGCGGGCGCGTTGTCGTGGTGAAGCACCCACCTGTCGGCGATGTCAGACCGGACGCGCTGGACCCTCTGTCGGAGACGCTGAAGCACTGTTTTGTAGTAAGCTGCATTCACGGTGGTCCCAGTAGGTACAAAACTCTTTGTGCACGACCCCTTCGCGTCGAAAAAGACAAGGAGCATTGATTTTCACATCCGGGCCTTCTTTTGACGAGGGGACGCGGAGGTGTGCCATTCTGAACTTTGTCTCTTGCTTTCGGGTTCATACTCGAATAGCCAGGTTTCATCCCCTGTTATCACTCGGTCGAGAAACGTTTCTTCACCGTCAACACGTTACACAATTTCGCGGCCAATTCGCACACGGCACTGCATTTAATCGTCTGTCAAAATCTTCGGAACTACTTTTGCACAGATTTTGCGCATGTTCAAGTTTTGGGTAACAATTTCAAAAACTTGCAACGCCTGTCTTTGTCTAACAGAGCTTACACACGGGCCACATTTTCCTCCGTTTTTGACGTGGACGACTCCCTGAGCGTTGTTTGTCCTCGAGCACCTCCCGTCCTTCCTTGAACGCCGTGTGCCATGTGTAAACTTGCGTGGGGGACATCACTTTCTCGCCGTAAGCCTCCCGTAGCATGGTTAAAGTCTCCGTAAAGTTTTTTTTTTTTTTCAATTTCATACAAAATTTCAAAGCGTAACGCTGTTCCAAAGTGCGCTCCATTTTCACCAAATCCACCAACTGCAAATTCTCGACGCGACGTTTTTTCCGTGTACACAACACGAGCGATTGCACCTCAACCACTGCTTGCAGGCAACTGAGCGAGGCCTTGTTTTGAAGGTTAAGGTCCCCACTGCCACCTGGCGCAGCTTACCCGAACCCTCGACCGATTCTCGCGCAGCGCTGCGGACAGTTCGGATACTTTCAGAACGGACCCTGTAGATATATGTTTTCTTTATAGAAAGGCTTTTTCTAGTAAAAGGCTGTGTAAAATATCTGAACAGTTTGATTAAAACAAGTAGAAAATTATATGTATGTATTATATGTAATTGACCAATAGATGGCGAAAATCATGATGATTAATTCTACGTCGATGTTTCTATCTTCATATGTTAATCGCTAAGACCAGGATCAAATGGTAAAATATATAAAATAATACCGCAAGAAAATATCTATATCTTATCGAAAATTGAATAACAAAACTCTGGCAAACTACTACATTGCTGTAAGTTACTGTACAAATTGTAAGATATTTCGAGTTTCTCATTCTAGACACTGTGTCAGAGTTGCAGGAAGTGAATGTTACTTTTTTTTTAATAGTTTATCTTCCTCTGTTGGTTAACTGTGATGATTAATACTGATTATATTAAATTAAAGAAAGGACAGTCCTAAACATACACCAATGCCCAAACCGAGACTTTTCTGACCAGGTGACTTCTGAAATATATCAAGTTTCTTTCCATAGGTTAGTTCAGGAGCAGGCACGTATCTAGAAATACATTTCGAGGGGGGTCTGACCAAGTGCCTCAATAATAACAATAATATTAATAATAATAACATAATTAGAATAATTATATTAAATTAAATTAATATTAAATATGGAAATTAATAAATTTTGTATTGTTATTATTACATGAATGGGTAAAAAGATGGTAAAAGACTAGATAACAGCATGTATTAATATTACCTAACATGTAATTAAGACCGCCGAAATATGTATAAAAACAACTGCCCTAGCATGAAAATTAATGTTATATAGATAAAGAATTGAATATTGATTGAATAACAAAAACGGTGTTAGATCCAATTGTACTAGGCAAGAATAATTGCACGGTGATCACTTTTAGCTACCTATAACAATTAACGAAAAGTAAAGTTGTTGATTAATATTTTCTATGCACATTATCATAAGTAGTAGAGTGCATAAATCTTTCGTAATATCCTTCAAAGCCGTATGAGCCCAATTCCTTCTCTTCACCGGAAATAAATAACCATCGATTACATAAATGCTAAACAATTATATATATATATATATATATATATATATATATATATATATATATATATATCTTTCGGGGGTACGGACCCCCTAAATACGTCCTTGTTCTGGAGTTATTTTGCATATGAATATATTGGTCGTATAGTCCGATTACTTTCAAAACATCTCCAGCTTTCCTGTGCGAGTCCAGCAAGCGAGCCTACCAACAGTGTAGAGCGTGAGCGGGAGAGTTAGCGATAGGTGCTGGGTTGAGATGACGTCAGCGGCTCGCTTATTGATTGGAGGCTTCGGACCTTTTGACTCGCTCCCAAGCTGCAAATGCAGAACACACAGAGATGTTACGAAAATAATCTCACTTCTACCTGTACCTCATAATACACCGTGTCCGCAAATTATTGTACCATTTAATAATATTACAGTTTCACTAATAGTGCACAGACAGACATGATATTAGCATCATTTGAAGGAGAAATACTTGAAGTTTTACACAGACTTTAAATGCATTCGATGTGCTCCCAATGTATGGTAGGACTGATGTCCAGGCAGCTATTTCCATTCTCACATAACCTTCTCAAGCATGTTTTGTGTGACGTTCCCGATGCACCTTTGCAATTCTGACAGTGTCTGTGGAAGTTGAGGAATTCATCTACCGATACAAGCCGACACAAATGCCGCCTGAGATTTTCATCGAGTCTAACAATATTGGAAATTATTCAAAATTCAAAATTTAATTTTACTTTGCACAAAATTTTGCACGAACAACACTATTTTTTTGATAACATAACATCTAATTTGATAGTCTAATTGTTGCATATATTCTAAAGAAAATTTCTTCTAAATTGAAGCATACAGGGTGTATCGAAAGTAATAGTTCAAACTGACACAGGTGAAAGTATACACGATAATAGAAGCAAAAAAGTCTCAGTAAACATGGGTTTGCAAACGATCCGTATTCGAGATAACCGCGAATGTGTGATTACAAGCCGCCACTGACTTCATTGCTTGTAAACGTCGTCCTAGTTGGTAAATTGTTAATAATGTGTCCGAATGTGTGGGTAGAATCCGTACCACCTCTCGAAAATGTTCTGCTTGATTGCAACGCCACCTCTGGGAAATGTTCTGTTTTGTAAACAAAGAGCAAACCTCGTATCGCACAAGGAGTAAAGGTTACGGCTTGTAACCACACATTTGCACACATTATTAGCATTTTACCAACTAGGACGACGTCTACAAACTATGAAATCAGTGGCGGCTTGTAATCACACATTCGCGATTATCTCGAAAACGGCTCGTTTGCAGACCCATGTTTCTGAGACTTTTTTGCTTCTATTATCGTGTATACTTTCACCTGTAGCAGTTTGCACTATTACTTATGTGACACCCTGTATAATTGGGAAAATAATATTTACACACCAATAATGATCAATACAGAGTGAACGAAAAGTAGGTGGACAGTCAATGATAAGCTTTCAACACAATAGATTTCAGGATTCGTATAAAACAGGTTTGTGAAATGCTGAATTCTGCTAAGGCTCTTCTTGTAGACTGTCGGAGACTGTGAACACAAACACCATAGTTATAATGAACACCATTGTTATAGTATAGGCCTAACCCTAAAACAATCCTATTCCACCTACTGTCACTTGACTTTGAAATTCGAAAAAAGTCAAATTCAAAATGACGCTGCTTCGTTACTATTGGCCTTATAAGAAAAACAAAAAATACAACATGGTAGCCCGAAACCTCCTCTTTCTAAAATCAGCAAGTGGATTTGCTCCATCTGTCACTGTTCTCGCGCCAAAAATTCCCAAAGCGACCCATGTTTTCAGCACCTGCGGCCACGTAAAAAAGGCATTTTTTTTTACTTTTCGGGACCCTGTAGCCAGGTCCCGGGGCCGATTCGGTTCGTACTCGACTTTCCGCACTTCTATGGGAATTTCAGCGCGTTTCTAAAATCCACTCCCGAATGGCCACTTTTTGGGTGGCTCGGGGCCCCGTTGCCATAGCAACCACGCCGAAATCCTGATCCTGATGTTTTAGGCCAAGGTGTAAGGTACCCGAAAATCGACCCGGTTTTCATTTTAGACACCCAGGCTAGGAGTGAAAAATCGCACAAAATGGCCAAATTTCGGGGCCCCGCCAGGGCCCAGGTGGAGCCCGGACGGGTCCGTCCGGCTTAGCCCTAGTAAACATTGTCTTTGATGAAACCCCACAGAAAGAACTCGTGATGTCCGGTGAACGATGACACAGCCATCGGATACGTCATTGAGAAGGTTTGGTGAGAATGGGAATACTTCCTGGACATCTGCCCTGTCACACGTTGGGATACATTTAAAACTAACAATAAATCCTCAATTCAAAGAAAGTTAATGATGATCACGTGACGTCCAAAATGAAGCAGCGAAATATAAAAATGCCCTTCGAATAACTTCTTCCCCTCCCCCCCCCCCCAGGTGCCTACAATGAATCCATCACCCCACAGATGACCTTGAAAATTACATCCAAATTCATCAAAGCTGATCCATTCTTGGTGCCTCAATTTACACAGTAAAACCTGTAGGTTTCATTTCTTTGAAATGATCCTGTCCGATCTGCTCAAATAATGCATTTTAATGCAGCACATGGAACAACAGCTTATAAAAGTGCACTTGGATGTATTTCTGTGTATTTTGATGCATCAAAAGGTGAGTTTATGCACATATATGTGTTACTGCAGTCAGCACACTTGTGTCTATTTATTTACACATTTTGCGTCCTGGGTGTATCAGTAACCTTCAGTGAAACCTACGGGAGACAGCTAAAAAAAGAAGTCATACACCCCCCACGACAGAAAGACATTCATCCGCCACTGCGTCACAGGGACCGTCACTGACTCTCGTGTGTTGTAATGAATCCATTAAGGGGAGGAGATACAGTTACGCACCAATTGTGCATTTATTTCAATATCGCCCGAATGGGCACTGCTACTGGAAAAAACCATGGGTGTATCCAAGAGTATGAATGTCTCTCCATGTTGCAAGTGGAAGCGTTTTCTTATGTTGATTATTAAGCTGGACACGATGTTTGAAAAATATGATGAATAAGAGTTTTCGGAATCCCATGTATTCCTTATGGGGAAGTTAAGAGATCGAATAAGCCCAGAAGTGTTTGTTACTGTAGTACCACAAAAAAAAATGTGTATTCCTGTGTTGCTTCACTAAAATTGATGACATTTCCATATCTTATACATCTAATCACTTATTTTCGCAATAATACAGGGTGATCCGTTTGAGATGTCAGAAAAGTAAACCGTTATATAGAAGAGGTTAATGTACATATCTCCGAGCAGCTTGTTGTAATATAAGCAGAAAGGATGTAAGTTGCGAGTGAGTGGAAGTTTACAGACTTCAGCCACATGGCGGCGCTAATGTGCATGGTAACAAAGGTGGTGGTCACGACACAACATTGAGTATTTTCGAGTATTTCATGCATGCTACTGCCACCACGCAGCTGAAGAATGTAAACCTTCACTCACTCGAAACTTACATCCTTGCTGCTTCTATTACAACAAACTGCTCACAGATATCTACATTAACCTCTTGTAGATAATGGTTTCTTTTTCTAACATCTCAAACTGATCACCAGGATAGAATAGGCTTACTATTCATCAATAGGAATGATCTACAAATGCAAGTTCAATACCGCTTAGACATGTTTAAGCAATAGTGAAAAAAAAGTAATTGGATTCATACAATTTCATATCTTTTAAAGGTTTTTTAATAAAAAATTATAGTTAATTAATAAAACATGGTTTGGTGGCCCTTATTTTTCAACTTTTGAAATTCTCTGCTCCCAACCCCTAATCTTGTTCCAATATATAAAAAAGTAAGCCTTGCAAATTTCAGCTCAATTGCACTATTTTAAGGCGACCCTCCAAGGCATTAAAGTTTCAATGTTTTACCAAAATAATAGTCAAGCGTAACCGAAAGACAATTTTAAATACAACTGTTTTCTGCATACAGTTATGTTCAAGAAACTTTGGCCAATATGTTCAGCAAAAATTGAAACCCAAGAGAAATAAATACTTCACAAAATAAAGTCTAAAATGGAAATAGAAACAATTAAAATATATTAGATTTTGCTGCTTCAATAGGCCATGTTTGGTAGCATCTGTGTACTTTTCTCTGTGTTTTCTAACCATCTGAACAATGACTTACTCTTGTTTTTCATTCTTGGCCAGAATGTTCTGATATTCTTGAATTCGCTTCACTCATCTCTCTATCATGTCATAAACTACTACAATGTTTTTCAGTGTTTCCAACCCATGTTGAAAATTGACATCATCTTTCCAAGTAGATGGGCAGTTCCGTAGAAAATTTGGGTTGATTGAAAATCTTGAGATGATCATCATCGATCCAGCAGAAATAAAATCATAGAAGTGTTTTTCTTTCAAACGGTTGAGTTCTTCACTTCCAACAATGTACCGTTTAATTTGATTTTCTGCATCGTTGTCTTCTGTAGTCATCTTTGCAGAAGCCATTTGTTGCTTAATGCCTAGTAGAACTTCATCATCAAAGACTACGAATGCCGCATTTTCTGGTGACAGAGGCCATACGTGGTTTACATTTTTTTGACGGCAGCACTTCTAATTTCTTACTCGAATAATTTGAATTTTTAAAATATGTAATCTAGGTGAAGAGTTTTCACAGCCAGCGGTGCTAGGAATCAAAATTGTAAATTGAATCTGATAAGAAAACTGCATATTCATGGAAATAAAACTCTTTTTTGTTCTGTTTAAATTGAACTTCGTAAAATATAGTTTATAGTCGTAAATAGCCTTTGCCATACAGCAAGTGTAGTTCAGAACTCCAAAAAGCGAAATGAGACTCCTTTTGGGGGACAACCACCGAAAAATATCATAACCAATTAATAAGACTAACTTTTCTTGTAGACATTCCAGCGTAGTGACACGTATATCTTCGGTAACATGCTCTATCCCACTACCGTACTCTTTGTTGTCTATGGTCGACCAGATCTCCCTAAATTTTTTAAGCAAATCCACATCTGGTTCAGAAGTTGCAGCCATTACTGCATCAAAACTATTTATTATTTTTGTTCCTTATAATTATAATTTCTTTAATTCATTTCAAGAATAATTCGAAAATGTGATATCAACACAGAAGGTAGAGTATATCAATATCAAACATTTCTCAAGATTTGTACAATAACCACTTATTTGACCAGTGTTGCTTGCAGTTGTATCAAAACAAAACGTGTGTACTTTTTCTTCCATGCCCCATTGTCCACTATGTGGTAAATAGCTTCAGATTGATCTTCTGTAGATGTTGGAATTTCAGATATACCTAACAATTGTTCTTTTCCGTGAAATGTAACAATTACGGCTAATCTATGAAAGATTAAGCTGGAAGCAGCTTGCTCTCCCAGTGTAACACGAAAGCGCTGGAATCTGCTGGTTGAATTTTCCCTTAATTTCTGTTTGACTTCTTTCCGTCGACATTGTACGTTGTATTTTCTGGGGGTTGTACGAGAACTCATTACAATTTTAACAAATATACCTATTCTAAATTGAAATCTGTGTCTGAACTTAGAAAGCTGCCTTATTGGCTCTAAAAGACTTCAATTGGACTTTCTGAGAGTTGTTGAGTGATGCTGGTGGTACCTATATAAATGCCACGGATCTTTCTAGATAGTTCTAGAACCTTGTGAAGGATTCTATAACCTTCCAGAACCATTTTTATTGCAAACTAGATTCTCTTTTAATTATATTATGTACTATGTTCGGGGGGAAAACATGATTAAGAAGATAAAAACAGTTTAATATAGAAATTTTGATTGGTTCAAGTCTAAACTTTAAGGACTTTGGGGGCCACTTTAATATTAACTTATTGAACTGAAATTTTATATACAGTACTTTTACATGACTTTTAACAAAGTTGAGAGTTTGGACATTAAAAATATTTAAGTTCAGAAAATCACATAACTAAGGGTGACCTTGTGTATGTCTATAATTATTTTTTCTCTTGGTTTACATAATTCTGACAGTGTTATATTTATTAGATGCAGTGGCATTCGTAGGCGTTGTCGTTAATACTATATATCTAACAAAGTGTTCTATTTCTACTTAGAAAATATATGAGGCATGTGAAAAGATAATAAAATTAAACTCATACAGCTACTGAAAGTCACACTCCTCTTTCATAGACACATTCCCTGAAGTAATTTCTTGATGTTCTAACGTTGCGCCATCTAACAGTAACAAACTATGTAACATGCTGTACTGGATAAAAATTTCAATAAGTGTTTCTTTTTGGGTTATAGAGTACCCTTCACTATCTCCTGTCCTACCTATTTCTATTATTCATCGACGTAAATAACCTTCATAATATGGTAGTCCAATTTAACCAGATATTCATATGACTTTAAAAACATATACCACACCAATGATTAAATTTTTAAAATATGTCACCTCCTTGGAAGAGAGGGTTGATATATCATTGTGCGCATTTCATCGTATATTTTATCAATCTATCGGCCAGATCAACCCATAGAGAGGTAGAAAGTTAGAAATACATTCAAAATTATGGTGAGAACATCGCAACTTACCAACAATAGCCTTCGGCCTTTGTGGCTGAATTTTGGCAATTTTTTTAAATCATAGTTTGCAAAATATTAGCTGCCATGTTTATTTACAGTTTAATTATGATAACTCCATTTACTGTTTAACATGATTAGTATTTTCAATTTGCTATTTTTGCCCAGATAAATTATTGAATTTTAAATCACTAGTAATTTGACTGCGTTTACAGTTTACAAATTTCCTTTCGTATCAGTACATGTATTTTGTTTCCTTTCTTAGAGACTTATAAACGCCATTAAATGATTACAAGATAAATGTACTTTAATGAAAAGTAACTCTGGTATCTACAAAATCCTTATGTACATTATTCTATAAATTATCCATTTAATGTGATTTAAATCAACCTAATTTATATCATTCCACCTTGCCATTAACTAACAATAGTTTTAAGGAAAGATGCTAGGCTTAACACCCAAATTATGTATACTTAAACACATTATTATGGAAAGAAATATTTTCGCCTTCTTCCTTGGACAGAGTTAAGTAACGATTGTCATTTTTTTAGGTATTGTCTCAAAAACTGAAGGGTCTCTCATACACCATACTCTTGCATGTCATTATCTGACAATGTTTTAATTATTGATAATTTTATCAGAAAAAAAATGAAATTTATATTTTTCTTTCAGGCGAATTAATGCTTCTGAAAATCTCGAAGTTTTGGAACTGAAGAGAAATCTCATCTCAGTTGCAACAAATCATCCAATTTTAAATGTACATTTTTGCATCATCGTTCCTATTTCCATTAATTTGTATAATTCATACTTTTATGTAGGCTATGTGTAATTATTTGTATGTTTTTTTAAGAAAAATTAAATGTGATATTTCTTCTCTTTGTTTTATTTTCACAGACAAGTGTATTTCCTATTCCTGTTTGAATTTTATGTTAATATCACAATGTTAGCAAAGGTTTTTAACCCACCTCATAATATATATATATATATATATATATATATATATATATATATACATACAGTGAAGAATGGAAGCAATTTTAACAATAAAGCACGAAATATGGAGAAACATATGGTGTGAAACGAAATATCGACTCGATATTGTACGTGACACTAATAGAAATAACACTGCGGCGTTTTAAATTCCTAATATTTTTGTTTTCACTATTTGTATGTATATTGTTGGAGGTGTTCTGTTATTTGACGCACAAAAAAAATGAATATTATTTTGGTTCTTTTACTGAAATGCTCTCACAATTTGTGACCACTCTGTATATTTGAAGAATGGTAAATTGGAAAAACGCATTTTTCTCCATTATCGGGTATTACGGCCATTAACAATTATTCAAAGTAATAAATCAGTGTTTTATAAAGGTTTCGGTTTTAAATTCTTGTTTTAGAAGACCTACAGGGTGGCCCAAAAAAAGGTAACCGAAATGTAGAACCGTTGTATTATGTGTTCGGTTACCCTTTTTTGGTAACCCTGTATTTCGATATGCAGGATATTAAGTAAAACATTTGTATCAATTAAAGAAGGCAATAATTTGGAGATAAAGATGTAATATGGAATTATAGTAGATCATAAAAACATTGATAAATGTAGAAAATTGGGGATGATGAGGATTTGATACTTTAAGTTTAACTGAGAACTGCTTTATGCTCATATAGGCTAATCGGGACTGGATATACAGTTTAAAAGTGCGATGCAAACCAGTATACAATCTGCCTCTTACACCCTGGAAGAACTCACACCATCGGGAAGGACCTTTTCGTTATTGTATACTAGACACTCGCACGTTATTAGTATGCCCGTATAGTTCCCAACACTCTTTGACTGACCTTGCGTGTCTAGTAAGTTACAAACAGCAACATCGAATCGACCACTGGTGTAAAGTGGCGTATTTGGTGTCTTCACCGTTCCAGAGCTGTGTATAGTGTTCAGTATGGACACGTGGTATGAGCTAACCAATAAAATGGACTTGGAAAGCAGCAGGCAGGCATTGGTTGAATCTTAAAAACTTGAATACCGTTATTCTTGCGTACATCTTGCTTGAACATGATTTCCTTGCACCAGCCTGACACTACACAAGTGTCAAAAAGTGCAGGGAACTAGATTGTACTCCCGATAACCAGGACTTAGCTTAATCCGGTAGGCAAAAGAAAAACAAAAGCAGAATGCAAGGTTTTAAATGTGGCTAGAAGTCAACAAGAGAACTTCCCAAAGAAAAGGCAGTCAACCACTGATGAAATTCTATTTCTTGCAAACTTTGTACTGTACTGTAGTGTATTTAGACCTATGTCCTCTAAATACACAAGAATAAACTTGTTTTGTTGCTATAAACGGACATTCGTTAAACCTGTCAACTTAGTTCGGATTAACGAAGTTTTACTGTATTATGGTTGATTGATTGATTTTGATAAGGACATATGAGGAATTTTTGCCGTCACATAACACGGGAAACGTTCCTTAAGTAAAGCAAAATTTAGGACACGCCCCTAACAAGAAAATAAGATATGTCAATTAAAACTTCCTCATTCAATTTAGAAACTAGTTAATTCATTCACTGTCTCCGAGGTCTAAAATCTCCTTACCTATTAATAGCTGAGGCTGTAAAGGGTCACTCAGCACACACAGGGTGTAGCATAAGTAATAGCGCATACTGACACAGTTGGAAGTACACTATAATAGAACCAAAAAAGTCTCAGTAACATGGGTCTGCAAACAAGCCGTTTTCTTGCGAATGTGTGGTTACAAGCCGCCACTGACTTCATTGTTTGTAAACGTCGTCCTAGTTGGTAACATGTACTCTTCGTTGCTGTAATGTTCCATTTCACTACACAGTACAGCACAACTGACGTGACTCCCACAGTACGATTAGACTGCGTATCCATCCTGTTTGATGACAACGCCATCTCTCGGAAATGTTATGTTTTGTAAACAAAGAGCAGACCTCGGAACGCGCAAGGAGTAAAGCGCTCGGTGTTTACAAAATGCAATCAATGACTGCTTCTAACCACACATTCGCACACATTATTAGCATTTTACCAACTAGGACGACGTTTACAAACAATGAAGTCAGTGGCGGCTTGTAACCACACATTCGCGATTATCTCGAAAACGGTTCGTTTTCGGACCCATGTTTACTGAGACGTTTTTTCTTCTATTATGGTGTACTCTCAACTGTGTCAGTTTGCGCTATAACTTATGATACACCCTGTATGACGACAAACACAGGACAATACACAGCTCTACGGAGGGTTATGCTGGGTCCAGTTGCCAGAGCATCGTTGGCCTGGAAGGATCAATTACCGGAGTATACTAGGTTGATATTTGGATGTCTTACCAGAAGGTCACCGGTTCTCTCTCTGGAGCAAGGTCGCGCATGGCGGCAGAGAAGGGTGGGGATCGAGTGGGCAGAGCGAAGCAGTACACGCCGCATTGAAGTCTGGTAACTGCAGTAGCTTCCCTCTCGCGTGTTCATTGGTGGAGCCGTCACTACTTGCGCGGAGAGTTGTTTTCGTTCGCTTCCTCCAGAGATATATGGGATAGAATACCGCCAAAAGGGGTAACTTCGTCATGAGACCGATAGATGTCGGTAGGAGTGAAGATGATGACTGATTGTATTGTCTATGTTTTGTACCGAAACACCTTGCTCTTTGTTTCCTTATGATACATGTGCTCAATTTGTTTTGTTGAATGTATGAAAATCAATAAAATAATTTAAAAAATAAGACTAAAGGACACACAAACATCACTAAGCCCCGCGGCAGGTTAAGTGTGCAGCAACTTTTCGCATGTATAGACCCAAACGTGCGCGCGGAAAATAGTTCCGCTGCTATACTGTCGATTTTCTCACTGTCTACGATATGAACATCTCTGCCAAAATTTATACGAAGTTACTCCGTTTGACGCAGGAGCGTATATTCTAGTCTAGCCAGGCAATCTGCGAAGCCTGAAGTCTAGAGAATAAAATACAGGAGGAAAATCGATCAGAAATTGTAAGTAATATTATTCACATCAGTGAGATTGTGATGCTGATTCTGGAGTTGGAAACCTGATTTCTTATGAGTTGGCAACCTGATTTCTTATGAGTTGGCAACCTGATTTCCTATGAGTTGGCAACCCGATTTCCTATTAGTTGGCAACCTGATTTCCTATGAGTTTGCAACCTGATATCCTATGAGTTGTTAACCTGATTTCTTATTAGTTGGCAACCTGGTTTCTTAGGAGTTGGTTTGGTTTGGTTTGAGTTGGTGTTTTAAGTCCACTTTATGCACAGTAAGGCTAATCGGGACTGGACCTACGGTTTAAAGTGGGATCTGAACCACTGTGCCATGTGCCTCCACCGGGTGTCTTAGGAGTTGGTAAATTTATTTCTATTCATAGCCTAGGACCACGTCACATTGTGAGATAGCCCAGATCTTGGACTCCGTATACGCCACTGGTTTGACGGTATACATAACGGATTGTGTTTGTCCATTCAGTAATTTCATCCTATCACCATTCTGATCGTCGCGATTAATCTACTAGAGTGGCAGGAAAGCGACGTAAAAACCAAATCGATCAATTAACTCAACCATGGATGGATGTGTGTATCGATGACATCATATCGTTACTGCAAAAGCAACTTCTGGGTTTCAGATCTCAAGCTGCCTTAACTGTATTCAGCTGAAGTAGAGTCGAATTACTTTTGGAACATCTCCAGAGGACTGCGCGAATCTGTCTAGCGAGCCTAGTGGGCGTGTAGAACCTGAGCAAGGAGCTTAGCGATAAGTTCTGGGGTTAAGATGACGTCAGCGGCTCGCTTGGTTAATTGGCTGCTTCGAGAGTTGTGACTCGTACCGATGCTTCAAATGCATAACAGCCAAAGATGTTACGGAAATACTCTCTCTATAACAAGCTTGCTTAAAGTTACTTTGCATGGAACGCCCAACCTCGTCGCCTCTTCACTTAATAGGAGAAGAAAATCTTGTCAAGCCGTGACGATTCTTGATTTGTTGCCCCGTGGCTCTACATGCTCGCCTTCTTAAACAGATCCCCTCGCCCATATTACAGCCATTCACTTTTGCTTTTTTGTTTCCTCTATGCAAGCGAAAGTAGTTCTTTGCCTTTGGTGTCGTGCGTGGCAGCATAAACAATCGTTCGAGGTTACATGAAAGTAAATCATTCCTCTTTTGAATTCGTGTTCATTTTTTTTCCAATCCACTACGAAATGGTGCAATCATGATTTTTTCATGTAATTTCCAGCCACGATTCAAAACATTTTTCTATCGTTAAATTGTTTTTCTACAGGGTGTTCGTAAATAATCGATAAAGTTTGTTGTTATGCCATGCCAATAGTTGTGTAACTAGTGCCACTTGAAAGGCAAACTCTGAACGATTTATATCCTCGAAATATGCTCAATATATTGCTGTATGAAGAAACAAACTGCCGGAGTACTAATTGAGGTGAGTGTACATGTCCACTATGCTGAAGTCCACTATATGCGCAGATAATAATCTGTACTGGACCTACAGTTTAAAGTTCGATTGATTGATTTCGTGATTTAAGTTCACTTTATGCACAGGAAGGCTAATCGGGACTTGACCTACAGTTTAAAGTGGAATACGAACCACTATTTGCCTCCAGCAGGTATCGAACCCGAGACCCCTTGATTACAAGGCAACAACGCTACCACTTTTTTTTTGTTTTAATTCTTTATTTTATACAGTAGTGACTACTTACGTGATCCTATGATAACATTACACTTACATCAGATCTAGATTACATAATTAGGTGTACTTACACAATAAGTATGCAAATTTCTTGCAGGCATACAGTGTTTTGCGGTTAGCTTGGTCCATCTGGTAATAATTCTCACTGTAGTGATATTGCAGCGAAATTTGCATTGACTCTGAATTATGTCCTAAAATATAATAAATATATTGAGCTACTAAAATCTGGACCGCTCGTACTTTAGTAAGAGGGAAGAACACAAAGTCTGGTAACAGTAAATGATCTACAGTAAATGTATCGGGCGATGTTCTACATATAGTACCAAGGCATTTACACAAATACTTCCATTGATCTACCGTTGCGGGACATGTTACGAGGCGATGTCGTAAAGTGTCTTCAGCTTGATGACAATTGGAACATACAGCACTGTCAGTCATTTGGTAGCGCCACTTTCGAGCACCAGTCGCAATGGCGTCGTGAACTACTAGATACCACAAAGATCGAACGCGGTTAGAAAGATGAGAGGCAGATATATTTCTCCATACGTTTGACCACACTACATTAGTTCGAAATCACTGAGCCATCGAGGAGGCAAAGTTCGATTCGAACTACTATGTGCCTACACCTTGCACCGAACCCGGAACCCCTTGATCACAGAAAGCATTCAAGTGTCATCCTTACTTCCCCGAAGTACACCGTGGACTGCATCGTTACAGACTAACGAGTATATGGTGTCTGGACTCACAGCTAGTATAATATTCTGTGGGGCTTGTGCTTGGGGGGGGGGGGGTCCTGTTCATATGTGTTTGAAATTGTGCATTCTTCAATTTCATCCAAGCCTCGTCTAGTTCGCTGCACTCTTTGACACTCTCTGCAACCGCGTGTCCAGTTGGCAGAGTTGTTAAACGTCTAGGAACCCATAGATTCTAATGGGTTCTATTGGGTTCCGTAACAGGACGGGAACTTTTTCTCGCACAATTTAAATTAGATCCATGTTGAGTTTTGTTTCATTGAAAATAAGGTTGTTCCTGGACCGTATTTAAATTGATCTGGTAAAAAGGTTCCTGGACCGAATTGAAATACTTTACAGATAAAAAGGTTCTTTACGGTCCAGAACCCATTTACGCTTACTGATTTTCTCTCCTGGACCGGAATTGAAGTTATTTAAAATTCCTGAACCTTTAAAAACCCTGATACAATGTAGTTAGGTACACGGTGCAATCATCTATTTCGTTGATTTGGTGTCGAGTAGTGCATTTGGTGTCTGCACCGTTTGCACTACGTTGTGGAGCGGTGTAAATGTGGTGTATGGTCACGTTGTGCGTGCTAACCAATCAAATGAACGTGTAAAGCAGCAGACAGCAGACAGGAATTTGTTGAATCTTCTGAGCTTGAAAACCGCTATTCGTCTATTTGGTTGAACGTCATTTCCTTGTAACAACCTGATACCAGGATACACCTGCACTACACATAGTGTCAAGAAGTGCTGCAAACTAGACTTACAAAATTTTCAGTGTGTAGAGGATATAAAGGAGAAAAATGTTTTGCTCGCTGAAGCTTAGTTTATATTGTAGGAGCCCAGAAAAGATCGATTTCTATCTTGGATGTATGCAACCACGCGGCACAGTTTCACAGTTGACCCTTGCATTTGTATTTACTTTTGCCTGAAGAGAGTAAATGGTTCGGGTTGTGCACATATATTCTGCTAGTCGTACTACTGTAGTTCCTTTCGCATAAAAAAATGCTTCTTAAGTTTCGTAGCTAAATATTTACATGCTAGATCGCGGAGTTTGCGTAAGTTATTAACATTGTCTGTCCGTTCAAACTGAGATTCAGTTCCAAATTTAGTTTTTTTATAGATTTCGAACGAGTATTTTATTTCAAAACATATGAAACAAAGATAACAGTGTCAGTGACAAAATCAGCCTTATGTTTCCGTTGAGTGTTAAAACTATGAAGTCTGAAACAATGATGTCTCCTCCACACACCTGCAGCAAACATGTTGTCGTGTGGGTATTCTCGACATTTCTCTTCCGAGCTGATCGCGTACCCCTTCAAGTCGTTCATGTACCCCTAGGGGTACGCGTACCACAGTTTGAGAACCATTGCTCTGGCCCGGACCTTCAGAGTGAAGAACTTAGTGCTATCCCCGGTCGACATTTGGAAGTCAGTCACTTTTTATACCCTTTAGGTTAATCGCAACGATAAGGATGAGTGAACTGATGAAACCTTTTCTATAAGATTCGACACTAAGACTCCTGGTATCGTTATAGGCTAATCATTCAGATACAAGGGCCAGCAATTTGAAGGCATAAAGTGGACTTAAAAAACAAACTCAACAGCGAAAACTCCGCGAAAGAAATGTTTTAAGTTTTCTTTTTTTTATGTTGACAACTGGGAGAAGAAACCTTAGATCTCACTAAAACAATGACGAATGTCCTTAAGTAGTTGAATACAGTGCGATGCATAAATATTTCGAGACAAATTAAAAATCACGCCATATCCTGTTAGGTGTTTTTGTAAGGAATGAAACATAACTACTTAGGTGACTCTCATTACTTGAGAATCGAAGGTTTGATAGAATGAGTTGGTGTTTTATGTCCACATTATGCACAGTAAGGCTAATCGGGACTGGACCTACAGTTTAAAGTGGGATCCGAACCACTATGTGCCTCCACCAGGAAGCATGCAAGGTTAAAATTGAAAACCTGTTATCCTGACATCATGTATACGTGTCATAAGAAAGAACGATTCTAAGGAAGACAGGAAATACGATCATAATTTGATTTGATTTGGTTGATTTAGTATTTTTTAAGTCCACTTTATGCACAGTAAGACTAATCGAGGCTGGACCTACAGTTTAAAGTGGGATCCGAACCGCTATGTGCCACCACCGGGTATCGAACCCGGGACTCCTTGATTACAAGGCGACGACGCTTCCACTGAGCCGAAAGACGATCATAAAACAAGTGGAAGATTGATTGATTTGGTTTATGTTACATCGCTTTTCTGCCACCTCTGGCTAATCGCGAAGATGAAGATGACATGATGAATTGATGAAGGGACGCTCACAAAGAAGGCTTATGTCGGGATTAGAACCCGGGAACGTAGGCGTCGTAGCGGCCCTGTACTAACCTCTCCGCCATGGATTGAAATGGTGTTTTAAGTCTACTTTATGCACAGTAAGGCTAATCGGGACTGGACCTACAGTTTAAAGTGGGATACGAACCGCTATGTGTCTCCACCGGGTATCGAGCCCGGGACCCCTTGATTACAAGGCGACGACGCTACCACTGCGCCATCTGGGAGGCCCACTCCGCCATGAAGGTCAGACGGACATTAGAGAAAAAGAAATGATCAAGAAAAACAAAATCGAAAACTAGAAAGAAGATACAAGATAAATTAAATGCATAAGAGAATAGGTAAGAATGAGTAACCAATTTTTGCATGATTCCAAACGGGACTTAGCTGACTATTAACCACCACTGCGGACACCAATGTTGATGGGAATACTTATACATCCCACCGAACGATGAATTTCCCTATCGGAATTGGTCCGCTGTTAGTATTCTCACTAGATGTCGCTTCTCCTCGCCGTTGGGTGTGACAGGAAGACGGAGAAAGTATTTTAGATTTTCGATTGCGCATCCGACAACCGTCGAAGGGCGTTAAAGGCGGTCGTTTCCGAACTCCTCTCTTCAATGGGAGGGGGAAACGGAATAATTGGGCACGCAAGAGTTTAACAGCCTCTCACCGTTGGTGTTTCCCTGTTCAGTGTCTGCTAGGGCACTGGACAAAATCTCCATGCGTTGGAGAAGTTTATGGAGAAAGCACAGATTCCTCTGGTTCCCATTGCGATGTCCACCTTCTGCATAGGGTATTTACCAGGGTTCTTAAAGGTCCAGCAACAGGACCAGAAACTTTTTCAGACACAATTTAAATTCGGTGCAAGTTGCGTATTGTTTCATTGAAAAAGATTCCTGGACAGATTGATCCAGAAAAAAATGTTCCTTGACCGTATTTAAATTAATCCTGAAAAAAGGTACCTGATTTTTATTTCCGGACGGAAATTGACTTTATTTACAATTCCTGGAAATTAATCACACTGGGATTATTAAGGATCTAGAGATCCATACATTCTAATGCGTTCTGATTGGTTCCGTAACAGAAGAACGGGAACCTTCTATCTCGCACAATTTAAATTCGATCCAAGTTGCGCTGTTTCATTGAATAATGGTCTCCCTAGATCGTATTTAAATTAACCCTTAAAAAAGGTCCTTGGACCGAATTTAAATTCAGTCTGATAAAAGGTTCCTGGACCGTATTTAAATTGGTGGTAAAAAGTTTCCGGGCGGAATTGAAATACTTTAGATAAAAAGGTTCATTTCGGTCCAGAACCCATTTATCCTTGCTGATTTTCTCTCCTGCACCGGAATTCAATTTATTTAAAATTCCTGGATTTTAACAACTCTGATATTTGCCAATGGTGCTGTTCATTGCCAAACTCGACGCCAGGGGTCCCGGGCTCGAATCTCGGCCTGGGCATGGATGTTTGCGAGTGTCCATTCATTAATTTCATCATATTATCTCTCATAACCATTTTCGCAAATTAGCAAAAAGTGGCACACAAGCGAACTAAAATTAATCAATTCAGTTAATCAATTGAGGGGAGGGGGCTAGTATAGTACTTTGTAAGGCTTTTAAACATTGTGACCAGACATTATTACTTCAATACGAAGATAAGAAACATGGGCGTCCACAGGAAGGGTCAAAGAGGGTAACGTGATAAGTCAAATACTTTAGTGTGTTCGAAATGGTAAAAATATTCCTCTAAAATGTGAACGGCACAATTTTTAGTACATGAAATTTTGGCAATGCATAGAGTACAATAGAGTAAAAATTATAAGGTAGTACCTTCATGTACGTTACTTGGAAACCATCTTTAGGGTGAGAGAATAAAAAATGTTTCCATCCCATAAAAATAATGTCCAGGATTACTTGCTAAATACATTTGCAAAATCACAGTTATAACTCTATATTTGTTTGTTTCTCAAGTGCCAGGAGGTGAACAAAATACACTTCATTTGAAAATTTTAAATAACTAATATATTTGGAGGGCAACGCTTCCCTTTGCCCCCACCAGGTTACGCCTATGCTTACCTTCACACAATAGTGAATGGAAATATTCAATATTATACCTTGAAGCATCACCAGTGAAACAGAAAGTAAAATTCGTGTGGGTATTAATGTGTCTGACAAATTTACAAATCATGATGGGTTAAAACAAGGAGATGCATTATCTCCATTGCTCTTAAATTTTGCCTTAGAATATGCTGTTAGGAAAGTAAAAGAAACTAACAAAGGACTAAAATTAAACGGCGTGACTCAGATGTTAGCATATGCAGATGATGTAGACTTATTAGGGGATGATATAAATACAAACAAGAATAATGCTAAGATATTTTTCAAAGCAGCTAAAGAGATAGGTTTAGAAGTTAGCAAAGAGAAAACTAAATATATGCGTACAGGCCGAAACCAAGTGTTAGGTAACAATCAAAATCTAATTATTGATAACTACAGTTTCCAAATTCATATACTTAGGAATAATACTAACAAATGAAAATTACATTAAAGAGAAAATAAAAAGTAGGCTTAATTCAGGAAATGCATGTTACTTTTCTCTTCATAAACTTTTGTCTTCTCGTTTAATATCTAAGAAACTAAAAGTTAAAATATACAAAACAGTAATTTTGCCTGTATTATTATATGGATGCGAAACTTGGTCACTTACATTGGAAGAAGAACATAAGTTGAGAGTATTTGAAAATAAGATCCTTAGGAAAACAGGGATGAGGAGACAGGTGAGTGGAGAAGGTTACATATTTAGAACTACATAATTTGTATTCATGTCTAGATATTATTAGCATGATTAAATCAAGAAGACTTAGGTGGGCAGGCCATGTGGCACGAATGGGAGAGGAAAGAAGAGTTTATAGGATTCTTGTTGGGAAACCTGATGGTAAGAGACCTGTAGGAAGACCAAGACGAAGATGGAGGGATAACGTTGAGATGGACCTAAAGAAAATCTGTAAACCTTCGGGTTTAAGAAGGCTAGAGAGTTAGTTAGTTAGTTTATACCTCGAAACATATTGTACTTCACGCTTTGTACTAAATACATAACCCTTTTTAATAAGAATAATTTTTAATATCATTTGATGCAAACGATTTCTTTATCACCCTGTCTCTGAACCGTCCATCCTTGTTTTTTCATCAGTCATTAGTACACGTTCTGTGCTACCTGTATAAAAAATTCGGGAGAAATTGAAGGGGGGCATTGCATGAAATTTACTGTTGAAGTTAGTCATTCGTTCCTTTTCTAAAGAATACATAAAAATACATGGTTATTGATACACTCATCTGAAACCTTCTTTAAATGAAAGCTTCATCTAGTCTGAAGAAAAGAAAACAAACTTGAAAGTTCTACGTCAAACCTGAGGGAAGATACGATCATGTATATACTACTTCGTGTCATTCAAAGTGGAGCTGCATGTGGCGTTTCACGGAGATTTTAAAAAGCTTCTTATTTAAGAACCCCTTGACCAATCTAAAAAAAATATCATTTTTGTAACCAGCATCAAAAGCTCTATAAGTATACTGAATTTCATCAAAAATCTGGGATGGTGGGTTACCTGGATGATTTGACATGGAATTACCCAGGACAAGGTTTCTGACTCTACAACACTTCTTATGTTCTCTTCTAGTTTGATAGTGTAATTCAACAGCGGAAATTTTACACAGAAAATATCTTCAGATAACCCAAATGTATTAAGTGTCGTACGAGTATGAATATTATTATGCACTATCTCGTCTCCAACAATTTGCTCATCTATTTTCCTTGTCAACGGCACATTCAAAATTCTAATTCCTGCATAATAACGCCGCCTTAGAAGTTACGAAACGTGAGAAAGAAGTCATATGTCAAAGTGGACCATTCCATTGCACTAGTCGGGAAGTGCGACATCATGTAAAAATAAGTCACTTAATAACATTAACTATAATAAGATAAATTGACTTGTACTGATTTATTATGTATTACTCTTTAACACACTAAACTCACAAAACAAGAAAGGTCTTAAATTGTGGCGTAAATAAGTACTGTTAACATCCTTGATTTCCAATATCTTTTCTGTCATTGACGATTTTTCTTTTTTTAAATCCTTGTTTGAGTGTGCCATCTATCGTGCTCCGACGTAATTTCTCAGGTTAAAATTTAATCAAATACAAGATTTACCATGATAACAGGAAGTCCTACATCGAATTTACACTTCACTGTAACCAATGGCGGCGATTACGGAAGGCGGTTGCCCACCCCCCCTTTTTTGCCACTTTCGGCCCAGCACTATGCTAAACCTTATCTACCAAGGGCAATTAAAATGTCCTTGCCCCCTCCCCGCAGTTTTAGAACCCAATCGCCAACACTGTCTGTGACTGTACAATGAGGATCATAACCCACCCGTACAAGAACCAGGGCTGTCCCAGATGAGCCCTGCCAGGTTTATGCCACCTGGGGAAAAACTCGGAAACTTTTATAAATTATTCCTTTTATATACTGTGTGTGAATGATTGTTAAAGGTTGGAGAAAACGTATGAAAACAGGGCTTATAGGTATTGTCTAGTATTACGGTGGCCAGCCCTCATGCTAGCAAGGGAAGTGAGGAGCGGGAAATTCGCAGCAGACCAACCAGACAGCGCGTCGGAGAGAAAGTGCTGTGCTCACCTCGTTCTACAGGCTGCTGTATTTCTAATCGCGCTGGATTGGTCGCTTCCCCGTTCCCCTTGTCAGCATGTAGGACGCCCGCCATAAGACTGGACAGAGCTATAGTAGGGCCTATAATATTCCAAATTGTGACGAGCCGGAACTAAACTCTTATATCATCAAAAATGCCAGCCAGCTACTGGGTGACAGGTCGAGTGATTACATTTAGCGCTGTGAAGCGTTTACAGTTCAAGATAATATTCCGCTTGCGCCGTAGAACCAACTATATGCTCAATTGAATTATCATGGGTTTGAATCCCGTAAAAGCATGTGCGCTTCTTCTCTCTATAATTTGTACACCATCCAACCTCACCGTCGCATTTAGCTCAGACACACACGGAACCCAAAATATGCACTTGACACCTTCCCAACTGATGCATTTTAATGCTGATAAAAGTGCTCATTTATGCATTTCTGAGTGTATTTTGACCCACCAAAAAGAGCATTTGCAGTTTATGCACGTTAATGTGTTATTGGAGCCAAAATATAAGGTAACTGAACCCAATATGGCTTAGTACCCAATATGGCCTATTTGCTGTTTCCAAGTAGTTACAAGGTTAATTCAACAGATGACGCTACTGTGTCATTTAGACTGTCCGAATGACGTGATTGAACCTGTTGGCTGTACTTAGAGTGAAGTAACTTGAGGACAAGGAAGCGAGATTGTGTTCTTCGTGACCTAATATTACATAGTCGAGTTATTACTTACTACATCTTCCAAGTTACAGGTGTTTATATCTCTAGTACAGCTCATGATTTGTACTTTACAACAATGTACTTAGTTTAGACATTAATCTAAAGTACTGTTCATAACGAACAGTATGTAAAGTGTACTCCATATGGCCTAAAGACATGTGCAAATGTGACATTTGATACTCTTACGCTGACGTAGAGTGTGTGGATTATAAGGAATATATAGGACCTTTCATTAGCCTAGACTGTGTTGTGCAATCCATGGTCTTCTGGTAACAAGGCCAGATATGTCACTCCCTTGATTATTGGTTTGTAAACAATGTTATTTCTTTGTGCAAATCTCATATATCATTACGTAAATATAATGTAAGTGCATCAATATACTTATCTACCTATAAAAACAACATAGTTGTACTTTCTTTACAATTGCTGTTGCATATTTTGACGTGAAAGAACAAACATATGACTAGGCCATGTACATATGTACCCAATATGGCCTAAATGTAACTTTTTAATAAAATCATTCCTGCAGCCATGTTATTACTTTGAATTGGCTCCAATTTTCAGTAAAGTCTAGAAATGCCCCCTCCTTTTGAATCTTGCCACTAGTTTTATCTTTCTGCCTTTGTACACCACTAGAAACAACCGCAAACCTTATGTAGGCCATATTGGGTTCATGTACCTTACATAAATTACATCACATAGGCTTTTATGGCACTAAAACGATAAAGTTCTCACCTGGATAAAGCGTCGTGACATGAGGCTTTGCATAAAATACAAAATTTCAAGTTCGCACGGTGTAAAGATTGTTAGACAGACAAGCTATATTTACTCTCAGATATATGGGGTCGCTCATATCCTGTTTAGTGTAGAAAAAACAAGTTTTGGATAAAAAATAACGAAAACATAAGTAAATAAAGGATGAAAATGATCCACAACTGACACCAGTATATTGGATGATTACGAAATTTAATTGTACTTTTTTTTTGGAATGCAAAACAACGGCCCAATTTGCTATTTTTAGAAATCGCATTCCCGTTTTTAGGGTCGAAAATCAGGAATATCGAAATGCCGACCAAATATTACACATGCTATCTTACTATCAGGAAGCATTTAATCATCCAATAGAAGTGAAAATTTAGACGACAAAAATTTTGGCTGCTTTAGAAATTATTGCCTATCCATGGACGTCAAGAAAATTCATAAGAAATTCGTATTAATGGATATAAACTGCTCACGTAGTTCACTTTCTTTGCTACAGATGGCAGATTTAACAACGAGCTGCCACCTGCCGACGTATTGAGAAACCACGTCTTGCTGGACTGCAATTACTTTTGCCGCAAAAGCACGATAAAAAAATAATACATCTAGATTCGAAATAACATCTGCAAAAGCCTAGTCTACGGAAGTTAATTAATAATTATAATAATAACATACAAATGTATAGTATTTTCTGATAAATTAACGTAGGAAATCGCATTCTTTTGTAGAAGATATAAACTGAAGTTATTTTAACTAGACAGCACGTCTTAGTACAGAATTATATTTACTTTTGTCGCTTAGTGTTAGTATTGGGTTAACAGTGACGTTGCCAGAGGGAGGGACGGAGAGGCGAATGCCCTACAGTCCAATACTGCGCTCCATTCTACGCTCATATCAGTATACAAGTAAATTAGACTATGCTTTTTTAGCACAAATCGCCGGGTACAGCACACCCTAAATCCGAATAATTGCCGTCTTACACAGTGTAAGTTGCGTATTGTTTCATTTGAATACGAATTTGGGCAAGAAAAAGTTCCTAGACTGTATTTAAATTGATCCGGAATGAAGGTTCCTGAACCGAATTGAATTTTTTTACAGATGAAAGTGTTCTTTTACGGTCCAGAACCCATTTACGCTTGCTGATCTTCTCTCCTGGACCGGAATTGAATTTGTTTAAAATTCCTGGAACTTGAACAACCCTGCATCTACTGCCTAAAATAATTTGACAGACGCAAGAGGCTGGAGTTCGAAGAATTTCTGTTTTGTAGTTAAATGCAAAAGGTTTCATTTGTCTACATTATCTCCCTACACAAAATAATTCAGATTAATGTGAACCTATTATAAGGCATTGTGGTACTAAGTACCTCCCTTGATTTGTGCCCTCGGATGTAAAAACTACTGGAAATGGATGCAAAACGATGGAATAATAATTTTATCTAGAATTTTCTTGTAACATATTTTAACCTGTTTATGTAATAATGGCTATACTCTCTATTATTAATTACTCTACTTTAATGTTATGATCATTAATAGACATTACTCTTCTTAGCTTAAGAAGCATAAATACCATGTTAAAAGTCCCCCGTGCTCAATGAAGGCACATAGGGGAATGTGGAAGTTAGGCGCCACGCCACACATTCACAATCACGGCACTTTTCTTGGAGGTGATGTGATTAGCATTACGATCCTGCCGGCTTTATCATCCAAGGTTAATTCCAGGTATCAATGTAGACGAGTCTGGATGAACTCCAGAGCTGATTTATGCAAGAAATAAAGATCGACCACCCTAAGAATCGAACCGAGCCTCCCGCGTGGCAGACAGACGTCCGACCGACTAGAGCACCAAGACTTCCGCCATCCTCAAGACTTGCGTTGCGTCTATTTATGGTTGAAGATCATCTTTCATTACATCAATCCCTGAAACTACTCTTCCTATGGACAAAGATGGACCTTTGATTGTTAGCATTACTGGACTATCAATACCATTTCACCTGTTCTACATAAACTAGGAGTAATCCCCCCCCTTCCTTCAAGCAAGGCCTACCAAGCGATTTTTCTATTTGATGTCACATGGTCAGCGCGTCGAGTACCACTGTTTTCTGGTTTTCATGTAGCTTTCCATTTGTCCTCTGATGTTGGGAAAACACGAAAGTTTGGATCTCCCAGAGGGCATCGAACACGAGACCACTCACACCAAAAGCGAGCTTACAACCCCGTCAAGTTCGCTGAACGTTTGGACACTAAACGCACGGTCATGAAAATTGGCGGCTGGACAGAATTGCGCTGTTGCCACATATGGGAAAAGCAAAGCGAGAGCGGGACAAAAGCCGCTGGTTCCCGCGTAATGTGTGGCAACGTCAACCGGGCTGCGTTGCCTAGTATAGTCGACGCGCTAGCTATACGACCGGCTGGCTTTGAAGTCCACGGAACGCGCCCACCAGCTGCAACATACACTCTCAACCCACAGTGTTGCCTTGTCCCTCCGCCTTCCCACGGTCTCCACATTGAAGTTGCAAAGTACGGCAACAGCGTATCCGCAGTCATGTGACAGAGACTCCACGTGGAGTAGACGAGCAGAATGACAGCTGCGCCCATTGGCTGAAGGTCGAGTCTGATTGGACGAAAACAACTCGCCCACTGTTTATCAGATCTTGTACGTTAACCAAGTAATCGCGTCATCTATACGAGAATCAGACCGACTCTTCTCCGGAGCAAATATTGTCAGTTTGTATCAAGTGGATTACAAAGACCAAATCTACAAAGATATGTGGCAACAAGGCGAACTTCTGCCACCCGCATAATTTCATGGCAGTGCGTTTAGATGTATCACGGTGTGAGGATGGTGCAAGGAAATTACGTTCAACCAAGTAGGCGAATAGCGGTGTTCAAGTTCAGAAGATTCAACAAATGCCTGTCTGCTCCTTTAAACGTTCATTTGATTAGTTAGCACGCACCACGTGACCACACACTACTACACCGCTCCAGAACGTGGTGTAAACGGTGCAGCCACCAAATACACTATACAGTAGAGCGTCGATTATCCGAAGTAATTGGGGGACATGGGTGTTCGGAAAACTGGTTTGTTCGGATAATCGAACTGTACATGTTTATTTGCCAAAAAGAAGTACTGTACAGTAAATTTATTCATAAAAACAGGCATCTCTTTAAGTATTACAAAGTAACGTACAAAGGCAACTTTAGTAGGAATATATAGTATGTGGTACAGTTTATTAAACAAAAATATGTACATATTACATACGCATTTTGCATGAACAATACATACACCGACAGAAGTGTTCTGATTGTTGAAACACAGCGACTGGCGGCTTGGCCGGTCAGCAGCGCCTCATGAAGGCCCCATTAGAAGCAATGTTCCGCCAGCGGTGGCTCAGTGCGGCGACTACTGTGGGAAACTTGGTTTGGGAGTGAGGGGGATGATGGACGGTAGGGTGGGAGAGTAACAGGTGCGAGCGAGTACACAGTTCGGTTAAGCGGTCGTTCGGTTGACCGACGTTCGGATAATCGACGCTCTACTATATTTGGAAAGGTGTTACACTTCAATAACCGTTCCCTATCTATCACATAATTACAATTCACACAGATTTGAATGAAAATACACCAAAATTATCGACATAAAAGAACATGAAGTGTACTTCAGCAAAACTTCCCTTGAAATTGAGGCAAATATTCTATATTGAGGACGATTTAGGGCAAACTTTTATCCACGTAATCACAAACACTGTCACTACGATAATTAACTTAAACTCGGAGCTCTTGACGTGAAGTTCTTACAGTATCCAGATATTTCGACGAATTAGTCCTCCATTGGACTTGAGAGACATCTATCGACGGTCGTCTTTACCCTCGACCCCAGGGCTTTCCGTAGTTGGGTATTTATTAGGGGTGGGGGGCAAGTACAGAGATTATGCAATGATTACATATATTGATAGATTGATTAACTGATTGAATTCTTAGTCCATTAAATGCACAGACAGGCTAATCGGGACTGGACCTACAGTTTAAAGTGAGATCCAAACTACTATGTGCATCCGCCGGGTAGGCTTTAGAATATACTAAAGCTGACATCACGAATGTAGCCTCCCTATAGGCGCTGGTTGAGTCATCGTCTTGTAATCAAGGGGTCTCGGGTTCGATACCTGGTGGAGTCACCTAGCAGTTCGGATCCCACTTTAAACTGTAGGTCCAGTTCCGATTAGCCTCACTGTGCATAAAGTGGACTTAAAACACCAAATAAATCAATCAATCAACCACGAAAGTAGTCCAGTCAAGGTCCAGCCACCTACCTACCTACAGTTTTGCCAGTAAGCAACAATTTCAACTTTCAATTATAAGTCTGAAAAAAAATTACCAGAAAATAGTACTTAACATAAAGAACATTACGAAGTAATTGTCTAATTGAAATACTTTCTTGGTCATATATATAAAATAATAAAAACATGTTTGCACGAAATTAAAGAGGACAATTATGTTTTTCACTTCAAACTGTAAAAAAATAATAAGGGTTGAAAAAAATAGTGAAACATTCTTAATGTAATGTATTGCCAGGAAAAGGCCTGTTAAAATTTGAAGATGTCGTAGATGATGACACATTGTTAACTTAAATGAATACAATGTACAGGGTGTCCACATGAAACCTTAATGATTTCAAATTAGAGTTGTGAGGAAGATATTCGACACAGAGCCTTCCGGTTTGCGGCATCATGTAAGGCAACTCAAAACAACAAGGCTCTATGTCAAATAGTTTCTTCACAATTGTAATTTGAAATCAGGGAGGTTTCATGTGGACACCCTGTATTTGGAATTATATTTCTGAAGTTTGGATGGCAATGATATGTCTTCAAGACATAGGATATCCTGTTAATAGCTTCGTTAGCTTATTGACCAGAGGCAAAGTTAGAGAGGAAAGAAAATGATTGTAGGAGAAAGCATTTACATTTATGTATCTTGTTCCCAGAGGTGATAATCCTTTGGAATATTAAGACGTTCGAAGGTTGTTGGACCCAATTGAAAGTCACTTTCAATCTCAAGAAGTGTTGCATGGGGCTTGGTCTTGAACAAAAGTGGGAACAGGGCATTGTCACTTAATTGGTGAGGAAGGGATAATTTTCCATGCTGTTAGTTCCGCCTGACCGCCACAGTACATGCCTAATGAGGCTATTTAAGTGCTTAAAGAATGGAGGAATTGAAAACTGCAAATCTTTCCCCCGAAGCTGATGGAAAACAAAAATCTCCTTTCGATACATCTACTATACTTTCTATTCTATTTGAATTGATTCAAAAGTTCTTCCTTGCTTCTTTAACACACATATGGGAGAACATCGAACTTCCTATTCAAAATAGAAGCTTATCCGATTTCACAGCAAGGCACTTTCTCTAATATCTGAACATTTGAAGTTACGTGACAGTGTTGCCAGACGAGGGGATATATTTGTCGACACATGGAAATAAAATTTACGGTGAAAAGGGAAATTTTATGAAAGATACCAGAGTATGAATGGACATTCTTCGTGAGTAATTTATTCCCTAGATACTATAATTATACTTTTGGGAACAAATAATAACTTTCCATTACCTAGCAACTAAATTGTTGTACAGAGCTGCACATTCTGTTTATTAACTTCCTCATTAAGGTAAACATTAGTTAAGTCACTGTGAAGAACTTTTCATTCCAATTAAAGCGTCATACTTTAATTGTTCGAGACAACCATTCCTAATGCTCAACTCTTCGTGGATGTATCAGATTGAAATCATGTGCAATGGCACGTGAATTTCTTTCTCACCCTAGACGTCGGTATGATCTCGATGCGATACGCGTTAGAGGTATTTTAATGTTTTTCTTGAGACCCCTCAAAAAGGAGGAAATGGGTATACAAGCATTCGTTAATAAATTTTTTACTGGTTAAAGATACGTCGAAAGTATCTTCACCAATTCATTTCTCGTGAAATTCTAGCCTAATTTTATATATCACATCACGCCCTTCCCATTTCAAAATTTTGAGTTGAATTCAATATGGCGGACGTCCTCTTGGAACACACTAATATGGTTCCCCGTGGGCTCAACCTGTTTCTATCATGACCATTTGTACCCAGCCTAACTCCTTTGCATTTCATAGGGGGTGTTAAGGGACTTTTGAATCAGCCTGTAGTATCTCAGCTAATGCCAAAAAGTATTCGTATTTCGTATATTTTTTGCTGTCATTAATATTTTCTTATTGGCACCTTTTTTTCAATAATGTAGTCGATCCTAGAAAAAGGTAAAGTTCACTGTGTACATTGCACCGTGCCATTAAGGCACATATACGAGGGTGGGGTGTTGAGGTAGGGCTCCACGCATTCTCGATCTCGGTAATTTTGGAGGTGATGTGATCAACACCACGCTCCGGTCGCCTTTACTTATTTATTCGAGACTGGGTGAACCCCGGACAAGACCTGAAAATCCCGACCTTCGATCCCAAACCACGGGAATCGAACCAGGGTATCCGCTTGACAGCCCGACGTCATACCGCCTAGACTATCGTGAGTTCTATAATCGATAATAGTATTTTGTGAACTGATATTCTCTATTGCATGGAAGTATAATAATATTTGAAGTTTTACAATGGCGATTCCATTTTTTTCTGAAATAAAGGGAGAATTTCAATGCGAAAGGGAAATTTTGTAACTTGGAAAGGGCATTTCAGTTCACTGGTTGTGGCAACACTGATCCATGTAGCACAAACAATACAATATTTGAACCGGAGCAACACAACACGTTGCACAAGAAACTATCCACTACTGTACCGTAAGGTATGCATGACGAAATCCCTCCCTACTTATCGCGCATGCGCAGTAAGTGCTTTGACCAGACTGCTGATAGTGGAGTTTGTGGTGAAGTGTCACTTGCAACTTTGGTCAGCGTTATAAGTGTGGGTGCGAATTTATCGTGCTCTGTGGGTAGCTGATTTAACATGACGACAATCAGGCGGGGGGAATATTTTGGTGTACATTTTCATAACTCAGGGATATTCAATTTCTCCCCCTCTGATGTGGAAAATATGACAACATATAGCTCATTCAATAATGCTCTAATAAGAGGTAGCCTGTAATTTGGATCACTCGCCAAGCTCACATAATTAAATCTGAAAGAATAGTCTCCAAGAGTATTTGTACACTCTATTCTGGGAATCTATGAAACAAGGCCGCGCATAATGGCAGATGAGGAGAGAGAACGAGTGGGAAGCAAAAAGCAGTGCACTCGCGTTATCCCCTCCATGCACTCACTTCCGCTCTAGCACGTTCATTGATCGAGCCACCTCCAGTCACTACTTGCGCAGTAATTTATTTTTGTTCGCTCTCTCTAGAGATTTATGGGACAGAATGCTCTGGCATCAATTACAATAGTTACTGTTCTGTGTTTGTACAGTAGATGGAAGCACTATATAAATACAAATTACTAGTTAATGCACAAGAACAGTGGTGCACGAACAAGGTCAATTCCCTGACCTTATTGGTTTATTTCCTGCTACGTTGTGTCAAGCAAAGAATAATAAGTGTGTTTGTGTTGGTACGGTTAGGTTTGGTGAAATATAACATAACTTACATAATATAATGTAATTTTAGAGAACGAACTGTAGGTTTTAAGTTCAGGTAGAGAAATGTTCACAAATCTTCTTTCTAATGGTTTGTTGTCTCTAGCACCTTTAGAATTCTTTGTACGCCAATGCCTCTATGCTTTCTTTGGTATATAATAGAAAATTAGAAGAGTGTCTACGTGATATTATATCATATCAGATTTGCACATGTGGATCTGCCTCAGAGTTTTTCAGGGCAGCTTTGAGAAAAATGCGCTATTGTTATCGTGTCGACGATTTATTACGCTGCTTGAAAACATTAAACGAATTGAACTAACTCTCAAGCCTTCTTAAACCGGAAGGTTCATGGCTGCAGCAATACAGGCCTTCCATCTGTCCCTATCTTGAGCAAGATCTATATACTCTTTTCAATCCCTACCGATTTCCTTTAGGTCCATCTCAACGTTGTCCCTCCATCTTCGTCTTGGCCTTCCTACAGGTCTCTTACCATCAGGTTTCCCAACAAGAATCCTGTAAACTCCTCTTTCCGCTCCCATTCGTGCCACATGACCTGCCCACCTAAGTCTTCTTGATTTAATTTTTCTAATAATATCTAGACATGAATAGAAATTATGTAGTTCTAAATTATGTAACTTTCTCCACTCACCTGTCTCCTCATCCCTCTTAGGTACAAATATAATCCTGAGGACCTTATTTTCAAATATTCTCAATTTATGTTTCTCTTTCAATGTAAGGGACCAAGTTTCACACCCATATAATACTACAGGTAAAGCTACTGTTTTTTATATTTTAACTTTTAGTTTCTTAGATATTAAACGAGAAGACAAAAGTTTATGAGGAGAGAAGTAACATGCATTTCCCGAATTAAGCCTACTTTTTATTTCCACGTTAATATAATTTTCATTTGTTAATATTACTCCTAAGTATTTGAATTTGGAAACTGGTTGAAACGAGTTGTTATCAATAATTAGATCTTGATTATTAGCTAACACTTGGTTTCGGCCTGTAAGCATATATTTAGTTTTATCTTTGTTAACTTCCAAACCTATCTCTTTAGCAGTTTTGAAAAATTGATTGTATTTATATCATCCCCTAAAAAGTCTACATCATCTGCATATGCTAACAACTGAGTCACACCAGTTGTTTTGAAACAAAATGTAATAAGGAAGAAGAGATATAATAAACAGTTCATTAGAAGTACAAAAAAATAATTTTCAAAAAAAGAAATTGCAGTAACCCGCAACCGACGACGTGGCTAAAGCGACCCGACCGATCCCTGGTTAAATACATAGTGCACGAAGGAGCCGCTACCAAATAGATTTTCCAAGAAATTATACTTTATGTTGCATCTGTGTTCATGAAAATTAATATTTTTCGATTGATTGATTGATTAATTTGATTTATTTTACTTCGCTTATCTACCATTCTGGGCTAATTGCGAAGATGAGAATGCTGATAGTATGAAATTGAATGAACGGACAAACACATCTGGACAGAACGTAATCACAAACCCCGCAGAAGATTTTACTCGCCATGGTTCCAGACGCCAGAGCCTCGCTAGACTGAAAAATGTAGTCCAGAGTATACTAGAGGAAGGGAACACCCGAAAGTACACCAGCCTCCTCCCGCATATATTCAGTGGTATGCTCGTGTTGCCCTGGAACCTGAAATTTACACCAGTACGTTGAATTTCGGTTCCCCGTCTAAGTTTTTCTCTATTTTTTTATCTTTTCAAATGAACATTACACGTACATCGTTGTTCGGAGATCCAGAACAATGATGTTAATTGTATAATACAATTAATATAATTAATTCAACTAGACTTTCAGTATTTTTCATTGATGATGAAACATAGTGGAAGAGGTATTTATATTTTTCTATTTTTTTTAAAATTAGTGGTTTAGTATGGAAACTAGTGAGAGTTAGTTTTGTTGTTTATACTGCATGGTGCCTTAGAAAGATCGTTTCGCGGGCTTACAGCAGGCGACAATAAGGGGGTGTGTCTGCGAGAACCAATCAGGTCCGCGAACGAGCGAGCCCGGTTGCCACAGCTAGCTCGCTGCACCCTTCTGGAAGGGTGAGTGACCTCTGCCTCTTGCTACCTCGGCCTGTTTGTTCGGCTGAGGAGCAGACGACACGAGAGTATCGGCAATAGTGTGCGAGCGACGTCTGCTGTTAGTCCGCGAAACGCTCTTTCTAAGGCCTCCTGCACTATAGTAGTAGTAATTGGGGTAAAGTAATATAAAGTATAACTTATATTGTAAAGGGTTTTCCAATAAGAATGATATGATTTTGAAATGTACTATGCTTCAAATGTTATAACTGTCACTAGGTGTCACTTGTGTTTAGTATACTGTGACAATTCATCATGGCTAAATACACGCTTCAAGAACGTTCGGTTATTATCTAAAAAAAAATATGAAAATATACGTTCTTTTGTGAATACTCAAAGTGCACTTCGCGAAAACTACGGTCCACTTAATCGCCCTTCTGTGCTTGCTATTCGTTGAACCGTTGACAAATTAAGGGATTTTACTCTTCACGATGCGAAAATACCAACAAGAGGTCGAAATGCAAGAAGTGTATGGAACATTGCTGCTGTAAGAGGTAGCATTGCGAAGGTTCCAAATTTATAGATTCCTCGTCGCGCTCAACTATTAGGGGTTTCAAGAACGACAATTTGGTGCATTTTGGGAAAAGACTTGGGTTTACCCCCGCATAACTCCTTTAGATTGCTTCTCGTGGGGTTATTTGAAATCTATAGTCTATGCAAACAGACCACGAACCCTTGATGCATTAAGATTGAACATCGAACGCTGCATTCGGGACAATAGGCCCGAGTTATTGCACAAAGTCATCGAAAATTGGGTTCATTGAATTCACTCGTGTGCACGAAGTCGAGGTGGACACTTACATTATAGGCCACCTGCTAGATTGTTCCAGAACTACTTTCTAATAGTCTGGAGGGGAGTGTTTTTGTGTATATATCTGCATATCGTCCTGTTGTGTACCTGGTTACATTTGTACTTGGTACAGAGTCTGAAGAAGACCTTGCTAGAAGGTTGAAACGTTACGTTTAGTTTATGTTTTATAATAAAATAAATTTCTGCCTTGGCCAGCATATTTAGTTTTTACATGATGTGTTATTCAAAACATAATGTAATTAAACTATGCTTCAAAATAATACAAAAAGTTTGGTTGTGTCTGAAATAGTTTTTATTTTATTTCATTGTAAAAGCATATAGTTCTTATTGAAAAACCTTATATATACATGGTTATGGGTGATAATTGGTCAATAACTGGGAAATACTGTAACACCATTTCATATTAGCACATTTGTACATGTATTCAACATGTTTAGATAAAATAAAGATTATGTTTCTTTGTATGTTAGTGAGTGAAGATATGAAGACTATTATGAGGGAAAGCCAGCACGGGGTAGTCTGGTACTGATAATTCTTCAGTGTTGACTATCATAGGAAGAAACGCATTCCAGTCGAGGATGTACTATGTGAAAGGGAGGTTGACATTCCCTCACAAGAATTACATGTTAATTCTACAAGCAGAAACACAGATGTGGATGATCAATTTATCAACTTGCCATCTGGTTAGTGAAAGCGTGACAATCCGTAAGAAACATGACTCCTACGTACTGTAGGAATGACAATGGTCGACACCCAGCAGTGGTGCACGAAGAACAGCCAATCGATTTTCTAGCAAAGGATCAACGACATACTAAACTGCGCTGCTCTGTAACGTTTCATAATAGCCCCCTCTGCTCCCTTCCGCCAATAGATCACTCTTCACTTTCTCAGTCATTGGCAAATTACAATGTCTCTACTGGACATTCCAGAATCATTTCGCAACGGACGAACGGCAGGTAGGGATTTTGACGAAATGGAACAGTCATCTTAATGACAGTAAAAAAAGTGCATCAACTCCTGGTCGGAATAATTTATTGTAGAAAGTGCTGCCTGCGGTGCAATTAGGGTGAAAGCTCTTGCGGTGGCCAAGGAGGATGACACCCGGACACTAGGGCACCCGCGGACGAGATTCATCAGCTTATAGGAAGGACCGGATTACACTTCCTCCTGTGTGAATGGGATCGTAACGTTTCACTTGTATACGTTCACTTGGGGACCCTTTCTAGCATTGTCGTGGCTGATATAAATTACTGGCTGTCTACCAAAATAACAAATCCCAAATTCTTGAATTTTTCTTGACCTTTCCTCTTAGGTGTACTTCCAAAATTTAGAAAATATATATTTTTGATTGACTTATTGATTTACGTCCATTTTATGCACAGAAAGGCTAATCGGGACTGGACCTACGGTTTAAAGTTGGATCAGAACCACAGTGGGCATGTGCCTCCACCGGGTATCGAACCTGTGTCCCTTTGATTACAAGGCGACGACGCTACTACGCCATCGGGAAGGCCCCAATAGATATTTTTATTCAATGAAAAACCCCTACTACAAGGGAAATCTGACGCTGTACTTAAACAAGAGATTTAATTATTAATGCATGTAAAAATTCATCCTGGAAGTGGAATGGGCACATTACTTTATTTAATATTTTTACAAAACATCACGCATACAAGAATGTTAATTCTTAAGAAACAGTGAAAAAATATTAACCACAACTCTCTACAATTTTAGATTTTCAAATATTCAATTTTAATAAATCCTAGTACATATATGTAACACTGTAAATTCTCTATAGTGTAAAAAAATAGGAAAAATTCTTCACGACCAGCATAATTTCTTGACTTTTTCCTGACCTGTCAATTTCTTGATATTCTTGACTGACAGACACGCTGAATTATTTCCGTCCAGTATATATACCCTATCCCAGCTAATTGTGAAGCAAGGCTGCGCATAGCGTCAGAGAAGCAACGGGAATCGAGTGGCCAGAGTAAAGCAGTAGACTCTGCTCGAACTACAGTCGCTTTTCCCCCTTCACGCAATCCCGTTCCCTCTCACGTGTTCATTGGTGGAGCCGTCTCGCGTCACTACTAGCGCAGACACTTGTTTTTGTTCACCTGCTCCACAGTTAGCTGGGACAGAGTATAACATACTAGACTCTTCCCTCTTTTTGAGCAAACCTTAAAAAAATATTCTGACCAAATCCTTGAAAAGTGGTTTTGGGAATTGTTTTCTAAATTAACCAGATTCTTTTTAGTTTAAGACCTTTAAAATATATGAAATTGAATGGACTCAATTAATTTATTGCTTTACTTTTGTTTTGCCTATTTCCTACCTCCGTAGCAAAATAATAATCACTGCGGGATACGACGTCAGGGGGTCACGGGTTCGAATCCCGTCCTTTTAGTGTCCTGTATCAGTTTCATCGCATCATTACTCATTCTCATCTTCGCGATTAGCCAAAAGTGGCAGAAATGCGAAGCAAAATGAACCAAATCAAATGTATAAACAGTGTTTGGTATTCTAATTTTACTAGGACAGAAATATAAAAATACAAAATCTAAGTTCTTCAAGTTTCCCAGTATAAAATTATATTAGATTTTCTCGCTACAAATTTAGTGTGGAAAGTTTATTAGCACCGAGGGAAATGTAGAAAAGGCATTTTTTCCCCTAACCAGAAGGAAATTCCCCTGTACACAAGTAAACCTTAGCGTGCACATGAGGAAATTCCCTGAACTGACTGAAATTCTACTTGAGTAGAGGAAATTCTGCACATAAGGACATTTTTCTCCTGCAAAGAAAGAAATTCTTACTTAAACAGTCTAAAATGTTCGTGAACCGATAAGACGGAAATTGGGTCGGAGAGACTTATTTCCCTGAAATGAAGAGCAAACCAATCCACATGAAATTTTACATGCAGAAGAGCAAGGTTTACTCCCACAAAGGGAATATTTCTGTGCACAGTGGGAAATTTCTTCTACGAAAGGGATTTTTTCTTCTTATGGAAACACTGTTCCTAAGTGAAAGGGAAAAGGTTTCCATCTGCCCCAAAGCATATAATTGTATGACGTAATTATCATGGCGATGTCGGATCTTCCTCTCTCCCTTTTTTTCGCTGTGCCAAAAAGAAAAGACTTATATTGTACTGTTCCATTCTACATTTCTCCTCCCTTGTATAATGAACTTACTACCATTATTGTCTACGGATTTGCTTTCTATTTGACTTTCAATTATTATCTCCAGTCTTGGAAATTATTCACAGGATTTCCTGTTGGGATACCTCAGAACCACCTGTTGAAATCTCCAGTTTAAGAGACTGCTATTTATGTACAGTATTCATATTTCACACAAGAGATGGCAGCACAGGTGCAGAGTTTAATATTTCTTGAAAACCTAAATGTTCTGCAGGAGAGTGTTCTAATTATGTAGAAATAGTGAAAAGCATAATTATTTTGTTTAATTAAACTTTAAAAATGCACTTCATGAGCAATACGTCTGCATCACACAGTACGTTTACTCTATTCACGGCCACTTATTCTGTAAAAAAAAGGAAACGGAAAGAAATAGCTCTACTTACAAGCAGGTGAACCAAAATCAACATCAACCAATACATTGTTGGACTACATTAGGACAACAATGTAGTAGTATCTACCACAACACCGCTAAAACAGATAGAACTTCAGGCGAAGAAGCAGCAGTTCTAGCAGATACATCAAGCAACACACGCCACTAGTTAACTCTCCCAGTATAGATAGAAGCCAGGCAAATGCGACACTTCGAAAAAAAAGCCAAATACATGAATGAATTACAAGTAGAAACGTCTATATTTTAATTATTTCTGTTTCTTTACAAACACTTGTCACATATACAGGGTGTCATTTTAATGGCGCCCACGGACAACGGAAACGTGTAGAGGACATCAAAACAAACAACATTTCTCCGTAACATTTTTCTCGTTGGTGCATCGTTTCGGCGCTACAGTCGTTCAAAAAAGCCCGTTTTGCCGCCTGAATGCTGGCAACCACACACAACATTTGATTGCATTTGTGACGGTATACCCCGTCGTGAAGCGATGCGTCCCAGGGTTGCCATGAACACACATATTCTGTGAAAAATGACATAGCTACAATCAGCCACATTATGTACCGTAAAAGGAAACGTGAAAACACATTCTGCAACCTAACAGGAAGTAAGCAAACGATACGAAAAATGGTAGAAAGTAAATAGAATTCAAGTGGAAGTGGTCATATCGAATTTTGTCTCAGCTTACATGTCAAATATTTTCAAATCTAGTTACCAAGTTGGCATTTACAATTTAGTCTTATCCACTTCGTCCTTCTGATACTAGTTGTCTGTGACACACTGAACAAATGACAAAATAGAAATGAAAGAACTCAAAATTCCAAAGGTAAGCAACACATAGGTTAATATAATGTATATTCAGGGCATTATGAGGCAAGTGGCGCAAAAATTGTTGGAAATACAGGGATACAAGCTCTCCGACGACTGTGTTTATCTATGCACCGGATACACATATATTAGTTTGCAACTGTGAACAGGACAGTATATTCGCTACTGATTCATAATTACATTGCTACTGTGGTTGTACGTGTTTTAGCACTAATGTAACAATGTTAAGCTCGATTACTTCCGTTATCAGCACAAAAGTACCACAAGGCATCTGGACACAAACCTGTAGATATCAACCTTGCAACGAGATTTGAAAATATTTGACATGTAGCTGGGCGTAAACAGCAACATGTAAGCTGTAAGTCCAATAAAATCTATTGTTGTTGATATTTGATATGTAGGCTGAGACAAAATCCGATATTGACACTTGATTTTGAATGCGTTTTTTTTTTACCATTCTCATATCGTTGGTTCACTTCTCCCTTCCCCTGAGATGACTGCTTATCTTCTGGCTGGTAGGCTATGATGTTCGGTCTTCTGGACGCGTTTCTCGCTTCGTTTTACAGCTAATAATGTGGTTGGTAGTTTATCATTTTTCACAAAATTTGCGTGTTACTTGTAACCCTGCCGTGTGCTGTTTCGCCGCAGGAAATTACGTCACAGATACGATCAAATGTTGTGTTGGGTTGCCAGCATCCAGGCGGCAAAACGGTCATTTTTGAACGGCTGTAGCGTCTAATCGACGCACCAATGAGAAAAATGGTACTGAGAAAAGTTGTTTGTTTTGATGTCCTCTATACGAATCTGTGGTCCGTGGGCGTAATTAAAATGACACCCTGTATATTATATTCACTACAAACACGCAGCCTGTGACGTTTCTCCTGGGTTTTTGTCAAGGTTAAATTAACCCTTCGCTCCCTCAGTGACGAAAAGACACACCACCTCAAACGTGGGATGAATACAGAACATACGACCCAGTCCATTAAGTACGTATTGCCTTACCGATGACATAGTTGTAACATTTACACGCAACCGAAATATTGAAAGTACGTAACTTTTGTACAAATGCAATGGAGACATGAACCTTGTACTGGCCATTATCTGTATCTATGTAGATATGTATTAAACATTAAACAAGAAAATTATTATCTACATGAACGTTCAATATGGGTGGAAAGCTACTAAGGTGTAAAACGTTTTTGTACGAAGAAAAAACAAAGATGGATAAGGACATCTGAGGAGTCACTTGCAATAATTCGATAATTATCGGTGTGATTATTTATCGAATTGACCAACGATCCACAATTTCTGACGCATTTTATGCATTACAGACGAACCATGGTGTTAATTATGACATACCCATAAAAACAGGTGTTTATTTTTTCGAAATTACGTGTACTGGCAACACTGGTCGTGTCAGAGGGCAGTATCAGGTGTGTCCGACATCTGGCTATGTTCAATCAATGCCCAGATGAAATAGAAGTTTTGAAATTTTATTCTACAAAAAAACTAACTTACACCTTCATCTTTTTGTAATTTCATATTATCTCGTCTCACAGAAGCAACTAAATGCATGGAATGCGAATATCTGGTACCCATAATTATGAAATCAAATTTAATACTGGAAAAATAATATTAATTTCTGATGATGCTTAAAGTAAAATCTTTCGTATCTCTGCGTAAATAGAACATTCCAAAATAACATAAAAAGCGCCACTCCTTGAATTACCACAGTCAAAACCAGGGGCGGTTACTGATATTGTTGCAGTGTTGCACAACGACCGGATATTTTACAACAAAATTTCATACGTTTTGTTAGTATATTTCTTTCATTTGTTTTCCTATTAAATATATTGAACATAAACAAACAATTTTGCCCTTCATTGCTTCATAAAGCAAATTCTATTATGATCTGTTAAAGAAGAAGGAGGAAACCTGCGAGATTTCACAGTGTATGAGTAGACGCACAGCTAGGCGTTGCAAAGCCGGAGCAACGGCCTGATCTCTACAGCGAGGAGTATTGGAGCGAAGTTCAACGCTGTTCTTCCTATCCCCTGCTTCAGTCGGCTTGGTCGTTGCAATGGGTTTGCAACACCCCAAGGTCAGGCGATCGGTTTCGAGAGCAGCAGCTTTCGAACAGCAGCCAAGTTCTCGCTGTCCTGTGTCGTAGAGCAACAGACAAAATGTCCACGTTAAGCAAAGAGAAATATTTTATTTTGGGGAGAATCTTAACCTAATTTATATTATGCTTGAAACATGTAACAATTTGATATGATTTGTTGTTTTTTAAATCCAATTTATGCACAGAAAGACTAATCGGGACTGGACCTGCAGTCTAAAGTGGGATCCGAACATTAAAGTACTTCTTATGTAATCATAAAAAACGCAATTCTGCATAATATTTCTGCCGAATAAATGGAAACTTCAAATTTTGTATGATGATTATTAATTGTACTCCTCGAAAGTGCCACGTGTCACTCACATATAAAATTATAAATTCTACATTATAAATTTATACAAATTAAAGTTATATAAATATATTATTGATTGCGTTTGCTGCCCGGTAGGACCCTGATTGTCTCCCTGAAATGGATTGTATCACCATAGAGCTGAGTTCACCGCGATCTTTTTAAGGTGTAAAGAAAATGAAGGCACTTACTACAACTATAACGTTATATTAATAATAAATATGTACACATGACACGTAATTACACTGTCCTGCACTCCTACCTCATTAAACTGTTTATATAGGAAATTGGAAGGCGGTTTTACAATAACACGTCATTAGTTTTTCACTGAATGATACGATGGGCGATCAGGTTGCTCCGACCCTAACATAGAAGGAATGACGTTATGATTGATTTTTTATTTTGTTATTGTTTAGTGATCCTTAGTATGCTTCCATTCTGAATTGCAAGTCTGAGTAGCGTACAGTTTCCTTTTTACAGGGATATAACTGAGTGAAGTTGTGTCAATGTGCCAGAATGGAGAAAACTGAGGTGAGAGCGGTGATCAAATATTTTGAGAAGAAGAAGTGGACGGTATCCAAAATTCATGAGGACTTGGTGGATACACTAGGGGACACTGCTCCTTCATACAGTATGGTGAAGAGATGGTGTCGTGAGTTTAATTGTGGGAGAGAGTCGTGTGAGGATGAACATGCAGGTGGAGCACCAAAAGCTGTCATGGCGACCGAAAACATTAACCAAGTCCACGATATGGTGCTGAAGGAAAGTCGAGTCCGTCGTCATGTTGCTGAGATGTGTTGCCTGTCATATGGCACTGTCAAAAACATAATTACCCAGGAATTGCAAATAAAAAAAAATGCTGCAAGATGGGTCCCTCGAAACCTCACCCCAGATCAGAAGCGTACACGAGTGCTCATCAGTCAAGAACTTCTCGACAAGTTTCGTGCTGATATAGACGATTTCCTTGCCCGATTTGTAACTATGGTTGAAACATGGGTCCATCACTTCAACCCAGAAACAAAATCACAAAGCATGGAGTGGAAAGACCCACATTCTCCATCAACGAAGAAGTTCAAGGTGCAAACGTCAGCCAAGAAGGTGATGGCCTTAATTTTCTGGGACTGCAAGGGTGTCCTTCTTGTGGACTATCTACAAAGCGGCCAAACCATCACTGACACATACTACAGTGACCTAATCAAGAAATTACGCGATTCCATCAAGAAAAAAGGCGTGGGATGTTGACTCGCGGTGTGCTCCTTCACCAGGACAATGCATCTGTCCACACCTCACGCATTGCGAGGGCCGCTATTGCAGATGCATCGTTCGAATTGTTGCCCCACCCACCCTATTCCCCAGATTTGGCCCCCAGTGATTTCCATTTGTTCAAACATTTGAAGAATGACATTCGTGGGCAAAAATTTTCTGATGATTCTGAGGTGATAAGGGCTGTGGACTCATGGTTGGAGGACCAGTCGGAAGAATTTTTTTGCAAGGTATCCAGGCGTTGGATCACCGATGGGAAAAGTGCATTGGAGTTGCAGGGGAGTATGTTGAAAAATAAAAACAAAATTGAAACCCTATTGCTGCTCTTTCTATGTTAGGGTCAGAGCAACCTGATCGCCCCTCGTATCAGCACTGTAATGTTCCTGTGAAACTGAACTACATATCACTGCACTTCACTGATATGCTGAATGAAACGTAACCACGTTAGGCTTAAGTTTTTTGATGAATATCCGCAACGCGGTGACTTTCGGCTGTTGGCGGAGTGACTTCTGCACGAACACTGGCGGAATTAAGCTACCGCGCAAAGATGGCGGCAACTAGGCACCGCACCCGATATGAACTGACCAATGGGAGTGCAGGTTTCTTAAAGCACTGGATATACACAAAATAAGCAATTGGTTATATAGAAACAAATGCATAGCAAAATGAGCAAGAGAAAAGTGCGAATACAAGAATATATAAAAAGATATATCGTGGTTAGTTTCTAGAGATAATTCTCCAACATACTCCCCCCCCCCGTTGGAATGTTCACATCCAACCTAACACTAGGGGATATATTGTCAATGATTTAGCTCATGGAGCGTCTTCTTCCCAATGTGGTAAAGGCACAATTTTGCTTAGTGCTCTCTTGTAGACTCCGTCTCTAGTACGAACGGTGACTACGCGCACTAGGTTATCCCTTCCCGGAAACACTTCTTGGATGACGCCGACTCTCCACGAGAGTGGTGGAAGATTGTCCTCCTTCAATAGCACTGGTGTGCCAGGCTTCAAATTCGACTGAACGGCTGTCCATTTCTGTCGCTGCTGCAGACAATGCAGGTAGTCCTGAGACCACTTCCTCCACATTCGCTGCTGGAACTGCTGTATGCGCCGCCATCTGGATAATCTGTTGGCAGCCAGATCTGTAATGTTTGGTTCAGGAAATGAGGTTAGAGGACCTCCAATAAGAAAATGACCAGGGGTAATGTAGCTGAATTCATCATGAGAATCAATGAGTGTGGAAAGAGGACGGGAGTTGTGGCAGGCCTCTATTTGGCATAGCAGAGTTACTAGTTCTTCGTATGTTAGCACGGCGTTTCCTGCTACTCTGCGAAGATGGTATTTCATAGACTTCACTGCACTTTCAAAAATCCCGCCGAATGATGGACTGCGTTGTGGAGAATACTTCCATTGGAAATTCTCTTCTGCTGCAAATCTGTTGATGTCCTTGTTGAACTCTTGTGATTGAAAGAGTTTACGTAATTCCTGCAATTCGTTTTTAGCACCATGGAACGTCGTAGCATTGTCGCTAAAAATACTTGCACACTTTCCTCTTCTCGCCGTGAAGCGCAGTAGAGCTGCGATGAAGGCTTGTGATGTCAAGTCTGAGACAATCTCTAGATGAATTGCCCTTGTGGCAAGACAAGTGAAAACTGCAATGTAGCATTTTCTTGTGGATCTGCTTCTTGCGGCTCCGGTCTTGATGTGGTATGGCCCTGCGTAATCAACGCTTACATGATGGAATGCCTTGCTGGGTCTCACTCTACTGGAGGGTAACTGCCCCATCAGCTGCTGGGCGGCTGAAGCCTTCAAACGATAGCATATGTTGCACTGATGAATGATCTGTTTGACCACTTGTCGTATGCGAGGTATCCAGTATTTCTCACGAAGTGATGATATGAGAAGCTGTGGACCAGCATGCATAAGTCTCTTGTGTTCTGATGCTATCAGAATTTGCGCGAAATGACTCTTCGGATGAAGAATAATTTGATGTTTGCTTTGAAACTCCAATTCACTGTTTTCCAATCTTCCTCCGACACGAATTACTTTTTCATTGTCGAGAAATGGATGAAGGTTCCTCAAAATGCTCTTGTTGTGTACTTGCTGCTTGTCAGACAAATCTTTGATTTCCTGAGAGAAGAATGCACGTTGTGTTATCTTGATGCAAGCAAGTGTGGCGCCTTGAATTTCAAAGGTGGTAAGGTCTTCACTCCTTTTCTCTCTTGAGTTTCTGCAATTGCTGATGAACCTTTTGCAGAGTGACACTACTCTCAGTAGCTTGGATAAACTTGAATATCTAGATATGATTTCTTCTTCAGTTGTTACATGAGTGACCAATGTGGTAGCTGCTACCTTACGCTGCTCTGGAATAGTGTTGTCGTCTGGACGGAATGCTAAACTGGATGATGGCCACTGTGTCTCATCTTCTTGGAGCCAGGTGGGTCCGTGCCACCAAAGCTGAAGTGATCTGATAGTTTTTGCATCGACTCCTCGTGAGATCAGATCTGCAGGATTGTCTTTTGATGGAATGTGCTTCCAATCACTGACTTGTGTGAGTTCCTGTACCATAGCAACTCGGTTGCCAACAAAAGGTTTCCATTTACTGGCTGGTGACGCCAGCCAAGCTAGGACGATTTTTGAGTCGGTCCATAGGTAAATGATGTCTATACATAGACGCAGTATGGGTAATGCTTTGTGTACCAGTTTGGCTAGTAGAACTGCCGGACATAATTCCAAACGTGGAAGAGTGGTTCCCTTCACCGGAGCCACCTTGGACTTTGAACGCAATAAGTTCACACTTATGTGTCCCTCTGAATCAATTGATCTTACGAAGAGAACACTGCCATAGTTTCTCTCTGATGCATCAGAGAAACCGTGAATTTGAACTTTCTATATGTCTCCTGGAGCCAAAACGAACCGTGGTACTTTTACTTCATTAATACATGTGAGCTGGGAATGAAGACGACGCCATGTTTTCTGCAAATCTATAGGAATCGGATCATCCCATCCTACATTGTGGAGCCATAACTGCTGCAGGAATGACTTGTATGTGATCACCACTGGCGATATTAGTCCGATTGGATCGAACACTAGTGCAATTATGCTGGCAACTTGGCGCTTTGAGAAGATCTTCAACGAGCCTACATCCACTGTTGTGGCGACCTTGCTGTCCATAAGAAATTCAGCGTGGATGGGCGCCATGAAATTCCTAATGTTTTTGTGCTTTCTGTGCGAATTGCACTAGGTCCTGTACTACCTTCAATTCTTCTGGAATAGATTGCAACACTGCCTTGCTATTGGAGCACCATTTACGTAGATTGAATCCTCCCTTCTGGAGTAATTCTGTGAGACTTTCACGCAGCTTTATTGCACCTTCAATGCAATGATTTCCTCCCAGAAAATCGTCAACGTAGAAGTCATGTGTTAAGACATGAGTGGCTACTGTGAAATTTGATGATTCATCTTCTGCCAACTGTTTGAGGCATCTTGTGGCCAAGAATGAACTTGAATTTAATATATAAGTGACTGTGTTCAAACTGTAAACATGGATCGGTTCGTCACGTGATGCTCTCCATAAGATGCATTGAAGTGGTCTGTCTTCTGAATGCATGTTAATTTGCCTATACATTTTAGCCGTGTCTGCAGCCAGTGCGATTTTGTGACTACGAAATCTGAGCAGGATTGAAAACAATTCTTCTTGTATCGTGGGACCAATCATTTGTATACTGTTCAACGATTCCCCCGTAGTTGTTGGCGAGCTTCCATCAAAAACCACTCTTAAACGTGTAGTTTTGCTTGATTCCTTGATCACACAGTGATGTGGAATGTAGTACCTTGTCTCCTTGTCTCTGGATACATCTTCCAATGTCCCAATTGGTTGCATGTGTTTGAGTTGTTGGTACTCAACCATGAATTATGTGTACTCTCTTTTCAATTCCACGTTCCGATCAAGTCTTCTTTCTAATTGGTTAAATCGTGAAATCGCTGTTTGCAGAGAATCCCCAAGAACGGATCTGTCCTTCTTCAAGGGTAGCTTGACTGTGTATCGACCTTCTCGATCACGAGATGTAGTTTCCTGGAAATGTTTTTCACAGGCGATTTCTTCTGGTGAAGGCAACTTATCATGGAATTCCTCCAAATCCCAAAATCTCTGTAAATGGAAATTGACTGTATCTTCTGTGCGAACAAAGACTGACTTCGAAGGTCCGTTCGTAGATTGTGCATTGGGAATCCTTCCTGCCACAATCCATCCAAATTCAGTGTTTTGCAACGCTGGATAGTTTCCTGTTCTTGAACGTTTTTCTGGCTTGAGAATCGTGTAGAACACATCTGCAGACAGAAGTAGGTCAATGTTGCCAGGTGTATGGAAGCTAGGATCTGCTAAATGTATGTTACTCGGAATTCCCCATGTGGAAGTTTCGAGCCTCTGCGCTGGCATCGAACCTGTGATGTTTGGCAAGATGGAACAAGATATATCCATGGTGAATCCACTTATGCTGGATTTAATCTGCGTCTCCAGGGTGTGAAAGGCTTGCACTGTAGCTTCATTTATCCCTTGGATTGGAATTCGGCGTTTTTGTTTCTTGATGCGTAGCTGCTGAGCAAGATGCTCTGTCATAATATTACTCTGCGAGGCTCCATCCAAAAGTGCACGACATGGGAGCCACTCGCCGTATGCGTTCTTGATTTTATGACTGCTGTGGCTAGGAGAACTTGCGAAGTTTCTCTGTTCTTGATAGAACAATATGTTGCTTTAGTCTGGGCATCATTATCCTGAAAACGAGTATCATCGCCTACTGCCGATTTACTTCGGGATTTACTGGGCTGCTTCTGTGTTTGACGTTCTCTGCTGTTCTTATCTTCATGACGAAGGGAATTATGTTTCTCGCCGCAATACTTGCAAGATCCTGCCTTGCATCCTGACCTAAATCCCTGGTGATCTGACTGTCCAAGACAATTGAAACAGATCTGGTTGTCTCGAAGAAATTTGTACTTCTGAGCTATAGTAGCTGCTTTGAAAGAACTGCATGCAAACAGCGGATGCTTATTATTCTTCATAGTATCCTTGCAATACAGGCATGAAGGAGATACAGTAAAAACATACGATCTTGAAGGAGAAGGATGCGCAGGTTTGTGACTTTGTTGTTTGGTGTTGCCACTAAACTGTGGTTTGAATGTTGATCTTTCATTGGAAATTGGTTTGAATTTCTCTAAAGCCTTAGTTCTGTGCTCTAGAAATTGAAACAAACTGTCAAGAGTGGTGAATTCAGAATCATTCACTTCTAATTCAAAAGCTTTTCATGTGGTGGCATCAAGCTGAGAGGTAAGATGTTGAACTAACACTATATCTGATAGTGAACTATCTCCTGCTAATAATTTTAACGCTGAGATGGAAATGATTGCTGTGTTTGTGAACGCTCGCAACTCTTCTGCGTTTTCTCTCGACACTGGTTTTATATGCAAAATATCATTGACGTGTGAAGCAGCTATGAGACGCTTGTTGTCAAAACGGTCTTGGAGTTGTTTCCACGCTACACCGTAGTTGGATGCTGTAATTGGTATGCTTTCAATGATTTGCAATGCCTCACCCTTCAGTGCGACACGTAAATACTGGAATTTCTGAATATCTGAAATATTCGAATTATCATGTATGAGCGAAGAAAATGTGTCTTTGAATGATACCCATTGGGTGTAATTTCCACTGAAATGTGGAAGGTCTATTAATGGCAACTTGACTTCAGACTTGCACGAAGCCCTCTGTTCATTTTCCGCGCCGTCTGTATTTGAATGATTTCCCTCAATTAATGTTAGCATCTGCGACTTGAGATCGAAATATGAAAGTTCGATTGTCTCTCGAACTGCCGTGTGTTCATCGTCTGTGGCTTCAAATTCAATGCAATCCTGAATTTCTTCTATCTTGGGCCATAATGTGTTCAGTTGCTCCAGCCGAACCTTGATCAGTTGAACGTTCGGCGCCTCTGGATCAACACTGCTAATATACGACTGCAATCTCGTTATTTGCCCCCTGTAGGCGGCACGTTGCTTTAGAAGATGTGCTAAGTCTGCATTGCCGCAAGGTGGGAGGGACAAGCAATGCGTATTGAAATGAAAGGAAAAAATGAGGAAATATTGAACCAAACACTGTTGTACTCACCGATCTGGCATTCACTGGACCATCTAGGCATCTGAAATCCTGGTTAGGCTGCAACACTGCGGGTAGTCGTTGACACTGACGAGTACTGGAACAGCTGATTCACGGTCGCTATGGTGATGTCACGTCTGCACGCGTGGGCTGCTATGCACCTCTCCGCGATACTTTCTCTCGCTTAGAAGTTTCCCGCACGAAAACGAACGAAAAAGCCAGTCCCGCGGGGGAACAGAAAACTGCAGTCTAAAAATAACTCAGCGACACACCACGGGTGGATGACGTCATGTCACTGGTCGCCGACTGTTCCTCACACAGCAGGAGGGGAGAAGGGAGCGGAGTGTGAAAATTCATTGACAAGTGAACAGCGAGAGCGCTGTCGGTCGGGGAAGTCCCGATCGTCCTTCAGCCACGTGGAAAATATCTCGCGCTCTACAACGAATGACGTAATGCTTTCAATAACTTGTAGTTACTGTACTTGAAAAAAATGTTTGCACAACACAATGTCACTAAAATCACTGATGGTAACGTACCTCATGTCCAATACAAAGGAGATCGCGGCCTGCGGAGGACCATAAATGATTGCGTTTGCTGCCCGGTAGGACCCTGATTGTCTCCCTGGAATGGATTGTATCACCATAGAGCTGAGTTCACCGCGATCTTTTTAAGGTGTAAAGAAAATGAAGGCACTTACTACAACTATAACGTTATATTAATAATAAATATGTACACATGACACGTAATTACACTGTCCTGCACTCCTACCTCATTAAACTGTTTATATAGGAAATTGGAAGCCGGTTTTACAATAACACGTCACTAGTTCTTCACTGAATGATATCAGCACGGTAATGTTCCTGTGAAACTGAACTACATATCACTGCACTTCACTGATATGCTGAATGAAACGTAACCACGTTAGGCTTAAGTTTTTTGACGAATATCCGCAACGCGGTGACTTTCGGCTGTTGGCGGAGTGACTTCTGCACGAACACTGGCGGAATTAAGCTACCGCGCAAAGATGGCGGCAACTAGGCACCGCACCCGATATGAACTGACCAATGGGAGTGCAGGTTTCTTAAAGCACTGGATATACACAAAATAAGCAATTGGTTATATAGGAACAAATGCATAGCAAAATGAGCAAGAGAAAAGTGCGAATACAAGAATACATAAAAAGATATATCGTGGTTAGTTTCTAGAGATAATTCTCCAACATACTCCCCCCCCCCCCGTTGGAATGTTCACATCCAACCTAACACTAGGGGATATATTGTCAATGATTTAGCTCATGGAGTGTCTTCTTCCCAATGTGGTAAAGGCACAATTTTGCTTAATGCTCTCTTGTAGACTCCGTTTCTAGTACGAACGGTGACTACGCGCACTAGGTTATCCCTTCCCGGAAACACTTCTTGGATGACGCCGACTCTCCACGAGAGTGGTGGAAGATTGTCCTCCTTCAACAGCACTGGTGTATTCCACGCAGTACACCCCGGACTGCATCTTGCAGACTAACGAGGCTCTGGCGTCTGGAGCTGCGGCCAGTACAATCATCTGTAGGGTTGTTCCCTTTATTTTTTTTTGGGGGGGGCTATGCAAATTTGTGTATGTTGCCAGATAGTAAACTCTACTATTGGCTTCCAGTTCTAAGTACCTAACATTAAATCTGATGATAGCATTTAGACGTAATTTAAGAACAGTATACAGTAAAACCTCGTTAATCCGGACAGGCAAAAGGCAAAATGGAAAAGAAGCAGAATCCAAGGTTTTAAATGTGGCTAGAAGTCAACAATCGCACATCATCATAATATCGCGTATGTACGTATTGCATTGTACTTTACTGCACTGTAGCTATAGTGTATTTTGGCCTATGCCCTTTAAATACACGATAATAAACGTGTTTTGTTGCTATAAACGGAGTCTTAATGCACTTTCTTCTGTTCTTTTAGGTTATTTCAGTTAATCCGGTCTTTCGATAAACCGGCCAACTTACCCCGTATTAGTCCGGATTAACGACGTTTGACTGTATTTTCATTATAAGAAAACCCAAACCCATACACAAAAGAGCCATTGAACTAGTAACACCGAAACTTGACCAAATACCCATTGTGCGATCTACTCAAAGACGGCGTGTGGCTGGAAATGTGATCCACTTATACAGACTTTTCGGAATAAATAGCCTGCCGTTTGCGGCTGTTTAGTTACAGCACTGGCGGTCGAAGAAAATGACAAATAAAAAGAATTCTGAAAGCGGAGATTTATTCATTTGGTTGATTTCACTTCGACTTTCTCTCTCTCTCTCTCTCTCTCTCTCTCTCTCTCTCTCTCTCTCTCTCTCTCTCTCTCTCTCCCTCCCTCTTTTTTCGTCAGTTTTGGCTAATCGCGAGGATGGTGATATTGTAACGATCTACATTCTCTGCCCATAAATAAACGAATTCTTTAGGAAAGAAAACAAGTAATTACCTTCAAATGACTTTATCACCTTCAAAGTAATCACCTCTATATTCTCCGGGCTTATGGCCTGCTAATTTATTCCCTCCTCTCAAGATTAAGATGGCTATGAAAGGGAGAAGATTTGACGACGTCGCGGACATTAAATTAAATGTTACGCGCCTTTGGCGAATACTTAGTGTCAACAGTGTTTCCAAGACCTGTTCAAACGCTGGCCAAAGTGTATTGCCTCCTTTGCTGATTATAAAATTTTCTTTCTTAAGAAAAAAAAAAGTTCGGTTTCTTTATGGGCGAACCTTGTATAAAATAATTAGAAATATCAATATAATGAACTTCCAAATCCAAGTCATTTAGCCATCATGTTTCCAGACAGGAAATATCTAGAAGCATCTGAGGAATGCCTTGTCAGACATTGCCAAGCTTCCTTGATCGCCATCGTTGTAAACAGATGTAAACAATTGCAACCAAGGAAGAGACTACAGGTCTGACTCTGCATTTGTTTAGTAAAATCAATCTGAATCAATGTCTGGAAGAGAGAGGTCAGTGGTCAGTTGCAAGCATTGCGGAGAGAGAGGCAGATGTACGATTTGGGGAAGAATGTGTTGGAGCGAGTCGCGAGTCAGACTCTGTTGTACGGTCACGTCCATAACCAGCTCCTCGCAGAACTTCAGCTGCCATAAAGAGACAGGTATATTTATCCATAACAGTGGCGGCGCCAGGATTAATCATCTAGGGGTGCTGAGGGGGTGCGGAAAGAAATTTAGGGGGTGCGATGCTGAAAATAAAGAAAACATGAAACACACATGACACATGCAACCTTTCAAAACTGGGGAAGCAAGGTGCCAAATCTGGGGAAGGGAAGCAAGGACAGTTTACTTTCTCTTAGTAGATAAGGTTTAGCATAGTGCGGGGCAAAAATAGCAAAAAGCGGGGAGCATACACTCCTAATCGCCGCCTCTGATTAACATAAATTACTGACTGAAATGAAATTATATGTGTGAAGTATATAACTTTAGATTGACATCCATTTTCCAGGGAGACTGTGCCCCCTTGCCCTCCCCCTGGACGTCCATGATGAAGTCTTATACTCCAAGATAGTGGTCATACAGTACAAACATTCAGATACATGTTACAGTCTTATTGAACTATGTAGTGAAATACAAAATGAAATTACCCTTGTATTTAAAAACGATTTTTGAACCGTTTCAATGTAACCAATGGAGGTACTGCAAAATACATAACACCTTCCGTCTGCTACTTCAGGACAAAACGCGAAGTGCACAGCAACTTCGTCTTCGTTAAAATCCCTTCTGCCGCACTATCCCCAACAACGAACTGTAAAATTTCTTCATGAACATAGGAAATCTTCCTAACAGTTTGTTTTAAAGCCTGAAATGGTACGTTTACTAGACATGTTACGTGGAACAAATACATAGAACGTGTTAACAAGAAAACTGCCCTTCACGTTACAACTCGCATTAACTACAATTTCCCGATACCTTACCTTTGAAAGCAGCTGAAATTTTTGCTTCAGTGCGAGGAAGAACAAGCAGGAGGAAAATGAACAACTCACATTAAGCTATAGGCAATTATCGAAAACCAAACAGACCACATGAAGAAACAAACGAAGAAATATTCATAACAATGATGACGAAAGTAAAAACAGCCGCTGCTCTGTATAGAGTCTGCCGCCAGTACAGGAAAGTATGTGTATAGGCATCTCTTTCAGTACTTGCCTGTTGCAATAATAACGGTCTCACTTCAGTACTTAACATTCGGCGCTCAACATGTCAACGACACCCTAAGGGTTAGTGTTTTTAGTTGAACGTAGGGGGTGCTGAAGGGGGTGAGGAAGAAAATTAAGGGGTGCACAAGCAACCCCCTCGCGCCCCACTGGCGCCGCCCCTGATTCATAACCATGCAGATCCAGTCTGTAGGGGTTTTAACCAGTGATGTGCCGTAGACTATAAGTTTACGTCTACATGCGTTGTCTACACGTAATCTACGCGTAGATTACATTGGGTTGTAGTTTACATAGACTACGTAGACAATTTAAAGTGCGTTAAAATTAATTTTCAAGGGTTTCATGAAAGAAAAGTGACATTTTCAACTATATTGGTTCCTAACGAAATGAAATGAACCCTATTTACAATAAAATGTATCTTCTCTTCTATTACCAACTATGGAAGAAGATAAATAGTATACAAAAAAGACAACATATGTCAGTCGTGAGGCAATAGTGGTCTTTTCCCCACAAAACACTAGAATATTTCCTATATTAGGTTTCTTCCTAGGTTAGAAATTGTTCGAATTTGGAAGAAAGAGTATGAAAGGTTCTCTTCACACATCAGCAACTGATACGCAGTATAATTTTCTTTTAATTCCACGTTGCCCTTTGCTAAGTAATCATCTTTCGCCATGTTGTTTACATAGATTACGTAATCTACGTGTATAAAATAGTCTACGTGTAGAATGTAGACTATCGTTGTTTACGCGTAGACGCACATCACTGGTTTTAACTCAAGAGTTGTGAATTGCCATTCATTTAAGTGTATAGGCTAGTTACCTCTCGCACCTTACCATCAAGCCAACCATGAGCAGTGAGTATGACAATAGTCAGGATGAATGATGAATGAACTACATCACCCAGATTAGATCCCACATACCTTACCGTATGTTACGATATGGTGAAATTGATGAAGGGTCATCACAAAGAACATCCATGCCCAGGCCGGGATTGGAACCCGGGATACCTGGCGTATAGTAGCAGGCTGTGCTAGCACTCGGCCACGGAGGTTGGCTATTATAAATATAATACTGTATAGTTGACGTGTTCACTTGGTTAACGTGTAAGATCTGAAGCGAGATGCTGCCACGAACGTGGATGGGGATAAACAGCGGGCGAGTTGTTTTAGTCCAATCAAACTGAGCCTCCAGTCAATGGGCGCAGCTGTCATTTTGCTCGTGTAGTCCACGTGGAGTCTCAACCGTGCGGTGAATGTATTGTTGGAGCTGGTGGGCGCGCTCAGTCTACTTCAAAGCCAGCCGCTCGTTAACGTAGCTAGCACGTCGACTATACGCACATTGTGTGATGATTCCCCTTCCTGCACTTAAATGCGCAATAATGTTGTATCGTTTTCGTTAACGAGGGACAAGTTGGTTGTTAATCTTGATTCGGAGCTATGCCCTGTACCAGCTAACTGTAGACCAGGCGAACGAGAACAAGTCTCTGCGCAAGTAGTGACTCGAGATGGCTCCACCAATGAACAGTGAGAGAAACGGGATTGCGTAATGGGCGACTGGAGTTACCCGATTTCCTGCTTCCCTCTGTAAGCATTGCAAACTTTTGAAAGTGACAATACCGAACGCACATGGTAAACGAACCGCATTTTTGTCTCCAGGTCCGTACGATTGGTTTAAGAATTTCTTAGGGAAATATTTGGGATAAAACTGCAGGAGCAAATTTTGACAAGCCGTGCATTGAGCGTACGGACTAAGGTCTGGATGGTACGTCCGTACATGCCATGAAATTTCCGTACTGGTACGGTAAGGACCGTACGGTTGGCAACGCTGTGCTTTCATTACCCGATTTCCCTCCTCCTCCTCTGCCGCTATGCGCGGCCCTGCTCCACAGTTATCTTGGACAGGGTATAGATATCAAGAATGATTTTCCCCCATGACAGAGGGTTGAACAGCACCTCCATCATTGACCGGACCGCGAGCTGAGTGTGATCGGACCCCTAGGTGTGAATACTTCTATTTAAGAATCATTCAACAATGTTTCACCGGACCGTGAGCGGAAGGTGATCTGAGCGTAGATGTGAATCATATCGAAACCAGCTAGCTCTTCTTGCCATGGCGGCTTCCGTAGTTTATTTTTTGACAATGGACAGAGCAACGGCCTTACTTTGGAAGTTTTTCTGTAAAACCTCTGCACCCGACAACAATGGGCTAAAAATAGAACTTCAGACGCGAAGTAGGATACAATTGTTTTAAAGGTTATTTAACTGTTTTCAGGTGTGATTGTTCCATAGTTAAAAAATAGTATAGCTACTGTATGCTTTCAAATCATTTTTTTTCTAGAGGCGATAACAATTCTTGTGGGGGGAATCCCCTGCATCCCCCCCGTTAATTCGCACACTGTTCATTGGTATAAAGTAGACATTGAAATATAACATGATGAGCATCTTCCTGGTCTATTTTGCACTTGCACAAAAGTGAATTAACTAAATAAATTTCATATAAATGGTGATTTAATCTGATGATGACCTGATCTCAATCTTATAAAACCATGGAGTCTTACTGTTTAAATTTAGAAAATTTTTATGTAAATAACATGTAAATTTTTGTTTAACCCATACCTTCAAATCTTATTGAATTTTGTTTTTAACTCTTGGTAACAAATCTGTACGTGATGGTAATATATTCGTTCTGTGATCCATTATTCTTGCTGCTTTAGCATTTTTATCTGCCACTTCATTATAATGGAACCCTGAATGTGCTGGTATATATGCAAAATGAATTTATCCATTCCTCTGTAGTTAACTTATCATACAACCTTATTATGTATGTATTATATAACTTTTTATATAAAGATTGTACATTGGGATCCATGAGTTTTACCGTGCAAATTATCCATGACTATTTTCATTAATTTGTCTCTCACATCCTGTGTGTTTTTAAGCAATGAATTATTATGTATGCTGGGGCAGAAGTTGTCAACAGCTTGTTTAGAGTTTTGTTTTAATTCTTGAAGCTCTTATTGGGTCGAATAAAGTGCACGAACATGGTGATGGACAATTTTCACGATAATAGTCATGGATCCCACTGTACAGTCTATAAAACACTTTTAGCATCTGCTAATATTACTATCCTTTTTTCTGGAATATTATTAATGTACAACAAAGCACGAGATATTCCATATGCTTCTGCTGAGAATATAGAACACTCTCCATGTAGTGTAAACCTTTTAATATTTCCATTAGAAGAGTCAATTAAAGCACATCCTACTACTTCTTAAATTTTTGATGCATCTGTGTATATGAATCTATAATTCTCGCTATATTGTAAATATGATTGAATATTTGTATAACTTGTTAATGAAACGTTATTCATTATGATTAAGAAATTTTATTGGACTTACAGCTTTACATTTGGCTGTTTACGCCAAACATACATTTTCAAATGTGCTTTCAACCAAGGATACTTGAATCAATGTTTAAACCAGCCCTGGCCCATATCCATGGTAACGGTTGAAGTTTTTCCGTGCGATGACGTGTAACCGGCCAAGTGAATGCATCACTTCAATGTGGAGTCACGTGAAATGACAGTGCTGCAGTGTGCAGTGTGCAGATATTAAACACCAGAACAAGACCAATGAGAGGATGTGTAATGCATTCTGTGGAAAAGGAGATACGATAGCCACTAACGCCGTCAAACGGTTGGGCGGGAACTTTACGACACATACCATGAAGAAATAATAGCATCTGAGCTGATTATGTCCTTTGCGATTAGTCCACTCAGAATTAGTTCACTTCATCAAATTATTTACTAAATCTCATCAATTTACATTGTCGAGTTCATTATTTGTGTTGTTTTTGGTTTAGGTTCAACATCTTCTCCGAAGAGAAAATTATGCTCATTTCTTTGTTTTCCTTGTCCCTGTACATCCAGGGTCAAGGAAGTCAGTAATAAGGTGTGTTATATACAGTGTATACTACTGTTCATTTTCATTAATTTCTACATAATTCTACATATGAGAATGAGTTTAAATAAATATACCTTGTATCATCTTAAACTTAACTTCTGACAAATGAATGATACTATCATTGCTTCAAACGTTCAAGTTATGAAATATCAAATATATTGCTTATTTGCACGGCATAAATATATGATTAGCGGATGAGAATGCCTAATACGGATAAAGGTTCTTGTCCGTGCATACACCTTTATAACACAAGGATCAAGTTCGGGGCTCTTGTGTGCTAACGCTTTGGTCAGTGTTTTGATTATTCCCCGCCCTTTAGCTACCGTTCTACCGTGGATACTTGGAAGATGTATCTTGTGCTGAAGTAAAATAAGTAATAATAACAAGTGGTGTGCGGTATCTCGAAAAGTCGGGACCGGGATCGGAAAGAAAAATTCCGTCCCGATCCCGACTTCAGCAAATGACTTCCCTACTTTTCTGGATCCCGAGCAGTCGGGAAATACTGAATGGTCATTTTAAAACGGTATTAATTCTTGACGTTTTCTACATTGCAAGTGTCTGGAACTTATCGTAAATTGTTAGTTTTAATTCCATAAATGCAAAAACAATCACTTAAGGTGAAAATGACGTGTAGAATTTGAGATTTCCAGAGCCTCAGGAAATTTCCCGACTAGTCGAGAAATTGCGAATATTTCCCGTCCAGAATGTCGGGATTTAAAAAAAAATTACCGTTCCGATCAATAATATTCTGTCCCGCATAACAATAAGTACCCATCGATATTTATTTTCAATTTGTCTGAAGCCACAAAATGTAAATGGGTGGAAATGCTCATTTGTGTACTCGATTTCGTGTGTTCAGTTTCTGGCATGGTTTCCTATCTGCATTGTGCAACACTAGCACATAGATTGGGAATTCATTTCATGGATAGATTCCCCTCTTACCGTCGTTTCGTCATCACGAGTAAACAACGGATTGGCCCAACCTATACTTCTAATAACCTTGGTCTAAACAGCAATCCTTTAGTGAAAGAAAATCTACGATTAGACGATAACCACTGCAATTACACAATTACGTCATCTACTAGACTGACGTCATAACATAAGAAGAGTATTTTGATCCTGGCTTATTAAATGTTCATCTAGCCAATTACTTTAAGACATCTCCTGATTTTTCCAGGTTTTTCAATATGTTTTTCCAAAATTCCGTGACCCGTTCCAGGTTTTTATAGAATGTAAACAGATAAGTAGAAACGCTGGATGGACAGTACAACTGGAGTAAGTGAACTACTTGAAGATTTGGAACGTCCATAAGGACGTTTAACCAGTAACATCTTCAGATCTCTTGGGCATTTCCTGGCCATGAAAATCCCACATTCAGATATTTCTTTAGTAGGTCCTTCACTTTATTCACAGTACACGATAAATCCGGATCTCAAGATTTCTTTAAAAAGTAAAACTATCCTTGGTAGAAGATTGCAGATCCTTGCTTCACTTAGATTAGAATGTAGGTCAATGAGTGAAGTACCATGTTTCCTCAAATTGTTTCCTGCAATAAAATCTTCAAATCTTACACAGAAATGTAATGCATCGGGCATTTCACATGCTCTCCCCTAGCGCTCATGCTTTTCATATCAAGGTCGCGGGTTGGATTCAAGAAAGCAGACCAACGTGGATCTCCAGCCGGTCCACCACGCGGGCAACTTTTTCTTCTGCTGGAATCACTTTCACTCCCTCAGAAAGTGGTTGGACACCGCTGTTCCCCGGGGTGACAAGGTAAATGTTGACGAGGAATTCTAAAGGAAAAAAAAGCCAGCCGACCGCTGCATTGGAGTCTGGTCCAAAAAGCCACACGTGGTCGGTTGATGCTCGTAATGGCAATGCGAGATGTTGAGAAGAAGAAAGTGAAAACTGGGCTTCGAATTCTCAAATTTATCCCATAATCCGGCCACGCTATCTCCCGGCACATGAACAACGCAGAATTGACAATTTTAAACAGTAGATGTCACTATGTGCTATCTCCAACTTTACTAACAATATTAAGGTTGGCTGCATCAGTATAAACTGAAATGTGAACTAAAAATAGAATATATATTTGCTAGAGACATAATTTTCTATTGTTGAAATTCGATATTGAAAATGCGATATCATTTTTTAAAAAACTATTACACCTCTCTAAATTCATATATTATTACTATATTATAAATGTGCGTATTTTAAAAATAGTTTTATTCTAATGTCTTCGATCTCATCACAAACAAGTGTTGTATCTAAATTTTTGAAATTTTTCAGGAGACCGGTTTAAATGTTTTCACACATTTTAAAACTATTACTACAGAAATAATATTTCACTTCTGAAACTAATATTTCGGATGCGTGTTTACTGAAGATTAAAGTTTATTTTCAAACAATATTATCAAAAATTGTGTTATATCTAGTGGTATAAAAAGGCGCATAAACAAGATACGACCATTTGTGACGAGTGTGGTATGCCCGAACGCTTGAGGTACGACACCTTTTTTTTTAAAGTGATTGAGGAAGTGCTTCCATTATATTATTTTAGCGTATTGAATTGTTATTACTATTATTGCAATGCTGTATCATTGTGTTGATTCATAACTTTATTTTTCCTATCTTTACCATGAAAAACAGACAGTTCTTTCTCACAAAATACTTGAAGAAAATGATTGTAATTTTTCGAGTGGAACGAAGTATTCAACTGTAAGAATAGAACTTTGATACTGTGCTTCAACACATTCATTTCTATACATTTATCTATCTGAGGTGAGAAAGGGGGAATATAGATTCTAGTGGCAAAGAAACATAATCATTTCTGTTAAATTTTGACAAGTTGATGATTTCATACCATTAGCAGCAATTACAGTCTTTAGTACTTGTACACCGTGAAAATGTAGTTAGGAAATATTCGTTTATAACATAGTGCATTTCCTTGGCATTTGGAGACATAAACAACTTGTAAATAACATACAACGCATCTCACATTGGTACTTGACAAGGAAATAATTATGATATCCTCTTTTATCAATTGCACTCTGACGATCTGTCAATTTTCCATCTAGGTCAGACTTAGTTTTTATTTTGAATCATTAAAGGTTCAGCAGTGTGTGCACAGTAATTTTTGGAGTGATATAAAGTCAAACTCACACTGTTAACTTATTAGCCATGTTTTGTGAAACTACACCGGTGAAAGCATATTACACAGTGGTACATATCTCACCTTAACTGTAGGTCCAGTCCCAATTAGCCTTTCTTTGCACAAAGTGAAATTAAAACTCATGTTGTTAAATTTGTACCTTGTGGCCTCTTGGATAAAACCTTTAATCACAGTCAAATTTGGATTCCAATGTTGTTCGAAGATTGGCTATTGCAGTTAATGAAATGAGATTCCACTCGTAGAAATCTCTTTAAAAAAACAACCGTAATTTTTTGAAATCTCATCTCTGTTTTGCTGTTTTGAAGGCTTTTGTAAGGGACACCCTTCTCTCTTATCCATCTCCAAAACGCTGGATTCCTTCATTTTTTTTAAAGTCTATTTCTAACAACTCTTCCTGATAATTTGATAGTATTTAGGAAAGTAGTATTCTATACGACCAGTTATTCATTAGTAGAGGACGGGAGAAAATATTAATAGTTTTCTAACAACGAGTCACTTCGTTGATTGTGTTTATTTTTCTGTCTTGAACAGAAACAAACATAGCACAAAGAGATAACTCAAGATACGACAGTTTGTGACAGTAAGTTTTTCGCTAAATGTTGAGATCCGACACTTTGACAAATCCTCAAAAACTGAATATCTCGAAAACGGCTTAATAGTTGAGGGACGTCGATTTGGCAGTTTGTGCGTACCACAATGTACTTACCACACGTAGGTGAGATATCTCAAATTTCGCTTTTTTTTTAAATACGATACTTTGTGACGGGGTCGAGGAAATACGAAATGACAAAGGAAACAAATTATGGATGGAAATACCTTCAAAATGTCTGATTCAAAGAAATGTTGGTTGTAATCAAAACCATGTAACATATGGCGCCTCCCCGATGGCGTAGCGCTAACGTCGTCGCCTTGTAATCAAGGGGTCCCGGGTTCGATACCTGGTGAAGGCACATAGTGATTTGGATCCCACTTAAAACTGTAGGTCCAGTACCGATTAGTCTATCTGTGCATAAAATGGACTTAAGATAACAAATCAATCCAATCAGCGATGCAACATATTTTGCAAAATATTTCGTAAGTATCTGTTTCGTCTCTTTCTTGCTCAAATTAAAATAAGTTTTGAATGTCATATCCAGGTCATACCACTTTCATTTTTGATTACGAGGCCCATCACTTTATAAATATTGAACATTTACAATGATTACGAACTGTAGGACAAGCCTTTCCATGATGTAAATCTTTAATATGAGTGTTACTCTGCATGTAGCAACGGTAAAAATAATATGTTAACTTTAGAAGCCCAGAAATGAAATCCTAAATCCATAGTATCAATGGATAATACTAATTCGTTTATGTAGTGTTCGGTTAACTGGTTTGTTTGCGCACTTCCCTTCCTTCCCCTGTCTTTCTTCTTCACCGGAGGGTACCCCGTGGCTGCATTCATGCTTCATTAATTTTTTAAAGCATCGTGAAAGCGAACTTCATTACGGACGGACGAACTGTTACGAGATGTGAATAGGTAATGAAGTCAAGGTTTGCTCGGCAAATCGTCAAAATATTTCGACACCATTAACGGATTCTAGTGGTGTTTTTCACTCACACTGATAAGTAGACTTCTATCGTTGACTCTTACCTTTCAAGGTCCTGGGTTTGAGTATACAATAGGGCTGTTTGCATTATTTTTTTCAATGTTTCTCAACTTGTCGTGCATGCATTTGCATTATTGTTATTTTGCCTCGCTGCCTCTATATTCGCAGCGATGAGAATGAGACAAAAATGCATATTCTTAACTCTACAGTGTGTTCCAGGTGCCTGTGGAGCAACCACGAACATAACGGCATGAAGGGGAGGGGACTGGTGACAGACCGTACCCCTCGAAAATTACATTTTTTTTCAATGTGCAGATTTCGATGTTTTAGAGTACCGGAAAGTAATTTTAACATGCGGAAACGACAAATAAGCGAGATACTTACCCTCGAAATGTGACAACGGCACGTCGAATTCCTTGCTGCTCGCACCACTTTCGCAACTTATTTGAAGAAATTTTCATCATACATGCAAGAGACCATTGAAAACATGTACATTGATAACGTGTATTTACTATCATCATGATCTAATTCTTCAAGACAAATGATATACGTACCTTGAAAGCATAGGCGTCGACTCCATGGGGCTTGGGACGGGGGGGCAATGTTAACGATGTGGGGGCAGAGCCGCCCCAATAATTTTTCTTAAGAGGATCTAATGTATTATTTTGTTTCTCTTGTAAAGTTTACTCTGAATTGTGCCACATGAACTTAACTTTAAATACACATTTGAAATGTTCTAGACCATCAACTTTGGGGGGCTGAGACCGCTAAACCATCAACTTTGGTGGGGCTATGACGAGAGACAGCAAAACACATGACTTATTACTGTAAATATGAGTATTGTTAAAATTTTTACTAAAAAGAGTTTCAAAAGACGATGTGCATGAACTAGGAGAGTGGACGGGACGTTCGGGCTACAAACGGCTCTCACATGACATTCAGAACGAGATCATTCATATATTAGGGAGATCTGTTTTGCGCTCCATGGTAGCAGATATTAAAAGTCGGGAATATTTTGCTATTATGGTTGACGAAACTTGTGACATATCCATCCGTGGACAATTAATATTCTGCATTCGAACTGTGAATAAAAATTTGAATATTTTTGTGGAATTCATGGGCTTTTATGAGATTCCGAACACTGAGGCCAAAACTTAAAAAATGGAGAGAGTGAGTCATTCATTAATTTATTGCAGTGATCAGAGCCCCCCTCCCAATAATTTTGACAAGTCGGCGCCCCTGCTTGAAAGCATACAGTCCCCACTCCATGGTTGCAGGGGCGAAATGTGCTAAGTGGCAGACGAATCATACTCACAGAGCGCGTGCCCTGTAGATAACACGGGCTGGGGGTTCCACTCATCGCAAAGTTAAACACCTTCGTGTTATGACGTCAATGTATTTATGCTGATGGAACCAAACCTAACTTGCTTAACCTAACAACATAGGCAATCCTCGTCTGACGTCTGAACGAGACGTTGCCGTAATGTTGTCCGATAAGAGAGATCCCCGTCGGAACACGAAGGTTCTCGAACGATTAGCGAGACCCGGTCTCTGATGTCAATCACGCTGTGCGTGACGTCATAAATCACACACACAAAATCGCTAATAACTCACTTGTAACGCATCTCCGTGAGCTAAAAATAACGACATTCATACGAATGATACTCTTCCTAACCTACTGACAATTTTGACGTTTTTCGCGGGGGTAAGGAGAGTCACCATCACCGGAAACGAACCCTGGTTTTGACTTTCAAGGAACTCCACCGAGAAATATGGGACGATACTACCGAGATACAAGAGGAGAAAGGGCCGCAAACAAGGGATGATGAGGAATGAAACGAGGAGAATGATAAACGAAGATGAGATTATATAAATCCACGAGAAATACATTGCCTAATTAGAGGGTTGGATGCACGCTTGCAGAATACCCGTTTTGGATTCTGGAATCTAACGGTGATTGATATATTTCTCCACCACACTTTCAAAAATATAAAACATTTGATTGAAATTATTTTATTTATAATTCCTAATACATTGTATCCGACAATATTCACTAATAGAAATTGCCGTTAAACTGACAATATTCCACTGTTAAAATTTAAGTCATTTTTCCTCCATGCACCCACTTCCATGGAGACTTGTTATCCAGGATCGATACCGGGTGGAGGCACATAGTGGTTAGGATCCTACTCTTAACTGTAGTCCCAGTCCCGATTAGCCTATCTGTGCATAAAGTGGACTTAAAAATTCAAATTCAAACAGCTAATTTATGGTACGAAATGAAAACATGTTGGGTCAGTTGTGGCCGTGTGAGTAACTGAATTATAATAATTACCATTTTCAAAAACCTTAGATGGAAGAAAATTAATGCCATGGTACATTGTGAAATCACAGGTACTCTATTTAATAAATATGGTCAATTTTCAAAGAAATAGATTTAATTTTTATTTCCTGTTCGCCTCAAACGCAACGTAAGTATTTTTGTAATAGGCAATTAAGTTTATAATTATTGCCTGGAAAATGCGCCCTCTGCTAGTAGCCTCTCAAGTTTCTAGGTAAATCTTGTGCTAGAAAGGAATATAAATCTAGGTTTCCTAGCACACTAATTTATGGCTATTACGCATAAGCGTGCGCACGGGAGGGGGGAGAGGTGGCAGTTGCCCCCCCTAATGCTCTCACTTAGAAATTTAATGTAGAGGAATTTTATCACTGTTATTAAAATTATATTATGCTCTTACATACAAAATTTAGTATTTTCAAGCCGACGATAGTTCCAAGCAACTTGTGAGGGGAAGCAAGGTGTATTACTGTATTTTCTATGAAATTGAACTAGCCAACTTCGTTTTCTAGCAAATTTCTTGTTATTAACAATACAACACACTTACTTCTATGGGTTTTCAGAATATATTGTCCATACGTTGAATGGGAAGGGGGGAGGGCAGTTTATTATTTTTAGACATGCATTACGAGGCCATAGTGCAGGGGCAAAAAGTGGGGCAAAAGTGTGGGAGGCAACTGCCCCCTCCACGTTCCCTTAATCGTCGCCACTGTTCGAAATTAATTAATTATGCGTAGTTGTTTTGAATCTGCTGTACGAAACCATGTTTACATGTAGAATAGTCTGAACCACAGAGAGGGGAAATAAAAGAGCGGTGGTAAACAACACTGGTGCCACGGAAGTTTGATTTCTTCTAATAGTGATTTTCGGCACACAAACTATATACGCCCCTGTTCTGTACCCATCAATACAATAAAATAGTAAGATGAAATTAGGTTTATCTTTCTCTGATTGAACTTTTATCAAGGGCTTTTCCAGCCCCCTAAATCAGAGGGTTTGCGCACGCCTATGCTACTAATGACCAGGGCTGTCAGGTGACTGAAGCTATGAATGGTTTTTATATTCATTACACGGGTCAACAAAATTATACTTATTTTTTCTTCTTCTGTATTCTCTTCGTTTTCAATTCTCTGTTTATTTCAAATCTCGAAAACTGTACATCTGTTTCTCCAATATTCTTGTCAACAACTGAGAATTCAAGATCGAGCTTTCGGGGTGAAATGCATTGATTATTTTTTAATATATTTGTATTACCGTTACTGCATCAGAAATTAAATGAATGGCATATTGCAGAAGGGACCTGAGTCACTTTTGCACAATTCTGAGAAAAACAAGAAAAAGCGTATATTATTGATAGTGTAAGAAAGAAATGTACCGCTGTTGGCTCAAATATTCAGCATAAAGAATAGTTAATTTTGCAACCCTCAATTCGGCTCCCCGCCGTATGCTGCTAGAGACAGTGGAGATGAAAAGGTTGTGACTCCGGTACCTTTCTAAAAGTGGAAACTTTGAGAAATAAGACGAGAAATATCCTACAAACGCCCGTTTGTTGTTGCCACATACGCTGTATATGCCACAGAAAATTATAGATTCATCAATAAATGACAGTGTACTGCACTTTCTGGACTTTATTGTCGGTGTTTGAAGTACAATAATGTACGAGCTCATACATGCATGTGTTATTCTACATCTGAGCCTGTTTCATTGCCGTGTGTAGTGGGCCACTGAAGAATATCTTCATAAAATCCTTTGACGTCATCTGGTACATTCGAGAAGGCAGTTCGTATGTCCTTCAATTTAGTAAGCTTGATCGGCATACGTACAACTGGGAACGTACGTGGCGTAGGAATTACAATTCTTGCATCTTTGGACAGATAGAAGGTGTGAGACGTCAAACCTTTGATGAATTCGGAAACTTTGACAGTACCCTTATGTTCAACATAGTATTCGAAGTAATGATACTTGGAAATCTGAAAATACTGCCTATTCTTGTAGGAACACATGGTAGTTTTCACAGATGCCACAGTAGACATGAGGCCACAACGATGTTACTGGTGTCAATAAGTTTGACAGTATTTTTACCGCCCGAGCTGCATTACAGATTAGCGTACACAGTTCGTACAACGTATAAATACGGCTAAGTTTATTGCAGAAAGGGAACCGAGTCAGTGACTCAGGTACCTTTCTGCATTAAAGTACACTTTTCACTGTGCATTTTCTTGGCTATAGCCTCGCGTGACTGACGCCCTTTCTGCACTAATAGATGTGTCTGTAACTAGGAAAATCAAAAATACCATTAACTCCGATACCTCAAAAATGTGACTCAGGTCCCTTTCTGCAATAAGCAATTCAAATGCAGTTTCAGTCAATGTAAATGTGTCCTGAGGAACAACAGGAGTAGATTCAAGGTTCAAAATTGTTTTGGTAACAAAAAAAAACACAGTATGTATTTGAATTTTACATTACAATTAATTTCATAAGTCTATTTTGGTATTCCTTTGTTTTGGTAACAAAAAACCTACTGCACGTTACCACACTGTAAATTACCAATTCAACAGAGAAATAAATTATGTCAAGTGCCCACTTCGAACCTTTCGATTTAGCAAGTTTTTCTACAGTTAAGATGAGGAGTGTAGATTCTTAAGGAAAAAGATATTATTTTCTTCCATTGATACCTTGCGGAATCGTGAAGTAGTTTACTTGGGAATATTTAAAAGAAATTTAAATTTAGAAGATAGAATTTATCCCAAGCATGGAAGGGCAGGGTTGTTAGGTTCAGGAATTTTAAATAAATTCAATTCCTGTCCAGGAGAAAAATCTGCAAGTGAAAATGGGTTCTGGACCGTAAAGAATCTTTTTATCTGTAAAGTATTTCAGTTCGGTCCATGAAACTTTTTCCGGAACAATTTCAATACTGTCCAGGAACATTTTCATCCGGATCAGTTTAAATCCAGTCAAAGTTTCGTATTGAAATGAAACAATATGGAATTTGAACTGCGAGGAAAAAATTCCGGTTCTGTCGCGGAACCCATTAGAATTTGTGGGTTCCTGGACTTTAACAACCCTGGGGAGGGATGAGGGCGTTGAAATCTCTAGCTACTTACTATATGTACTTTTAGGGAACGAACTGTTGAATTTGTTAAAACAACCCGAGATTTGATGTGTGAATTGCGTGTATGGATAATCTGAAAGAAAAAAACGCATCGCTGTATCAATTTCTATAATCTCCTGTATATGTGCAGAATGACACAACGAGACCTCATAAAAATCTATTATACTTAAAATCAAAATACAGTTCACTACTTCCATTGCATAATCTTATGCAGGAAACTCTTAGACTTAACACAATTTATACGTTCAGCCGCTAAATACATATTTCTAAATGCAACACAAATAGAAGTGAGAACATTTTTTAGAGGAAACAATAGGCTATGTAGTTATCGGTTAATAACATGGTTTGTTGTTGGTAAGTATTACATCACATAATCTGGGTCCATGTTTTGTGAAAATTGCAAACTTTCTTGAACTTTCTCGACATACACACAAAAGAAAATAGCTTTCTTCGACACGATGCGCTTCCTTGATGAAATAAAAAATGCTGCTGTAAGTACCCCAACAGAAAAAGTGGGAATATTCTTACAGATGAAAGAAAATTTACAAATTTTTGCTCTTCGGTTAATTGTCTTCCACTGGTGAATACTCCATATACGCAGGGGTAGTGCGCACATATTTCAAATACGAAGGGGTAGGTGGTGGGTGTTTTGTAGATTCCGCTACCCCTCTTTCGAAGGAAGTGTTCGCCACTTCAAAATAGTTCTCATGTTTCTCCAGCCGGACACTGTGGCCGAGTGGTTGTCGACCTCCGTGGCGAAGTGGTTAGCAGAGCGCGCTACAACGCTAGGAGTTCCGGGTTCGAGGCATGGGTATTTGTGATTGTGTGTCCTGAAAAGTCCTGAAATAGAAATATAAATGAATGAAATCTGATGGGGGAAAAAAAATAAAGTGGTTACCACATTGCTCTGCGAGGCCAAGGGTCCCGGGTTCGAATCCCGCTCGGGCTTGGTTTTTTGTGAATGTCCATTCTTCAATTTCATCATTTCATCACTCATCCCCATCTTCGCAAATTAGCCAAGAGGCACAAAACGCGAAGTAAAATAAACTAAATCAAACAATCATATTTCTTCATGGGAATAGGGTGATTTATATTGGCCCATGATCTAGTGTTGAAGCTAATTTCTCATGATACACTCCTATCACCTATTCTAGGAAACAATGACATTGAGTTTGTATTATACTCCATTAAACTAATAGATAGGAATCTGATCTTTTAGTAATTCATATTGTGTGTATTGAAATTGATGTTAAAACCATGTCAATATATTAAAAATTCAAGATTTTACAAGATATCAAAAGTCCATGTATATCTCAGAAGATGCCCTCAGCACTCGGTTTTCTTTAACATCCCGATCTGCCCCTTTCTTTACCTCATTTGATTGATTGATTGATTGATTGATTGATTTGGTGTTTTAAGTCCACTTTATGCAAAGTAAGGCCAATCGGTACTGGACCTACAGTTTAAAGAGGGATCAGAACCACTATGTGCCTCCACCGGGTATCGAACCCGGGACCCCTTAATTACAAGTTGATGATGCTACCACTACGCAAGCAGGGAGGCCATATTTATGAGTAAAGGAAGTAATTAGACGATTGAAAAAATTGCAACTTAATGCCAAGTAAATTAGCCTGATAGGTATAAGCTCGTTGGCTCCTGTTGCATATGGGAATAATATATAGTGGCCATATTGGAAATACGCTAACTTGTATAGTGGTAGATTTCGCCATTGTTTGCTCTAGGTATTTGGCTATGCGATGCTGTCTAAAGAAATTGGTTTGAAATTTCTTGTAGTTTCGAGTCATTGCTGAACTAATTGTTTAATATGTATTTGCTGTAAAAATAATTAAGAAATTTCAAGTTGAAACTTGATCTCCATTTGTAATAATATTACGTTTTACAATTATAATAATTTAGGAAAGGATCACAATTTATCGTTAACATCATTTTCTCAGAAAATTTTTGACACTTATTTTACTTTTTCTTTACAACTTCTTTACTTTTCTCTCTTAATTTCGTTCTGCGTGTCGATGTCCCAAGAATTTGATTCTATCTATTTACATAAAGAGACATTTAATTCGCAGTGTCCTCTGTTATTCATCTCTCTAGTATCTATCGAATCAACGTAGTATTACACTCTGTTCAGGTAAACTATGGAGCAAGTTAAAAAAAAAAGCAAGTCTCTGCGAAAGTACTGACTCGAGAGGGCTCGACCAATGAACTCATAAGAGGCCTTGATCAAAGATTCCCAAAACAGAGTGTAATATGCGAGGGATGTTCATTTTCTTCTGTGTTTGACATCTGGAATATCCCTCTTGAATTGCTAACAGTGATCAGAAGCATTCTTGTACTCCACTTTTCCTGGTACATCATTTTTCATGGCTGAAACGTCTTGAGGTAAACGCTCCCGGCACAGAGATAGTCAGGGAAGAATTCCAAGAAGTAGTGTGTTTTGTGCTATAACCAGTGCCGGAAAGTATGAACCCCCCTCTGGCAGATTTGGCTACACTTAAAACAGGCTCAATATGCCCATATGAGCTTTTTGCTCAAGTGTGGAACCCTGCCTAATCCAAGATTTTTGTGAAAATGCCCTCGGGAATTTCCTGAGAAAGTATGACCCCCCTCAGATTGATTTGCCTACACTTATAAAAGGCACTTCTGTGAGATTGTTGTCCATAAACCTGTCAAAAATATGCCCCTCTTGATATTTTCTTTGGCCACACCTAAAACTACGCCAAACGTATTAACACACACTCACCCACCCCCCACCCCCCCCCACACACACACACACCCACATACACCCACACACACCCACACCCACCCACACACGCCCACACCCACCCACACCCACCCACACCCACCCACACACACCCACACACACATACACCCACCCACACCCACACCCACCCACACACACACACACACACCCACACACACCCACACCCACCCACACACGCCCACACCCACCCACACACACCCACACCCACCCACACCCACCCACACACACACACATACACCCACACCCACCCACACCCACCCACACCCACCCACACACACACACACACACATACACCCACATACACCCACACCCACCCACATACACCCACACACACATACACCCACACCCACCCACACACACACATACACCCACATACACCCACACCCACCCACATACACCCACACACACATACACCCATACCCACCCACACCCACCCTCACATATTTACTTCCGGTCCACTTGTGGCCTATTTCTGCTTTATTTCTGTTGCATTATGTTTTGCAACAAATTATTACCTAATATTATGCAATAAATTATTAGACACGTGTTGTTTTCTGATTGGTTGGTTATGACATAATGTGATGACGTGTTAAATTCTGATTGGCTTATTGTTTCAGATATTTTCAATGCGGTCCGAGCTTAGGGTATATAAAGAGATTTTGCATTGCATATCAGCCAGTATTGTGAGAGTTGTTGAAGAGTAAGGGTGTGTTGTTCCAGTGCTGCTCATATTTTTTAAACACAAAAATATTGCAGATTTGTATAAATTGAATTACAAATCTATTTGATTTAATATATAGAATTTTTAACAACCTGTCATAGGTTTATTAAGTATAAAGTTTTGATTTGGACCCCAAGAAATTTTATATAAATACCAAAGCCAAAAATATTAACACACATACACACATACACACACACACAAAATATACAAAACACACTGCTGAACCCAACTGATATTTTTTATTAAGCATAGAATTTTGATTTGGACCCCAGGAAATTGTATATAATAAACAACAACAAAAATGCCAAATCAAAAATATTGTAATCAATGCAATAAGAATATATCCAGCCCCAATTGGGCTAAGCATCAAAAGATTTGTAATCCAGACAAATGCAGAACTCCCACAAAAATTTGCCCTAAATGCCATAGAGAATATAGCATGCAATACTTCACATATACACATAAAGGTACTTGCTCTGCACAGTCATCAACATTGCCCCCACAACCATCTACATCTGGTCTGAAAAGGAAGCATGAAACACCTGTTAATGCTTCACCGGCAAGGCAGCCACGCTATGAACCCATTCATAGCAGTTTTAATGGCCAATTAAGGGATCACTGTTTTGTATCAGAGCCAAGATGTGGTATTAAGAATTTTTTGAACAGTGTAAATCCAGATGTGCAGGCAATTCTAAATGCACAAAATGGCTCTTATAAGCTATCTCTCAAATTGTTTACACAATATAAGAAGCCAAATGGCACAAAATTTACACAGCCCCACATAACAGAAACTGTACCGGTATATTCAAATGCAAATTCAGACAAAATAATAAGCAGTTTGATAGATCAATTGAATATTAAACACTCTGAATTTGCAGCAAAAGAGTCTGGATGGAGCCTATGCGGATCTTCACACAAGTTATATGTTAATATTTCTGAATTCAACCCATTACAAGGTTCCACTTATGTGCCATTATCTGCCAATATCAAAAACAAAACAGCCGTGGTTAATATAAAAAATAATGACCAGAAATGCTTTTTGTGGTGTATTTTAGCTGCTTTGTATCCAGTTTCAAGGAATCCTGAGAGAATAACTTATTATAAACAACATGAAAATGATTTTGATGAGGCAATGGAGGGTTTAGAATATCCAATGTCTGTCAAGAATATTGATAAATTTGAAAAAAAGGCCAGGAATATCAATGGAAAACAATTATCTATTAATGTATTTATTTGTTCCACTGGCCGTGACAACTGCTTGATAGATCCTCTCAGAATCAGTACACTTGATGATGAATCTGCAATTCCGATTGATCTGCTCTTAATTAAAGGGGATGGCACATATCATTACACTCTGATACATAATCTTGAAGCTTTAGTCAGAACACAACTAGACAAATTTAATAGAACATTTAAGTTGTGCAGAAGATGTTTGTCTGTATTTGATGGTAGAAAAATGGTGAATGGTGTTTGTGAAGTGAATGCAGAAATTGCTAAAAACAAGTTAATTGAGCATCTGAAATACTGTGGCAACGATAAACCTGTTCATATGCTTATGCCTAACCCAAGTGAAAATGCCAAATTCAAAAAGTTTGAAGCCCTGTTGGAACACCCAGCATATATAGTCTGTGATTTTGAAACAAACCTCAAACCTCTTGCATTCTGTAGCCCAGATCCTGATGAACCTTCAATTACACCATACCAGTTACATGAACCTTCCAGTTTTTATTATGTGGTTGTACAGGATGGGGTTGTTAGTAAAGAAGATTTATACATGGGAGCAGATGCCATCAAAGAATTTGCACATAGAATAGAAAATGAGTGCCATGACATAGCATCTAATGTCTTATTAAAATCAAAACCCATGTTGCCTTTAACAGAGGATCAGATTGAAGATTTCAATAATGCAGAAAAATGCCCGGTATGTGATTCTGAATTTTCAGATGCAAATATCAAGGTTCATCACCATTCTCATACAGATGGTAAATTCTTAATGGCCCTGTGTAATAGCTGCAATATTCAGATCCAGAGACCAAAATTTGTCCCCATATTTTGCCATGGTGCATCCAATTATGATTTTCATCATTTGATCAGGTACGAGGGGTTTAACAAGCAGAATTTAAATATTTTAGCAGAAAATAATGAGAAATATATTGCCATTAACAAAATAATTCAAGTTAATGGTGTTTCTATTCACTTAAGATTTCTTGATTCATACATAATTTTATCGGCTAGCCTGGCTACACTGGCCACTCAATTATCTGATGATCAATTCAAAATCACATGTGCTTTGTTTCCAAATCAGGACCTGAAATTAATTAGGCGGAAGGGTGTATATCCATATGATTATGTTACAGATTTTTCTAAATTTGATGAGTGTTCTCTGCCACCACAACAAGAGTTTTACAGCAAAATCAGAGCATCTGGAACCACTGAAGATGATTATCACCACGCCCAGTTGATGTGGAACAATTTAAAATGCCAGACATTTGGTGATTATCACAGGGCTTATTTAAAACTTGATGTCACTCTCTTAGCTGATATACTTCAGGCATTCAGAAAATCTTCCATGCAAAATTATAAGCTGGATCCAATGTATTTTTACAGTGCTCCGGGCCTAGCATGGTCTGCAATGTTTTTAAACACTAAAATGCAATTGGATCTGATCCAGGATCAAGATATGTATCTGTTTATGGAACAATGTATAAGAGGAGGCATGGTGCAATGTTCTCAGAGATATGCCAGAGCAAATAACAAATATATTCCTGATTATGATCCAGCACTGCCATCAAATTATATACTGTATGTAGATGCCAACAGCCTCTATGGTTATGCCATGATGCAAAAACTGCCATATGCAGGGCTTGAGTGGGTCGAAGATTTCAATATTGATGATCTTAAGGATTTTGATGACAGTAACTATGGCCTGTTCTTAGAGGTTGATCTGACAATTCCAGATAATTTACACAACACATTTTCTGATCTGCCCCCAATTCCCGAGGTTAAGTGTTCACCTGGCTCTAAACAGAAGAAATTGATGATGACTCTAGAGCCGAAACAGGATTATGTCATATATTACAAAAACCTCCAGTTCCTGATGAATCATGGTGTTCAAGTGACCAAAGTTGGAAAAGTTTTCAGGTTCAGGCACTCAAGATGGTTGAAGCCATATATTGATACAAACACAGAGCTTCGAACATCTGCAATGAGCCAATTTGATAAGACCTTGTTTAAATTTGATGGTCAATTCAGTGTATGGCAAAACAATTGAAAATGTCAGAAAACATATTGATGCTAAAATAATTACTGACCCCAGCCGGAGCAAAAAATTGATTGCAAAGCCCAACTTCAATTACAGAAGAATTTATGATGAAAATATGGCACTTTTCAACATGAATATTAAGTTTGATAAGCCTATTTATGTAGGGGCTGTGATATTGGAATTGGCCAAATTACACATGTTAAAATTGTATTATGATGTGTTGAAACCTTTTTATGGTAATTGTGTAAAATTGATGTACATGGACACAGATAGTTTTGTTCTTGATATTCAAACAGAAGATGTTTATCAAGATATGGCACAGCCTGAATTGTTTAAATATTTTGATACCACTGAACATTCAAAAATTAAACCCCACAACAAAAAGGTGCCTGGCAAGTTAAAAGATGAGACACTTGGTGATGTTATTGTGGCATTTGCTGGGTTAAGAGCCAAGATGTACAGTTTTGAAACATGTAGTGGTGCTGTTGCCAAAAAGGCCAAGGGCATTGGCAGAGTGATTGTTGACAAAGAGCTTGAATTTGAGGATTACAAAAATTGTCTCAAATCATGTAGCACAATCAGAACATCAGAAAATAGAATTCAGTGTGTGGATCACTTATTGACTACAAATATTGTAAGAAAAGTGGCTCTGGACCCACATGATGATAAGAGATGCATTTTATCATGTGGCATACATACTTTACCATGGGGGCATTGTGATTTGAAAAATGGCAATCAATGCCCAATTACAGAGCATGATTTGAAATAAATAAACATGCCTATGAACTTATTTGGTTTCAAAAAACAGGCTATTATGGAGCTGCCAACACCACAACCCTCTTCTGATATAATATCTAAACTAAGTGGCTTGTTAATTATTCATCTGAACAGCATACTTACAGATGTTGATGATGAAACAGGTAAAACATTGTACATATTTAACAATAATTTAAATCATTATCAATTACCTGTAGGTGGGCAATTACAATTTATTACAACCCCTGAGGGTGATGTCAAGATTTCAGTAGGGAGAAATATTTATAGAATTAAGCACTCAAACATGATTTCTGGCACTGTATATACTGTTTCTGCTGGTGACTGCTTATATATTGAGGTCCCGGGATCATATGACAAGCTTATACCCTTTTTTATAGAATTAAGAATCAGATATTCAATAATAAATAACCACTAAAACAAAAATTCCTAATGATATATTTGGCCATACAAGACATGAAGATCACAGTGATGAGATTCTGATGCTTGATGTCAGAGTCAAAAAATTAAGAAGTGATTTACAAGCTTTACAAACCACACTCAATGCCAGTCTTCAACTAGAAATTACAAATTTACAATCACAATGCATGAACCCTCTTCTTAAAATTGATTCTGAACTCAAATTATTGCTTCAGAAATATACTGATTTGGCCACATTAGATAATTTTCAAAGTTTAGAAGAAGCTGTAGCAGCTCTTCAAGCCAAATTTAAGACCCAGGCCACCAACTCTGAGCAATTGAAACAGCAATTGGAAGAGCAGATAAATAATGTCCAGGCACAGCTCCAAACAATTGTCAAAAGCATAAAATCACAAGAAGATTTTGATCTAGTGATTTCCACTCTAAAAGAACAGATTCAATCACTCCAAATACCTAATCTGGACCCTCTGAACAATGCCATAGCCGAGGTTAAAGAAAAAATTGAGACACTTGAAAATTTTATGAACAACTTGCCATCTTCTGATGCTTTGAGTGCAATAACTCGGAGTGTTGCAAACATCAAGCTGCAACTTGAAACATATGAAGATTTTGGAAAAATTCAAAGTACCATAACCCATCTTGAGGGTACAATAGCAGCAGTGCAAAGTGATTTGACAAATATACAAGAATCTCTAGAATCCCGCCTGCCCGGTATTGTAGACACCCTTGTAAGTGTCCAGCAACAGATCACAAAGCTTGAAAACCTCAACACTGAATCTGAACTATCTCATTTTCATCACTTGATCGATGATATCCAAAAAAAACTTAAAATTTTACAACAATCAACACCCACTCAGGCAGATATAGCCCTGCTCCAAAATGCTATGCAAAATGTGGCTGATGCTTCTGAATTAAATAATGTGAAATTGGCACTTGAATCTTTGCAAAATACTGTAACAAATCTGCCTACATCACAGGAACTTAAAAATATTAAGAGGGCAGTGAATCGCATATTGAAATCAGAAGATATCAAGAATATCCAGACAGAGATCAAACAACTTACTCAGACAGTGGCCACTCTACCAACCAATCAACATATTAATGAACTGCATGCCCTGTTTGAGGATATCAGAAGACAGGTCCATGATCTTACTGCTCAAAATTCAAAATTGGCAGTTATTGAAAATTTGCAACAAATTGTAGCTAATATCAAGCAACAGCTAGGGACCATGGAATCCAATCAAGCAAATGCTCTGTCTGTTTTTGCCACCCAGCTTCAAGAGATTGTGCAACAATACAAGAAACTTGTTGTGGACACAAAAATCAAGCCAGGCCATGATGATGTTGTTAGGACCATCAATGAGCATCTTGAATCTGTAACAAGCAGATTGCTTACAGCAGAAAAAGAAATAACAGGCATAATCGAGAATCCAAAACATACAGTAATTCTTGAATTGTACAGCATCCCCAACAAAGAATATGATTCACCATTTACACCAGGTGGCAAAATATATATGCTGTCCCCTGCACAATTTTATTACCAGTTTTTTGTTGGGGGCACACTGAGACCAATCAAGATAAAATATTGGCTACAACCACAGGCACACCACTACCCCACCTTATCAATAACAAATGCTGACAACAAAGCAAAAATCACCAGTGTAGAGTTAGAGGATTTTACAGATCCCAATACATTAGAAACAGCCTATGCTGAAGATGATGGCTCTCTGGAATTTAAAATACAAATAGGGGACAAATTATATTTAGAAAATCCTGTAGTATCAGCTGCTGAACACCCCATAGTTACAATATTCTTGTTTTCATATTATGTCTAGAGAAATTATTGTTGATGAATTACACAGACAAGCCAGACATAATTTTAAGAGACTGCCAGTAGTCACAAAAGGCATAGATGATTTATGGCAAGGGGACTTGATTGAGATGGCAAGTGGACAGTTGAAAAACTTAGACAAAATCAACAAGGGCTACAAGTATCTACTCACTGTAATAGACACATTTTCAAAATTTGCCTGGGCTGTGCCACTCAAATCCAAGACTGGAAAATGTGTTACAGAAGCCTTCAGGACAATCATCAATCAGAGTGGAAGATCACCGCGCTATTTGCAAACAGATAATGGCAAAGAATTTTATAATTCTGTGTTCCAACAATTTATTAAAAGCCAGTCAATACAACATTATTCGAGTTACAGTGATCTCAAGGCCTCAATTGTAGAGAGATTCAACAAAACCCTAAAAAATCTTATGTATAAACAATTTACACTTCAAGGTAATTATAAATGGCTTAATATTCTTCCAGAACTTCTACATAAATATAACAACTCGGTCCATTCCACAATCAAAACGAAACCCTCTGAAGTAACTTCATCTGATGAGCAAAAATTGATCAGGACTGTTTATTATCCTAGATACCAGCCAACAACAAGAAAGGCCAAATACAAGGTGGGTGATCAAGTAAGAATCAGCAAATATAAGCACTTATTCAAAAGAGGCTTTACAAGAAACTGGAGCACTGAATTATTTACAGTGGTTCAAGTTAAACCTGGGACCCTTAACACATATATAATAAAAGATCACCGAGGAGAAATTCTCAAAGGCAGATTCTATGAAGAAGAACTCAGCAAAACTAAACAGCCTGACACATATCTCATAGAAAAAATCATCCGCAGAAAAGGCAACAAGTTATTTGTCAAGTGGCTAGGACTTCCAGAACCCAGCTGGATCGATGCAGACAAAGTGATAATATCAGCACCTGGGATGTTATAAAAAGGCTGCCAGAACCTGAACAGCAGATTAAGAGAAATGGCAAGTTGCTGCCTGAAAATATTAGATGTCTTATTGTTGGGCCATCGGCTTGTGGTAAAACTACACTAATGATCGATAATTTTTTATTGGCACCCAACTGGTTAGACTGGAAAAACAGGCACTTGTATGTCTTCTCTAAGAGCTTGGAACAATTAAAATATCAGCAGCTGATGAAGCTATATGATGGATTGGATATTGCCACTTTTGAATCAGATGTTAAGCCACTTCATGAATGTCTCGATAATTTTGTTGTTGTGTTTGATGACATTATACTGGATAATCAAAACAAGGTTAGAAATTTCTTTACACAGGGCCGACACAAAAACATTGATTGCTTCTACCTGGCACAGACTTTTTCTAAAATACCGAAGCAGCTCATGCGAGACAACAGCAATTTTATATGTGTGTTTCATCAAGATCATACCAACCTCAAACACATACATGATGAATATGTAGGTGGGGACTTGAGCTACAATGATTTTTCCAAGATTTGCAGTGGGTGCTGGAACCAGGACAGTTATGGGTTTGTCACAATTGATATGACAAGAAAACCCAATAGTGGCAAATACAGAAATAAAATCAACAATTTTCTAGACATTGAAACATATATAAATAACCATGAAAAGGCCAATCATTGATGATCTTAAATTAAGAGATTATCTTGTAAAAAGATTTAAGGGATGGAAATCACAGAACCGAGGAATTTATGAACAGAACAGCCTATTATTGATGCTATTAGTGAATTAGGTAAAAATATCAAAACTGTTACAGAGCAAAATCAAAATTTGATCACAGAGCTTGTACCTGTAGCTGCAAGGAACATATTAGATTATCAAATCACCCCACTTTCCAGTATTCATACACCTAGTCCTGTTGCTCCTCGAAGAATTGAAGCTACTCTGGATCCTATTGAATTGGGTCTTCTTGCTCAAAAATATTTAAGCACATCTAAAGACAACAAAGATGAGGTTTTTGGCTTATATTCCGACACAGAGCGTGATGGTAGTATCATACATAGAATTGGCAATTTCAGAGTAACATTTATGGGAGATGATCTAATTGTATATTCAGAATCTCATCTTGGAGAAAAGGGTGGTTTTGTTAAATATCCCGGCACACCTGGGTTGTGGGAACTGATGACTGGGAAAAGGCCTGGCAGCTATACAGATCAAGATTATGAGCACTACAAGGAAATATTAATAAAATCAGATGCACTATACCAGAACAATGATCCCACAGAAAAAAGAGTCAAGTCTAGCAGTGGAGCAAAATACAACAATTTAATCAAACCCATATGGTCACAGATCAAGACTGGTAGTGGAATCAAACAATACAACACCCTGCCTAAAGAATTTGTATGGGTTGATGATGTCAGGATACTTGTAGATAGGTTATTGGTGATAGCTGGGGAGGAAAATGCTGGCAACCACAATTTTTACAATGAAAAGGTTGGAATTATGGACATGATTAGCACAAAATTGTCTAATTTTATAGTGAATGACACTAAGGGGATTGGATATCTTATAAAAATTATTAATACTCTACCACCTAAATTTTGGAATATTTCTGAGGGCCGGGGGTTGGTTAATGACATTATAAACAAGCTGCCATTTGAACTACATATTCCAGGCTATCAGTATTGTGGTCCAGGCACAAAATTGGACCATAGATTAAACAGAGGTGATCCTGGTGTTAATCCCCTAGATGCTGCTTGTAGAGACCATGACATAGCATACAACACACATTCTGATCTTGACAAGAGACATGTTGCAGACAAGAAATTAGAAGAGGCTGCATTTGGTAGATTTGTAAGCAAAGATGCTTCTTTAAGTGAAAAAATAGCAGCATTGGGAACCACCATAGCTATGAACACCAAACAAAAACTGGGGTGGGGGTTGTGAATATGTATATAATAAACCTAGAATGAAGGCCAAGGGTGTTATGTATCAAATACCTTATGCAGGTCTTAAATCTCTTAAAACTATTGATAGCCTTTTAACCAAAAAGCAGCGCAAGAAAAAAAATTCTTGTCTTGCAAAGGGCCATGGTATGAAATTGTTGCTTAGTACCCCCCAATTAAAAAAATTACAACAATCTAGAAAAAATCACATGTAGGTGGTTTCATATTTACTATCCCGGCCATCTTAGCTGCTCTCGGGTCTGTTGGGAGCTTGGCTGGGGGATCAGCTGCCATAGCAAAAACAGTAATAGATGCCAAAAAGATTAAGGCAGAATTAGATGAATTGAAGCGCCATATCCTGGCCATTGAGAAACAAGGCAAAGGTGTTAAGAGAGCCATGAATAAGTTTAAAAAAAACAAGAGCCGCTTACAAACCAAGATATTGAAGCTTTAATCAAGCCACTGGGCATCAAAAATTTTTGAGGTGTGTACATGTCTGATTCTTTGCCAGAACAACCACTCAACAAAGAGTGTGGCATTGTTAATTTGGATAAGTACAAAAATCAGGGCACTCACTGGATTTGTTATCTTAAATATTTAAAAAAATGAGGCATTTGTGTTTGATTCATTTGGAGGTGATCCACCTGAAAATTTAGTAAAATATCTAAAATCAGCTAATCTTTATTACAATAATGCCCGTGTTCAAAACTTCAAAGATGTTAATTGTGGACATTTGTGTTTATCTGTTCTTAGATATATGTCTCAAATAAATAAACCATCAATTGAAAATTTTCAAAAGGCCTTGTGGTATTTAAAACATCATGGGGGTATTCCATCTCACCAGCCAAAATTCAATATTGAAACTCAGATTACATGATGATATAGTGTATCCCAAAACAATAGCTCTCAGAGCATTTTATGGCATGTACTTGATCCCTAATATTACACACCACAACAACAAAATTGCAGTAGGGGATCAAAAAATTGCCATCACTCCAAGGCAATATAATCTGTCCACTCTAAATGCTCAATTACCCAGAGGTATAGTATTAACTCAAAATTCTGTCACTCACAGAGTAGAGATTGTATCTGCTACAGAAACAGTGGATCTGGGTACTATAGGAGAGCTGTTAGGCTTTGAGAACAACACAAAACTTGAACCAGCCATCAAACACACTGCTATTAATATACCTAAATTCTTAGCCATAGAGACTCTGAATATTCACTGTAATGTGGCCGAGGGTATGATCACCAAATCAAATGGCATAGGCACTCACAAACAAACTGGCATCATTGCAACATTCAAACCTAATTCTGAATTTATGGAGCCAATCATCTACACTCCATCCCTAACATTATATTTTCCTGTGTGCCATAATAGAATAGATTATATTGAATTGATGGTCACTAATGAAAAAGAAGAATTAGTTGATTTTGCTGGAGCCACAACAACTGCAATCATAGAGATTAATATTTAAATAAAAATACATACAAAAAAAATGGAAAATATTGAGAGTTATGAGCTACAATCATTCCCCCCAAACAGGAGGACATTTGCAAATTTAAATCAACCCAACACAGAGATTGAGGTTGATCTTGATGTAGGGGATGGCTTTATACACCCCCACAGAGCAGATCTATACATCAAATTTGATGTTGTAAAGCTCGATGGTACAGATTATCCGGCAAATTCAAATATAAGATTGGTGGACAATTTTGTGCCGCATCTGTTCTCTGAAATTGAGATCAGAAAGCATGGTGTTGTTATAAACAGAGTGGATTCACCCTGCATTACCTCCACAGCTTTGGCCACACTAAAATTATCCAAAACCGAGGTATCATACTACAAAATAGGTGGATTTGAGGCTGGTGATAAAATTATATCTAAGAGCCACACAGTGCTGTTCCCTATGCGCCTGTTGCAAGGATTCTTCTCAGATTACAAAGATATTATGTGGAAGGGTGGTTTAAGAATCACATTTAGAAGAGCTGCCAATGATAATAATGCTTTGATGAGGTACAGCACATTAAACTCTACAGGGAAAGCTCTGCCCAATACCCTACCTGATGAGGGCAAATGCATTATTCAGACTATGGAGCTAAGAATCCCAGTTGTTGAATATGAAGCCAGTTATGCTCTTAAATACAAAGCTGATATAATAAAAAATCCACAGATTCCTTTACAATTTTATACATATCAATGTGTACAGAAGCCCGCAACTGGTACTTATTATGAGTTTGATGCTACAAATTCATTCTCCAGTATACAATATGACATGCCGGATTTTGTGGTGGTTCTGTTTCAGACTGGAAGACACAATAATCAGGAAAAAAATTCAAGTAGATTTGATAACTGCAACATCAAGAACATATATCTTAAAAATGGCAGAAATGAGGTATTCCCTAGAGAAAATTATAATTTAGACATGTCCAAGGATGATTTCCTTAAATTATATAAAGCATTTACAGCATACAAAAGGGTCACTACTGGCAATACTGACATGTATTACACACCAGATGAATTCAAAACACAGAGACCCATGTTTGTCATCAATGCTTCAAAAAGGAAACAAGTTGTGGTGAATGACAGGACAAACATTAAAATTATCTGTGAATTCCATGAGGCATTACCTGATGACACCATATGTAGTGTTATTCTCATAGGTGAAAAATCATATGTTTATGATGTAAGAAATGAGAGAGTCACAGAGCAATTCTAGAGGGGCTCTGCATATTACATTGTTTTAATATTAGATAAACAAATTGAACCTGGTCTCCAATTGAACTTAAACCAGAAGTAAATATGTGTGTGTGTGTGTGGGTGTATGTGTGTGTGGGTGTGTGTGTGTGTTAATACGTTTGCGTAGTTTTAGGTGTGGGCAAAAAAAATATCAAGAGGGGCATATTTTTGACAGGTTTATGGACAACAATCTCACAGAAGTGCCTTTTATAAGTGTAGGCAAATCAATCTGAGGGGGGTCATACTTTCTCAGGAAATTCCCGAGGGTATTTTTACAAAAATCTTGGATTGGACGGGGTTCCACACTTGAGCAAAAAGCTCATATGGGCATGTTGAGCAAGTTTTAAGTGTAGGCAAATCTGCCTGAGGGGGGTTCATACTTTCCGGCACTGGTTATAGCACAAAACACACTACTCCAAGAATAAATGTGTTTTCAGGGATATTTCACCCCATATCTTAATGGCTGCAATCTCATAAATTTTCCGCAACGATTTTGAGAGTCCTCTACCGATTTTCCACCTAAGCTTAGGAGATCTTGGAATTTTACATCTTGAAGTAATGTTCTTATTGGGGACACGGTGGGGGGAGGCTATCTCGGCGTTGATTTAACGGCCCTAAACTTGTAATACGATATCCCCCATCTGAATAATGAAAGCCAGCAATATTGAAAAAAAAAACTTCTTGTGAAATAGAGAAGACTCATGTAGTCGAGAATGGGTGATATGTAAAGCACAATAATATATGCTGGGTCGTTACTACAACTTCCGTTGACGAAAATTTCAGGTCTTAACTTTTGCTACTATCGAGATACGTATGTCCACGTTTGTTTTAATGGATCGATTTATTGATTGATTTGGTTTATTTCATTTCCACTTCCGCTAATCGCGACGATGATGATGAGTGATGATATGATGAAATTGATGAACGGCCACTCACAATGAACAGCCAATCTCAGGTCGGGATTCGAAACAAGGACTTCTGCCGTCACAGCGCGATGTGCAAACCACGCCGCGACCAGGGGTCGGCAAAGTTTGCTTTAAGTACAGGTGGGCCAATTGCGAATGAACATAGTATAGTTTAAAGTGGGATATGAACAACTTAGTGTCTCCATGGGGAATCAACCCCGGGACCACTTGATTGCAAGGCGACTGTGTGAGCAAGGAGCCCTCTGAGATACGTCAAGTTCGCTTGGATCAGTTCATTATACGTCTCTTCTCTGTCAGTTTTGGGTAATCGCGACGATGATGATGATACGATGAAATTGATGAAACGGCATTCACACAGAACACCCATATCAAGGCCGGAATTTGAACTCTGGACTCCAGGTGTCCCTGTGCTAACCACTCAACCACGGAGGTCGGCACGTGAGGTGTCCCACGGCCAATCAGATCGACTGAACGAGTATTTCGTTGTTGCGTTAAGGTCGGTATATCAGTCAACCAAATTTTATTTTTATAGCTCTTGTAGTTTCTGAGACACAATTGAGAAGGGTGAACGAACAGACAGACAGGGGAACATGACCGTTGTCTAAGGGTATTTATCATATTTTTCTGATTAACGACAAATACAGAGAATAACAACATTTGCGAACATCAAGTACATTTTCAACTTTGAAGTGGAAATCTCCAACCACATCTCTGTTTAAATCAAATAATTGTCCCGAACAAGACTGCATATTACGAGAGCCAATACTTTGGGCTTAATAGCTGTTACGTGGAACTAGGTCCACCATCTTCCAACGCGTTTCTAACAGTGGGAGAGAACTTCCAGCCCACTGTCACTGGCTTTCACCATGAACGTTACTCATTTTGCGTGTTCATTTTTTTTCGGGTCAGCACCAAGTCACGGATAATTCGAAGTTGGCTCTAGCAGTTCAGTCCGCCCATCTGTCACACGCAGAATCTCAGGAACGATTACATATGGAAATATCCGGTTTTCATCCTGGTACCTTGGCAACGTAACTAACTATCTGTTATCCTCAAATGGGTAGATTTATTGACCTAAAGATCCATGGCATGGCTACGACGTATATTCAGCAATCTAAGGCCGGATTTTGACGAAAGCATTTTCTTTAACATTATTGCTAGCATAAATGCTATGTAAATGCTTCCAAAAATCTTATAGCAGATAGCACTTTACACTATAGCATTTCATGTAACATTTCGGTTAGCTCTTGCGATTACAATGTCTAATACATATCACAAAAAAAGGCACATCGAGTTACACCATTTAAATAACTAAAATATTCTTCCATACGTGTACAGTAAACGCTATAGAATATGTATTTAAGCAGCGCCATTCTTTTGTACCTAATAACGTTTTACACGAAACGTTATTCCTCTCTGTTGAATAGTTATCGGGTTTTAAAAATGTGAAGTGATACATTGTTTACATCTTACGCGGCCGCCATTACAACTGCACTCGTGACCTAGAGGTCGCTTCTGATTGGTTACGCTACGAAAAATGATTCGGACCGAGCCTATCCTTGAGAAATGCCATGAAGGCATCTGAAATGCCATAAATTTTCTCACTTTACACGGTAGTTTTTTCGTCATGGCATAAATGTTACGAAAAATGCTAAGGTTAAAATGCTTTTCATTTAAAGCGGGCCTAACAAACTTTGTCCTCATCTCCAAAATAATTTATTCACGGCAAATTTAGACCACCCGTAAAACATTTACTGCATTAGTCAGGAACGTCAACAGATGTCGCTCTACCAGGGCCGGATTCAAAGGATTTTAAAAAATGCCATCTCAAATTACAGAAAATACAGAAAGATTGTTATTTTTATTGTTAATAACAGGAATAAATTTCAGTTAGTTTATATTCGAAGAGAATCACTTAGACAGAAGAAATTGAGTATAAAATGCAGGTTACGCTTTTATCATATTCTATTATTTATACTTAATCCATAGAATAAATTGTTCTACAGTTTTCAATATTTCAGATATTAGGTGAAACATCAAACAACTTTAGAACTAAAATTTCGTCTTAACTTTCAACCTTTTTTCTTAACCATGTAAAAGTTAATAAATAGAATAAGTGTGCATTTCAGTACACTAACTGCGTGAAATGCAAGGACGATAATGAGTTTGATTTGTTAGCTTAAAGTCCACGTCTTGCACGATTACATTAATCGCTATTGGATCTACAGTTTAATGTGGGATCCGGGTCACTATGTTCATCCACCGAGTATTACACCCACGACTCCTTGATTTGCATGGCAATGACGTTACCACTACGCCATCGAGGAGGCCCCTGAAATGATAATGAAAACAGTTGTGCTGGATATTTACTCATCTAGTGAAGAGTGTTGAAAAGTTTTTGCAAGGATAATAATATTATTGTTATTAATTTGGATAATTGATTGATTTAGTTCATATTACATCGCTTTTCTGCCACTTTTGGTTAATCGCGACGATGAGGATGAATAATATGATGAGATTGATGAAGGAACACTCACAAGGAACACACATGCCTGGATTCGAACCCGGGACTCCTAGCGTCGTAGCTCAATGTGCTAACCACTCCGCCACGGAGGACGGCTAAGTTTGGGATAAAATTGGATTATTGTTGTTAGATTATATTTACTATTGCATAATAATATTCGTAACCATCATAACAATAGTCTTTATTGTTGTTATTTTTTTCTATTCAAGGTTTTGTCAATGAACTGACAGCCCCTACAAAAATTTATGTATACGCCCATGGTTTCAGCACTGGTTTACTTGATTTGACAAAAATCTAGGCTACGATAACAAAAAGTTAAATATTTTTACCCTTCGAAACATCTTGAAGAGCAAAGAGGTTAGAACGAGTCACTTCTCTCGCTGAATCAAGGTTAAAAAAAGCTGTAGAATGCATTCTTGCAATTTCTAATAGACTTATGCAACTCTTTCATCCCAGACAATCAATACTTGAACAAGGAAAAAATATGAATGATGCAAAAAGAAAGACAGGGTGAGCAATCAAGCAACCATCCTTTCATTCTTGCCTCTCCCAAAGAAGGCCAGTAAAGGGGAAAGAATATCGGTCAGTTGGTGTCTGAAGGTCAACAACCTACAAGGTTAAGGCTGCCGTAAGCAACTTTTGACACATGTCTCAGGCACCAAAAGAGGTATTAAGTTTTCATGACCTTGCTAGGAAAGGGAATTGGGACAGGAAAAAAAATGTTGGAGAAAGAGAAGGTGGTTCGGGGACCGAGGGATGAATCCGACAAGAGTGAAAGAGGGGATATGGGGCGTGTCGTTCTTGGGCGAAAGTTGAGGAAGATGTCCTCCCGGTATAAAACGGCCTGGTACCATTGCGGCTGGCATCACAACCTCGCCGTCGAGTCTGAAGAGAGAGTTTGCATCCGACATGGGCATCATGAAAGCTTTGATGGTGAGTGTTTTCCGGATAATCCTGTTCTTACGTTTTGTTATTCTCCCCACGGTTGATCCACTGACCTTGTTGAGTGACCTGAAGGTTCTCTGTTCGAACCTCAACCGTGGCTTTTTTTTAAAAAAAAAAACAAGTGCAGAAGTGTGATAAATTGTGACATATAGGCCGCCAAACACTCGACAATCTTATTTTACGTCGCTTTTCTACATCCCTAGATTAATCGCGACGGTGATGTGAAGCAGTGAATAGTACACAATTGGACAATTACTATGAAACACCCCAGTTTTACCCAGGATTTGAACCTATTAAGCTGAGCCTCCCCAATGGCGCAGTGGTAGCGTCGTCGCCTTGTAATCAAAGGGTCCCGGGTTCGATACCCGGTGGAGGCACATAGTGGTTCAGTTCCCACTTTAAACTGTAGGTCCAGTCCCAATTAGCCTTACTGTGCATAAATAAAGTGGACCTAAACACCAACTCAATCAGTCAAACATATTAAGCTAAGCTCCATGGAGCAACAGCCTTCTATTGGTCAAGGCCTGCCAACCGGCCTTTTCATTGGGTGAATCGAGTGTTCGATTCCCAGTCAAGTACATTTCAGTGCTTAAGACCAAATTTTAATTCTGATTAGGTCTTTTGTGCATAAAGTGGACTTAAATTTAAATATACTTTCCACAGAACATAAAGATGGCTTAAATCTTCGGTGCACGTTCTGTGTAAATGGATTGATAATAACATAGATACACACACTTAATATAGGGCCTCCCCTGTGACGTAGCGTAACGTCGTTGCCATTTAATCAAGGGGTCCCGGGCTCGATACCAGGTGGAGGCACAAAGTGGTTCACATCCCACTTTAAACTGTAGGTCCAGTGTCGATTAGCCTCTCTGTGTATAAAGTGGGCTTAAAAACAAACTTCAAACACACTTACTGTACAAGGTGACCCATAAGTCTGTTTGCATTAGCAGTTCTTCACCTCTTCATTGACTAGTGTAGTAGCCACTTGAGTAGAGCAGTAGTAATTTGAGATGATGTTGTTGTTAGCGAGAGCTAGCTATAAAAAAAAAAACACTGTTCTAGTTAGCAAACAAGTGTACAATGAATATAAAGTTATCTACGGAATAGCGTGTATTTGCACCTCAGAGTTGATGGAAACATGGGCACAAATACAGTGGTGTGGTCGACTTATTTGTGGAACATTTTCCAAACACCGTAACGCCCTCTCTACAAGCTATTCGCAAGTTAACAGACTGAGTCTCGTTCATGTAGGTTATGAAGAAAGTCTTGAAGTTGTAGAGCAATATTTTGTACAAAATCAAGGCGGGAAGCATCACGTGTGCTTGAGGTACCTAGAACCGTCTAATTTAGAAGCCATACAGGTCTCAATGAAGATGAACCTGTTTACATTAATAATGCATTTTTGTTCGCTGACTTTTGGGACACCCTGTACAGCATAATCCTCCTGTCATTCCACAGTTAACTAACAAAATAACTTTGAAATTTAATGTTACATTAAGAGTTTAGATTTCATGAATATTATAATCATGGTTAACTTAAAATACGTAGAAATCGACGTGAAATTAGCAGATACAAATATTATACTCGTACAATAATAGGATATTTGTTGAAACAATTAAAGTTATCCGGAATAAGATACCTGCAACGACAATATATTTTAGTGCATCAGGGACCACATATAAATATTGTCTGTATGTAAAGCGGGAAGGGATGGATGTCGTATTCAGATGGGGTTAGTGATAGGAGTAACCATCTCCCCAATTTGGCATATTCTTTTACATAAAATAAAGGATTCGAATGTATGAAAAGGTGAGCAAACTCTGAAATTGTATGTTAAGGTAAACCTTTTACCCTTCTCCTTCGTTGTGATATTCTTTGTCACGCCACTTGCAGTGTTGCAACCTTAAGTTTAATACTTTATACTTTTAGGAGCATGCCCCCGTGGCGGAGTGGTTAGCACATCGCGCTACGACGTCAGGGCATGTATGTTTGTGAGTCTCCATTCATCATATCATCACTCATCCCCATCTTCGCAAACTAGACAAAAGGCGAAGTAAAATAAAGCGAATCAATAATTATAAGAAATTAATGCAATGTTTACAGGAATCGTAACAACACAAAACAATTCGTTAAATTCTCTTTTGTATGTGCATTGGCGTAATCGAGATTTTTTCTTGGGGGGTGGAATTGTAAAGGTGGATATTACATAGTTTCGTTGTAAAGAGTGGTGGGACAAACCATAAAATGTTCCATAATTACAATTTTCAACGTTCGTCTTAAAGGTTGTTCAAAGACAAACAATTGCAATTGTCATTTTTAAGGCGGGTTTTCAGATAGCACTTTGCTTTTCTCTGAGTTACTTTCATTTGAAACATGTTTTTCTCAACATTTCTGGAGGGGCTGCTCCATTAGCCCCCTTCTACGTGCCCATCTACTTCTAAAATATTGGGATTACGTCAATAGTTTTCGTATTAAATATACGTGTACATCAAAATTAATGAAATATGATATCATCACAAATGGATTCATCAATAAAATATAACCGACAATTAGCATTAATCCTACCTTTATGAAAGCACGTGATCTACTATATCTATAATATTATTACTTAAGTATAAATGAAGTGTACGATAAGATCATTGATTTCAATTCTTTCTTCTGAACTTTTTAATAGTTTTGCTATCTTATTTCTTCTTATTAAGTATATATATATATATTAAATATGTACATATTTTCTCTTGTAGTTGTTTCTATTTGCTTATGTATTTAGCGCTATATTAAAAGTTAGTGCCCTCTATGAAATTTTTTCTAGTTTCTATCAAGTTAAGAAACACAGGTTTTAAATCTAGTTTTCCTGGCACCTATGTCAGCAATTATGACACAGTAATGATTCTCGAAGGCGTACCCATGCTTGTTTTCAAGGGGGGAGCAAAACATTTTTTTCGATGGGTGGAGGACCAAGATATAAGAAACGTTAAACCGACCTTTATGAAAGCTCGTGATCTACTATATCTATAATATTATTACTTAAGTATAAGTGAAGTGTACAATAAGATCATTGATTTCAATATTTCCTTCTGAATTTTTTAATAGTTTTTGCTATCGTATTTCTTCTTATTAAGTGGTTTTCGTAAATGATTGTCGGGGTTTCCTCATTGTTGTAACCGATTTGGGTGAATGACACGGTGAACAAAAATGCACGATATTCTTGAGAAACTCAACAAGTTTTGTTCCTTATTTGTTTCATAGACCTCTGTTTCCAGATTCTGCCGCTAGGCGGCAGTTTTCAAAAATGGCGGATATTGCTAGTGAGAAGGCGTTGTGTGTCCTTGAATATCACGCAACGAGGTCCGTTACAGTTGTGCAACGACATTTTCGTGCGCGATATCGGAAAGATGTACCGTCAGACAATTCGATTAGAAGGTGGTATGCACATTTAAAAGAAAAGGATTGCATTTGCAAAGGCAAAAGCAGTGGTCGACCATCAGTGCCTGAACATGATATGGAGCGAGTTCGTGAAACCTATCTACGGAGCCCGAAGAAATCGATTCCTGCTGGATCCAAGGAACTGAACATTCCGAAGACAACATTATGGAGTGTTCTACGAAAACGGCTCAACTTGAAACCATACCGCCTAAGTCTCCATCAAAAGCTAACACGTAACGACCGTCGTGTACGGGAAACGTTCGCCAGCGATATGCAAAATCTCATGACTGACGATGACAATTTCATCGAGAATTTCGTTTCCACTGACGAGGCGACATTCCACCTTGGAAAAGTAAACACACACAATGTGCGCATATGAGGAACGGAAAATCCTCATCAGTTTGTTGAATTGGTTCGGGACTCGCCTAAAGTGAATGTTTTTTGTGCTGTGTCACAAGAAAAGGTGTACGGTCCATTCTTCGTCATGGAGAAAACGGTTACGGGATTGACATTCCTGGATATGTTGAATGAGTGCCTACTTCCTCAAGTGGAAGAAGATTCTAACACCTTCATCATGCAATTGGATGGAGCCCCACCTCATTTCCACTGTGAAGTGCGATCATTGCTCAACAGAAAATTACCACAACGTTGGATTGGGCGCGGGAGTGATGAGGATGAAAACCTTTTATCATGGCCGCCTCGTTCCCCTGACCTTTCTCCTTGCGATTTTTTTTCTCTGGGGATACGTAAAAGATACCGTTTACTATCTTCCATTACACACTACCATCGAGGAACTGAAAACACGCATAACGAATTCCATCAACAGTGTTACACGTGATATGCTATCCCGAGTGTGGCAGGAAATGGACTATCGCTTAGATATCTGCAGGATATCGCGAGGCGAGCACATGGAACATTTGTGACTTCGTCATAAAAATTTGTTGAGTTTTCTAACATTTTGCAAAAAATTGCACGTATCTACCTTTGTTACGTAAAATACAGTGCTTGTTTGTAACCCCGACAATCATTTACGAAAACCCTGTATATTAAATGCGTATATATTTTATCTTGTAGTTGTTTCTATTCGCTTATGTATTTAGCGCTATATTAAAAGTTAGTGCCCTCTATGAATTTTTTTCTAGTTTCTATCAAGTTAAGAAGCACAGGTTTTAAACCTAGTTTTCCTGGCACCTATGTCAGTAATTATGAAACAGTAATGATTCTCGAAGGCGTACCCAGGCTTGTTTCCAAGGGGGGGGGGGGGGTGGAGGAACAAGACAAAACTTTTCCCATGGGGTAGGACCAAAAAACGTTTCTTGCCAGCAAGGGAAGGAATATATATTTCGAAATTGTGGAAATGCTTTATTTTGAATAATTTGAAAAGAAATAACATTTACTTTTTTCTAATGTAAAAAGCACAATGAACTAAATTAAAAATTCCATCCACTTGTTTTCCATTAGACGCCGGTTATGGTTTTCTCACAAATAAGAATTTAAACTATACCCTGTCCGAATTATCTCTGGAGCAAAGCAGCGCATAGCGTCAGAGAAGCAAGGAAATCTATTGGCCAGAGAGAAGCAGTACACGCTGCTGGGACGGCTGGTAATTGCAGTCGCTTTCCCCTCCACACAATCCTGTTCACTCTCACGTGTTCATTGGTGGAGCCGTCTCGCGTCACTACTTGCGCAGAGACTTGTTTTCGTTTGCCTGCTCCACAGTTAGTTGGGACAGAGTATACTATTTTTCCTTTTACGTTCACGAGAGTTCTCTCTGGTTCGAATCCCGGCCTGGGCATGGGAGTACTTTGTGAGTGTCCTTTCATCAATTTCATCATATCATCACTCATCGTCATCTTCGAGGTTATCTTAATACGGTTACAGTAATACCTTATAATATTTATTTATAAACTAACTCTGATGCCGTCTCTATACTTACACATAAAAAACATTACCAAGAAAATGAAATGCGAGAAGAAACGTGTGAATAGATATAATCTTATGTAGTAAGAGGTACAGGTAACCGTTGTAACATGTGGCGAGTTCATTTGTGGATGTGACGTCATCAGCACCACACTCCAGTCGCCTTTATCCCTCAGGGCTACCCCCATTGTAGGTGAACAAACCACAGAGCTGCCCAAGCAGGTGCATTGATGAAAACATTTCCACCTGAAATAACCCATTCTGGGTATAGAATCTGGGTCTTCCGCCTGGCAGTAGTTCAGTCACCACTGTGACTACTAATCTTATACAAAAGTACTATAAAATTAATAAGAGCGATGGCGTTCACCCTGTATGCAAATGTGAATATGTGTCTATACAGGGTGGCACAATAAGTCACTTAACACCCTCAGTACAAGGCCACTGCAGCGCGCAACATGAAAATGGTGATGACCAATCGTTATCAGGCCAAGGGGGGACCACATTGACGCCACCTACACGGTCGGCGGCCATCTTGATGTCCGCCATCTTGAATTCAACTTCAGAATTTTAAATGGGAAAGGGGTCGTGCAACATATCAAAATGGGCTAGAATTTCACGAGAAATGCAATGGTGAAAGTTTTTTCGACGTATCTTTAACCAGTAAAAAGTTATAACTGAATTCTTGTACCAATTTGCTCCTTTTCGAGGTGTTAGAAAAATGCCTTAAAATTTGTTTAGCGCTTCGGTAATGCATCGAGATCAAAGTGACGTCTATGGAGAGACGTTCGCATGCCATTGCACATTATTTTAATCGGACACATCCATGAAGAGCTGTGCATTATGAATGGTTGTCGCGAACAATTTACAGTGTGACGCTTCCATTGAATTAAAAGTCCTTCACAGTGACAAGCCTAATGTTTATGTTCATAAGGAAGTTCATAAACAGAATGTGTGACCCTTGTTATCTGATAACTAACTTTGGACAAAAACTGGTTCATAACGTTCCCATAAGTGTTCTGGTGTTCTTCCCTATTGAAAAAAACTCTGTTAAAAGTACCTTCTTCCATAAGCAAGGATGAAAAAAAACTGTTTATTTAACAAATCCAAGTAGCCCTAAGCATTTAAGGTTCCGTTGATGGAAAATTGACTAACCAATCGTGTTCCACACAGCACGCCACACCATTAACTTACCAACACTAACCATTCAGCTTTGATCTGTCGAAAATGGGTTATCAGATAAAAATCATCGAATATTCCGTTTATGAACTTCCTTATGAACATAAACATTAGCCAGGGCCTCCCCGATGGCGCAGTGGTAGCGTCGTCGCCTTGTAATCAAGGGATCCCGGGTTCGATACCCGGTGGAGGCACAAGTGGTTCGGATCCCACTTTAAACTGTAGGTCCAGTCCCGATTAGCCTTACTGTGCATAAAGTGGACTTAAAACACCAAATCAAATCAAATCAAATCAAATAAACATTAGCCTTGTTACTGTGAAGGACTTTTAATTCAATGGAAGCGTCACACTGTAAATTGTTCGCGACAACCATTCATAATGCACAGCTCTTCATGGATGTATCCGATTAAAATAATGTGCAATGGCATGCGAACGTCTCTCCATAGACGTCACTTTGATCTCGATGCATTACCGAAGCGCTAAACAAATTTTAAGGCATTTTTCTAACACCTCGAAAAGGAGCAAATTGGTACAAGAATTCAGTCATAACTTTTTACTAGTTAAAGATACGTCGAAGAAACCTTCAATATTGCATTTCTCGTGAAATTCTAGCCCATTTTGATATGTCGCACGACCCCCTTCCCATTTAAAATTCTGAAGTCGAATTCAAGATGGCGGACATCAAGATGGCCGCCGACCGTGTGGGTGGCGTCAATGTGGTTCCCCCTTGGCCAGATAACGATTGTTCATCACCACTTTCAAATTCCATGCCGCAGTAGCCTTGTACTGAGGGTGTTAAGTGACTTATTGAGCCACCCTGTAGATGGCAGGACGTTCTTCTCTTTTATTTCTTTGGACAAGTTTAGAATCTAGGCAATTTTCAGACATATTCAGTACAAAAAATTGACGAATGTATTAATCAAACTTATAAATTAAATTTTAATGAATTTATGTTTTATTATACATGCTAATGGTTCGTTACTTTACGTTACAACGCAAGTTAGATTCCCTGTAAATAAGATTAAGTATGTATCATACAAAAGATTAATATGTAAATTTGGAAATTATGTGAATCAAGACTATTGAATGTACAATTCTCTCACGTTTTATCAAGTGTGCTATGGAGTAATGAAGTTAATGGAAATTCCTTCCAGGCAATCCTGGATAGAGTTAACAGAAACAGCTATGCGTACAAATCTGTTAATATGTTGTTGCCTTGGCCCGTGTTCGATCCCCGGTAGAGGCACATAGTGGTTCGGATCCCACTTTAAACTGTAGGTTCAGTCGCATATGTTTATGAGGAACAGCCTATTGGCTAATGCCAAACCAGCCCAATGATACGGATAGACAGTGGTGTCGTTTAGGGGGACGAGGGGGCAGTTGCCCCCTTACTTTTTGCCACTTTCGCTCCCACACTATACTAAATCTTATCTACAAAGGGAAATATACTGTCTTTGCCCCCCCAGCTTTGACACCTTGCCCCCCCCGGTTTTGGAACCCAATCGCCGCCACTGCGTATAGATAGGGGTTAATCTGAGATACCAGCCAGATAGAGTAGGCCGAAAATTGGTCTCCTTTTATACCGAAAAGTTGTCCAAAAAATGCCAAGGCAACCTGGCCAATATTTACACGTATGCATTAAAGGATTTAGTGGAAGGGGCACTGGGGTAGGTGCCCCTCCCAAAAGGAATTATTTTTTAAAAAATGTTGATAGCATTACGTTAAAATTAAATTAAATTATGAACAGATTCTCTTTGCCTATCGACCATGTGAGTTGTGGAAAATATTCCAAGCTTTCGATAGCTAACGCCATTCTCATCTTCAGGGTTGAATTAAATTAAATTATTCGAAAAATACTTTCCGTACAGTAAAATAATAAAGAAAATCAGCACAAATATATATGCTTTAATAAAACTACACCGGAAATGGAGCATCTTATCATATCAGGGTGGCCAATCTAGAACCATGATAAAATTCAAGTATAATTGCGAATTTTTAAGGTGAACCTTCCAAAACTTCAAGGGTACAAGAAGATGTTATCTCTATTTCAGCCTTAAGTATTACAGCTTCTCATCACCCTCCCCCCCCACACACAAATATATTAACAATACAAAGGGTGTGTATGATTCCAATGTGTTCAAAAATTATAATTCAATTCAATTAAACTATATTTATATTTAAAATATTTAATTATAAGGTGCGGGGTTTACTTTTAATATTTTCACGTACTCAAACATGAATTACATCTACAAACACAAGTCACAAATGGTACGAAAAATTGTTAATTGTTATAAGAATTTCAAACTCCAATTTACCTAACCGACTTCAAGATATCCTATCTTGCAATAATCTTCCGTTTGTCAGATAGATTGTTCTGCAGGGGCGGACTAACAAGAAAAGACGCGTTCAGAGAATTATGTCGTTTTTTCATTGAGTTTTATTTTCCTTCCTCGATAAAAATAAGCACTAAGCTTACCCCAGCGCATTTATAAATATGTATAAAATTCACGTACAATTCACGCATAATTACCGGAGCCAATAATTCACGCATAATTCCCAGAATTCAAGGAATTCCCAGAATTCAAGGAATTCCCGGAATTCAAGGAATTCCCAGTGAGTAGCCACCCTGCATTTGCTTACAGTATATTCCCTCCTCCTCCCAGAAGAAAAGTCTAGATGCGTGGTTTTACATAATTCCATCATGTAATTTAGGCTTTTACAATTTCAACATAAAATCCTTAAACTTGAAATTGACATACCTCTTTAAAATATTTCTCAAATGACGAAAATATTGTACAAAATTATTAATTTTGTTATCTAAAACTATAGCGAATTTCTTCCATGTGGTTCACATGGCTCGATTTTTATGCATGGCACAGATTAATGTACGCGCAGATGTTGCAATGTTAGTTTACAATGTGAACGCGGCCAGATTTGACTGGGGCGACACAACCTTATCGTTTCCTCAAGACGAATGGGTCTCACAGCCGCGTAAGATTTCTGCACAGCTGTCATTATTAGAAGAACCAATGAGATTTCACAGAAGCCACGTGTGATTATTTACATTGACTTCGTTCTCACAGAGGATAGAGAATAGTCTTTCCACTTCAAGAATACACCTGTATGAACAAGATTGGTACATCATGTACACAAACAGTCAATAAGTTAAAAAAGCACAGATAAATTTTAAGGATTGTGCTAATCACAGCATGGAATGAGCGCATTGATATTGAAAGACGAAATAGCAAACAACGTGCGAATGCTTTCTTATGTTAGAAATCTAACTATAATAATAATAATTGAATAACATGCCATGAAAGTTCCACACACATTCCAATCTCAAACATATTGCAGAGGTGATATGATACTCAACACGCTCCAGCAGCCTTCACCTCTTTAGAGCATCGTTCTCAACCTACGGGGAGCGACCCACTGCTGGGTCCCGAGGGGCGTCAGGCTCTAAAATTTATTTACTGTGTCTTATAAACCTGTTATTTAAATTATTAAGATAATATTGTTAGCAATTTAACTTGTAAGTAGTTAGACTAAACATTTCTCTTATTTGCGAACTGAGTGCTTCTTACCGGCATATCTCTGATGTTTAAGTCCTGGGAATCAGAATCTGTCACTTTGTTTCGGTCGCAGCAACCAGTTCTTAATTGAAGGGCTCTGGTGTAAAATATGGTGACATTATCGTCATTTCTGAGTTCATTAGAAGCTAGACTGTAGATAAATTGTTGTCAAGTTGTGTTTACCAATCACAAGGCTTCATTGAGTCCACTCAAAATTGTATTACATGGAAATTTCACTCAAAAATTGAGGGATTGCACATTTTACTTTTAATAAAAAATAACCAAAATGTCACTTACCATGTTCTACACCCGAGCTCTGTGTCACATGCAGTGATGTGCCGTAGACTATAAGTTTACGTCTACATGCATTGTCTACACGAAATCTACGCATAGATTACATTGGGTTATAGTTTACATAGACTACGTAGACAATCTAAAGTGCATTAAAATTAATTTTCAAAGGTTTCATGAAAGGAAAGTGACATTTTCAACTAGATTGGTTCCTAACGCAATGAAAAAAATCCCATTTACAACAAAATTTCTCTTCTCTTCTATTATCAACAAAGAAGATAAATAGTACGCAAGAAAAACAACAGATGGCAGTCGTGAGGCAAAAGTGGACTTTTCCCCATAAAAGACTAGAATATTTCCTATATTAGGTCTCTTCCTAGGTGAGAAATTGTTCGAATTTGGAAGAAAGAGTATGAAAAATTCTCCTCACACATGGGCAACTGATGCGCAGTATAATTTTCTTTTAATTCCACGGCGGCCTTTGCTAAGTTATCACCTTTCGCCATGTTGTTTACATAGATTACTTTATCTATGTGTATAAAATAGTCTACGTGTAGAATGTAGACTATCGTTGTTTACGCGTAGACGCACATCACTGGTCACATGCATGACGACTTAAGGTGTCCCTTGATATTTCCGATCGCCTGTGTGTGTGTGTGTATGCTGTTGCCGAGAGATGTCAACTGTCATCATTAACATCATCAGTTAGAAGTTAGACTAAAGTGAATTAGTCTTTCAAATTACATATTTACTTTTCTAGAATGAATTATGGGTAATTTGTTTAAGCAAGCGTAAGGCTTCTTAAAGTATTCGATGTTATCAAAAATATGTTTATAAACTGGGTACACACCCCATACAAGTAATTCTTCCAGGGTCCATTGTCTCCAGGTATCTACAGAGACTGGGTGAACCATAGAGGTGCTTTAGGTAGGGACATTGTTGGAAACATTCCCACCTGAAAATCACTCTCCCGGGGAATCGAACCCGGATCTCCCGCGTCCCAGTCTGCCGATAAGTGCAGGACTGCGGGCGTAGTGGTTAGCACAGCAAGCTACGACGCAAGACACTCCGGATTCGAATCCCGGGCATTCTGTCCTCATCATCAATTGAAGACTAAAATTGGTAAACGCTGTAAGTGCCACAATCATTCAAACAACGTTTCCCAAGTTAAACTGTGAAATGTGCCATGCTTTATAATGTGGTAAACGTGAAATGTGGCTGGTGTAAAGAGGTCACTAGTGTGAACGTTCTTACGGGCTGATGTGCTGAACGATGCGATTTCCCAACACTTCCGCTTTTGGCACTTACAACGTTTACCACTTTTAGTCCTCAATTTCAACATATAAATTAATCCTCATCTTCACGATTACTCAAAAGTGGCAGAAAAAGCATGGAAAATGAAAGAAATTAATAAATAAAATACATTTGTACTTGTCCTATTTGTGTCGCTTGCCTTTTGTCTAATCGTGGTGACAGGATAATGAATGAAGAGGGTCGAAAGGACCGTCACATAAAACAGCCATGGTTAGGTAAGGACTAAATTGTATAACCCATGTTTTATGTATCGATCTGAACATGTAGAACAATGACACACACACTTTGGGAGCTTATGGTGGCAAAAGTATTGCCTGCACTATTTCAGTGGCAGTAAGCCCACTGAAATACAGAGTGGTGCAAAAATAAAAGGTAACCGAAATAGTACATGTTTCAGAATTTCGGTTAACTTTTTCTGCACCACCCTGTATGATACGATACGTGTTTTAGGATGGCTCGTGGATCTAGAAGAGACAAGTCGCCAATTTTGTGACAACGACATCTGCCGTAAACTTACTGAATTTGGGCTGAAACAGTCACAGCAGCTAGAACTATGCATTTGAGTCATTTCGGTCAACTCATTTAAAAATAACGAACTTTGAACAAGGGCAATTTCGGCAAATTCACTTACAATGGTTGATGTCGCGGAAGAGAGATTTGCAAAATTATGTGAAAGAAACAGCAAAGAACTTACTTCCTTTCCGGTGTCATCAAAGTGAGGAAGTGAAGATTGGTAAATGAAGGAACGTCAAACAAGGGATCATTCTTCGAGATGACATATTGCTTCAGGAAAATATGAGTCAAAACGGGAGCGTGTGACTGTCCCAAGTAGAAAGCAAAAGCGAGGTAAAAAGGGGGAAAAAGAAGGAGTTCGGAGAAAGTTTAGAAATGGAACAATCAAAACAAAGAGAGAGAGAAATGGAAAGTGAAAGATATTAGTTTCAGTTCGAGTAAAGAGGAAAAAGGGTTCGCCCGAAAGCTTCTCGTCCTCGTCAAAAGATGTCACCCCTGGACAAGTTCCCACTCTTGTCAAGAGTGACAGGAAGTGGACAGCTGTTCGTATTTGCTAGTATAATTAGTAAAGGTTGACAATTAGAAAGGAAAATAGTACAAAGCACAGTCTGGGCTTTCACAAGGGTGAGATTTTGACTTCTTGTGTAATAGTCAGTGCCACCGGCTTTCTTGTAACGTTAGTTTTCTATCACAAAACTTGCTCCACAAGAGGTTACAAGTTACCATTAACTCAATTGGACACACGAGTGTGCATATACACACACATATACACATAGCTGGGGATTGGATTAATATTAAACGTACCAATACTAAATAACCGCAAGCCCATGATCAAATCTGAGGCTGTAAAGTAATGCCCCTCCGCCCAAAGAAAATATTATTACAAAAAGTACATCACCAGTGGTCAATGGAGTGGAGTAGACTCTGTCTGGCCACCGAAGATTCCGGATTTGAATCCTAGTATGGGCATGAGTGTCTTTTGTGAGCGTCCTATCATAAATTTAATCTAATATCATTCATTCTCATTGCCATGATTAACCAAAAAGGCAGAAAAGCTATAAAATAAGGAAAGTGCAACAATACAATAAGAAGTTGATGGTATAATCTCCTCCACTCAATTCATGCACCTTATATATATATATTTTAAATAACGAAGATATGGCCAAGTACAAAACTGTCTCCTAACAAGATATTTTCCTTAGTAAACTGGAACACAGCTGAATGATTGTTCAGATGCTTTCTGTCGCCATAACCTCATTACCCTGCAATCAAGCAGTTTCGGATATGATAGGATATGAAGTCATTCTTTACAATCTTTACGCTTCTATATTTATAGGAAAAGAAAATAAGATCTTCCAGTGTATAGAAAACCAAGATCCTTGTAATTTCACTCAGAAAATTCATACTCATGTCGCACCTTCCAAATATCCAAGTATAAGAAATAAAGTTCCTGGGTGAACATAACAATAGCTCTTTAGTTCATTGTCAAGAGCAGAGGTGCAACCACGAATTTTTGTCGGGTTGGGGTACCAGGAGGATAAACGTGCCAATAATAATAATAATGGCATTATTATTATTATTATTATTATTATTGGCATTTTATCCTGGCATTCTTTCGACACGTTGATATTTCACATTAGCTAATAATGTAAAACAAGCTCACAAACTATTTTTGAAAGACTAACATGACGAATATATATGCATATGACTTACGTTTTACATACCCATGCAACAACGTAAAATAAGAAAATACATATGCAACATGTTAACACTAAATTGTGCACATATTCAATGTTTCCTTAGTACATACATGTATATATTATTTACATACATTACATAATCAATTCATCCTCCTCATAACAAACCATTAGCAAAAATGATATAAATTGTCTCTTACATGTGTGTGCTCGTTTTTCTCAAAACAATTGTTCAAACATTTAAAACATAACTGTTTAGCAGCAACAGTCTGAAGTACATATTGCCCTTCTGTGTACCCCTTGCAGGTGATCTTGGCTGTCTGGAAGAAAAATGCAAGAAATGTATGGAAACTAAATCCATCTTGAGTATCATTTTGTCCTGCTACTCTTAGATTCTGCTACGCTTCCTTTTCTTTACTTCAATGTTCGCCCCCCCTATACTTGGTTTGCATCCAAGGTTGGGGGGCAATGCCCCCTTGAGGTTACGCCACTGGACAAGAGCTACGTTTCGAGCAGAAGTAGCAGAAGCACTAGACAGTGGATAATGTCGAATTATCATCACATAATAATGGAGAACCCCTGCTTAAATAAATTGCATTTATTAATTATTCTTGTAAAAAATATTGACATTATTTTCAGTATATGTTTCTTAATCCCGATTTACATGTACTTTTCTATTACTTTCTTTATTGTTTATTATAACATGTGTTAAAAAGTTTTTATAATTTACATTATGCGAAAATAAAACTAATCGAAACTAACCTGCAGTTTAAACTGGGATTGATATCACTGTGCTGCCATCTGTGATCAAATCTACGAACTCCTCGTTACAAGGTGAAACCATTATCTCACCCTGTGTGATTATTGATATGTGAGCTGCAAGTCTCCTCAATGACCAATCGCTTTGACCGTTCTCGTCATGGAAGTTTCTGAGTTTGAGTCGCGGACTGAACTCTTAAGTTAATCCAGAGAAACAGTATGAATAAGGAATTGAAGAAAGGGAGAAATTATATCCACAGTGTACATTCTATTATAAAATTAATGCAAAATTGTTCATGTAACATTATCAACAACAATATTAATTCTGACAACAACAGATATTAAATATATTTGCCGAGCTGCATGGCGGAGTGGTTAGCACTGCGGTCTATGACGCCAAGGGTCCCAGGTTCTAATCCCGCCTTTGAAGCAGTGTTGTTAAACAGGAACACGTCATTTCTAGTGAGTTCTATTCTGTTCCGTTACAGGACCGGAACCATTTCTTTCGTACAATTTAAATTCGGTCCATGTTGCGTATTGTTTCATTTTAATACCAAACTCGGACCGTATTTAAATTGATCCGGAGAAAAGGTTCAGAGACCGAATTCAAACACTTTAAAGATATAAGGGTTGTTTACGGTCCAGAACCCATTAACGCTTGCCGATTTTCTCTCCCGGACCGGAATTGAACTTGTTTACAATTCCTGAACCTTTGACAAACCTGCTTTGAAGTCCCTTCATCATCTTCATCTCCGCGATTGGCAAAAAAGTGGCAGAAAAGCTACACTCAACAGAAATAATCTCTCGACTGAAAGCAAAAGTCTCCCATTTATAGACCTTATCGAGCAGACCTCATCTCCAGGAAAGTTATCAACTCGGGGCAATCCCCGGCATCTACCGGTCTGTTGGGTGAGAATGAATCAAGGACCTCATCCTGCATCCCCAAAAACAGACAATAGTTACGCTGGAGAGTTCGATGAACCCCACCGATCCCTAAATGTGAACAACTCTTATAACACATTTTAGTACTCGTTTTGTGATATAAATATAATTGTCTACATGCTAAAGATATGTGCGTAAATAAGCGAAGCGTTAAGGGACGGAAATGCCGGCATCTGCGTCATGTCACGCGCTATCTCGGCCCAGACAAAACGAACGCACTGTATATACATATATTCAACTTTCGATACAGGCTAGAGATACCCATACTATTCACAACTTTCGGAACAAATACCCAAAGGCCATCCTGAACTTTCGATGTATTCAAAAAACACAGTTTTCCTGCCTTATTACTGTAAATCAGAAAGCCAAAGGAACCACCTTTAAACATGCAAGACCTAATATCCTGCAATTTGTCTGTTGATGGCCTTCTGTCGGCCACTAAGTGAACTATAAAGTGGTATTTCCAAAACAGTGAAAGTTTAAGGGAGGGATATCCTGCCGCGATTATACAAAAAATTGAAAGGGGGTATTCTGTGACCGCTGGCCGGAAGAGAAAATCTGGTAAAAGGGAGAGGGCCACAAAAAATCCATTCGAAAGCACGGAGGGCAGTAGTGAAGTTCATTGAACAGACAAACAGGTTTCTATGATGAGGCAAAATAAGGCATTTACAAGGTCAAGATCACCGACAATCACACTGACCAGTAGGCCAACCGCTTCGCTTTCGAGAGAGAAAGCGAAAGGGAGTAAAAGTTGTAATAGAACTGGTCACGCAACGTGCACATGCGATGTTTTCGTTTCATTCATGCCATGTGCCTGCAAGAACCTGTTCTACGGTGTTTTCCCTAACATTGTCGCTAACGTCCTGACCGTGTACTTGACCTCAAGTAGGTTAGGTATTGAATACACTTTGGAAACTATGAGGTGACCATGATACACCGTGTTCTTTAACCCTACAACTCTAACCTTATTTTACTTATAGTGGTTACTAACCATGAGTAAAAATGACTCACCTTCTATTATTAAAGTTTTTAGCAAAGAATTAATTAAAATTTTATATTTTGGTATGTGTATTCATAATTATACACAACATAATTTACTAATATTTATTTATGACAATAATAATTATTATAAAATATATATATAACTTGTTATGTAAATGAATATAAAAGAATGGAAAAGCGAACAGGTGCATGTTGGGTAAATTTTGCTTTCATGATAACTGGAAATAGGCTTGTTGCATTTGACATAGTATGTGGTTGGTCTCCCGTCGTCGCCTTGTAATAAAAGGTCCTGGGTTCGATACCCGGTGGAGGCACATCGTAAGTTCGGATCCCACTTTAAGCTGCAGGTCAAGTCTCAATCAGCCTTTCTGTGCATAAAGTGGACTTAAAACAACAATTCAATACCAGTAAATTGTAAGAAATATGCTACTATTATTCAGTCATACATACTGAACATGAGTCAGTTTGACTCAGAAATATGCATACCTTTAATGCTAAACAGAAGTAAATTCTACCACATTTTCTATACATGTCAGCTATGAGTAAAAATTACTCCCGACTTCTATTAACAGAGCAGTAGTGCAGAGACACTAGATGACGCGAACCCCTCCCTTTGGCATCTGGTTGTCAACCAATAACCCAAGGCATATCTGGTAGGGGGTCCCACTTTGACACCTCGGAAGGGAGGAGCAACCAAAGAAGTTGGGCAGTGAGTATATTTTACTCATGGTTAGTGCTCTAAGGTTAAAAAAAAGCCAGTTTGCGGCTGCCTGAGCAAGGAGCACAATCTTGTAATCAAAAGGCCCTGAGATCGATCCCCGGTAGAGACAAACTCTGGTTTGGATCACACTTTAAACTGGAATGTAATAGTTAACCCTTTCTGAACAGAACCAAATGTCAACCTCTCTGGAGGTGTAAGGGGTGATCCTTTCAAGAGACACCCAAATGCCAGTCTGCCTTCCTAGACTGTGCTTTGCACACTACCGAGGCCAGTATAACATGAAGCTTGCGTTTTGTCCTGTACATAGTGTGTTTCTTGACGTTTAAGTCTATTTTACGCACAATTAGGTTACTCGGTTCTGACCTAGTTTAAAGTGGGATCCGAACCACTAGGTGCCTCCACTGGGTATCGAACCAGGGACCCATGTACTATACTCTGTCCCTGGTATCTCTGGAACAAGCGAACGAAATCAAGTCTATGTGCAAGTAGCAGTGATGTGCGTCTACGCGTAAACAACGATAGTCTACATTCTACACGTAGACTATTTTATACACGTAGATTAGATAATCTATGTAAACAACATGGCGAAAGGTGATAACAAAGGGCGCCGTGGAATTAAAAGAAAATTATATTGCGTATCAGTTGCTGATGTGTGATGAGAACTTTTCATACTCTTTCTTCCAAATTCGAACAATTTCTCACTTAGGAAGAAACCTAATATAGGAAATATTCTAGTGTTTTATGGGAAAAAGACCACTCTTGCCTCACTACTGCCATCTGTTGTTGTTTTTTGCATACTATTTATCTTCTTCTATGGTTGATAATAGAAGAGAAGAGAAATTTTGTTGTTAATAGGAGTCTTTTCATTTCGTTAGGGACCAATATAGTTGAAAATGTCACTTTCCTTTCATGAAAGCCTTGAAAATTAATTTTAATGCACTTTAGATTGTCTACGTAGTCTATGTAAACTACAACCCAATGTAATCTACGCGTAGATTACGTGTAGACAACGCATGTAGACGTAAACTTATAGTCTACGGCACATCACTGGCAAGTACTGACGCGAGACGGCTCCATCAATAAATACATGAGAGGGAACAGGATTGTGTGGAGCGGGGAGGAACCTTGCTTCATAGTGTAGCTGCTAATTTACCAAAACAGAATACAACAGTTTTTTTGTGAACGCATCTCTGTGCTGGGACTAGAATGAGAAGTATAGATGGCGCTGGTAATCGCTTGAAATACTCAACCCAAACACATGCTTATATATGTTACATATACAGGCCTAGTACAATATTGAGACATAACAAAAAAGCTTTCAAATTTAAATTTGAATATTTATCTTGCATAATGATATATACCATTGCTTATTACCGGCATCTCTAAATTTCAGCATGTGTGTTTAGTTAGATCTTAGACTAGAGTAAATTAGTCTTTGAAATTACATATTTGTAATTTGGTTATAGGTCCCATGCAGTGATGCGCCGTAGACTATAAGTTTACGTCTACATGCGTTGACTACACGTAATCTAACCGTAGATTACATTGTATTGTAGTTTACATAGACTACATAGACAATCTAAATTGCATTAAGATTAATTTTTTGGCTTTCATGAAAGGAAAGTGACATTTTCAACTATATTGGTTCCTAACGAACTGAAAAGAATCCTATTAACAACAAAATTTATCTTCTCTTCCATCATCAACTATGGAAGATAAATGGTGTGCAAAAAAAGACAACAGATGGCAGTCGTGAGCCAAGAGTGGTCTTTTCCCCCATAAAACACTAGAATATTTCCTATATTAGGTTTCTTCCTAGGTGAGAAATTTTTCGAATTTGGAAGAAAGAGTATGAAAAGTTATCATTACACATCAGCAACTGATACGCAGTATAATTTTCTTTTACTTGCAAGGCGCCCTTTGCTAAGTTAACACCTTTCGCCATGTTGTTTACATAGATTACGTAATCTACGTATATAAAATAGTCTACGTGTAGAATGTAGACTATAGCTGTTTACGCGTAGACGCACATCACTGGGTACCACTGGTATAATGCTCAGTGACGATATGATGGTTGTATGTAGATTAGTCCAACAATGTACATTTTTCAACGGACTGGGAAACATTGCATGCGCTAAGTACAAGAACACAAAACCTAGTGAAAGGTCTGTATACAGTTTTATACAGATCTGAGACATCTTCAAAGCAATTTCGATAAAAACAAGTAGGTCATCTACTTTCATTGCAAGGGAATATTAACCTTCGGAAGTGCATGTGCAACAATAACACCCGAACAGGAGCTTTCTCTTGTCTGCCTTGCTTCAATCAAGTGCAGAGTAAGGGTGTGGTCCTGCGAAAGTCTCCCTTCTGAACTTTCTTTAAATTGTCTTCTGTTCTACGTGATCACTGGCTGCGCTCTGAAACAATTGAGAACTTTCTTCGGTCAGGGTCCTGTATACGTCAGAAGTCCATTCTCTGATCCGGGACAATTGTCTACTCTCACGTTTTACTAGTATTTACAGTAAAGTAGGGTCAGTGTCAAATTACAATACGTTATACAGTCCTTATCAATCGTGCAATCGACCAGGATTCGAACCAAAACGTTTGCCAATTCGTGATACAGTAAAACTTCTCCTAACGGACACCTCTATATTACGGACATTTTTAAATTCCCCGGTAGAAATACATGGGGTTTAATCATGGGTGGAGTTTGAGCTTTTGCTTTGGGGGTGCCAGACTCTGGGAGAAGCATATGATGTACCTGAGGGTTGTTGAATATCCCCTAGCTTATAAGGGGTCTAGAGACCTTCCCACGGAAATTTTTAAAAAAAACAACTTAAAACACTAAGTTCTAGACCTTTTTGATTTGAAAATGTTAAATTTCCTCTGTTAAGTAAACAAATATTGGTTGTCAGTTTTAAAAGAAGCAAAACAGTACGATTATTGCATTTCATTATTTTTTTATTGATACAATACTCGGATTACTTTAAAAAAGTTACGGTACAATAGTAAGCTTCAGAAATTTTAGAAAAATTAAATTGAAAAGTTCTTTTGATGCCTCAGCAGTAACTGTTGACTCAACACAAAGTCATTTTACGTTTTTCTTTCTTCAAAGTGTACACATTAATCAAATCGTCTAAGACCCTCTATTGCGGCACAATTACTGCACATGCCGCACATGCCATCATACGATATGGCTTCATATCAAAAATGTAGTAACTGAACTTAATCATGTGTTATTTTTTTAGTCTCTTTTAAGTTGGTCCTCCAGAACTCCGCCTATGGGTTTAATGGCAATATTACTTCTCAATAACGGACGCGGACCCTGAAAACTACCTCCCCAAAGCAAATAAATCTTCTTAATAACGGACAGCCTGAAAGAAAACGGTCGCAATTCCTGGAATTCGACACAACAATGGCCAGTACTTCGAACTAGCGCGCATTGTTTCATGTTACCCCGAACGTATTTCTTTTTAAAAGTGCAGACAGTAGACAGTATTCTTTGTGGTTTTCTTGAGAAGTGTGTGTCACTTCTGCTACGAGGTCGCAGAAACGCAAACGACTGACTTAAAGGAAAAAGTTGAAGTCATCATCGTCTACGAGAAAGATAAATTTAGTGTTCGAGATATGGCCATGCGGTTTGCTGTTGGGAAAACACGGATCAGTGACATTTTAAGAAACAAAAGCGACATCCTTAAATTGTGGACTAGAAATGAAAAGCTTTGAAATTTGTAATGTATGTAGGGATACTTTAGTAGCCTACAGTACTTTGTTCCTTGAATGTAGGTAAAAAAACACATTATGTTCGTAAAGTACATACTGTAATATGCTTATCCTATTGTGTAACATTCTACACTTTTTTCTGAATAGCAGACACGTCTTAATAACGGACATTTATTTTTCCACCAGGCCTGTCCGTTATTGAGAAGTTTTACTGTATTGCTTTACAACTATGCCACTGATCTTAAAGGCTCCCCCTCCACACAATCCCGTTCCTCTCACGTATTCATTGGTGGAGCTGTCTCACGTCAAAGACTTGTTTTCGTTCCCCTGCTCTAGAGATACCTGGGACAAAGTGTAGGTTCCTACCATAGTTTATTTTTGTGTGAAAGAAAATGCGCTGTAGCATTTGTCGAGGTTTAAGGTGTGACCTTAAAGGCACCCAATTGTTAATGCTTTCACGTTGTACATCCAGAACTGCATTTCTGAAAGCTAACGAGGCTCTGTTGACTAAAAAAGTCGGAATAAACCTCCGTGGGGGTTTGCGTTGTGTCGTCCATATATATTTGTGATTGGTAATTTATCTTTTCCGTCGTGATTAGCTAAAAGTAACAGAAAAGCCACATAAAATAGATTAAGTCAAATCAAACATACATTTCACTGTATACAGTAGACCCCTTTTCCCTCTCTCGCTAGAGCACTTTGTGATCTCCTCTACAACCACCCATGAACCATTTTCATTTATAATTATCCTTCTCTTGTCTTTAATATTCCTATGTTTTCCCAAAGTCTATTTCTACAGCTTCCCGTTTTTCTATATCCCTCATTCCTCCTTCTTTTTCCCACATCCCCCATTTCTCTCTCTTTACTCCTTTTTCTATTCCTGACATTCAGGGTTGCCAGCTCTTCAAGCAACGATGCCAACTGGAAGCGAAAGTTGTTCCGCTTTATCGACAAAGTCATGTTATTGATATACACTGCAATATCAGGGATGCAAGGATAACGCAGAAAGTGAATAAATAAGAAAGTTGGTGTTATATTCTGAAATAAGGGGAATTTGCGCTCCGGGATTAAAACAAAACTGGATGGAATATAGGTTAAAAATTTAGTAGATTACGAGTTTCTGTATAATATGGGAGAGTTGGCAACATTACTGAAATTATAGCCCTTTGTGTACCACATAATCAGTCTCTAATTATCTTGTTCTATATTCTGATCTCTCTCTCTCTCTGTCTCTCTCTCTCTCTCTCTCTATATATATATATATATACATATATATATACAGGGCGGGGCAAAATAAGGTTACCACTTATGTGATGTTTCGGTGGGGCAATATAATGTTACCACCGAAAGGGAAACATACACATTTAATATACCCCTTCAACCTGTGAACCAGAAATATTAATACATTTGAGCATTCTGTCAACCATTGAGTCCATGACCCTTGAACACGTGTCTTGCGGTATAGAGCGTATCACTGTCGAAATTCTTTGTTTAAGATCTTCTGTGTCCCGCGGTTTCGTTGCGTAAACACGCTCCTTTACCATCCCCCATAACAAGAAATCGCACGGGCTGAGGTCTGGTGATCTTGCCTCCCATGGTAGTGGACCACGTCGACCAATCCATCGTTGACCGAATGTCCTGTCGAGGTAACCACGAACATCCGCGTGATAGAGTGCAGGCGCACCGCACCGTCTTGAAAGTAGCCACGTGCAAGAATGGCTAATGGAAGGTTGTTTACCACGTAATGAGTTAACATAGCCAAATAGGAGGCGCCAGTGATCGTTGCAGTGTTACAAAAATAGGGGCCCACTATTCCCAACTTTGAAACACCACACCATACGTTTATCTTCGGGGACTCCCGTATGTGTTCCCTCACTACATGTCGATGTGTGTGTATGTAGTTCTATTTCAATTGTTCTTCTTCTTCTGATTCCTTCTACTCATATTTTATTTCTTACTCTTCCTTCTCTTTTTCTATATCTCTGTCTCCCTTCTCTCAATTATGGCTATTTTAGAGCACATTATGATCTTCATCTACTCAACCAGTCTGCAATCAACCTTATCCTCCTCTTGCTAATCTTCATTGCTCTCTCTCTCTCTCTCTCTCTCTCTCTCTCTCTCTCTCTCTCTGACGTTATAACACTTTGTGATTCTTGATCTCATTCGCAATCAGCCTACAATTTTCCTTCTCTAGCCTCTATCTTCATCGTCTTATAACTGTAAGGTAGATCTTCCTTAATATAGCATTTCTCTTGAAATACTTGTGGAATATCTGGTCAGTCTTCATCCTCTCTTCATGAGCTAACCAGTGTGATGTTATGGATCTAATAACATCTCTCCTCTCAGGATCGTCTTCAATTGGTCTATATTTTCCTTGATTATGACATTATTGCCATGTAAATTATAAATACAATAAGTAAACAAATTAAATATATCTTTTCCATTTTTTTAGGTATTCCTCGCTGTGGTCGCAATGACCTTTGCAGACCCGCCGCTCGAACACGACAAGGGAAAGCGTGGAGCTACAACATCCGCGTACCTTACGCGTGGCACCATCAACAGCTACTCTCCAGCTCTTTCGGCAGGAACGGCAAGCTACCTGCAACCATCAACCGGCTACCTCCAGTCCGCAGGGCTCGGCTACAGTGGCCTTAGCCTTGGACATCAACCAGCATTGTCTCTGGGCTATGGCGGGCTACAGCTGGGCCACGGAGCACTTCAAGCTTACCCCAGTGCTGGTCTGGGTTACGCAAATCTTGGGTACTCTAACTTGGGATACGCCGGTGGGCTCAGTCTTGGGCACGGTGGGCTGAGTCTGGCTCTGCCATCTGCTCTGCAGGCCTCTCATGCTTATAGCCCCGCTGCATCAGGATACGCAGCGGCTTCTCCAGCTTACAGCGGAGCTTCAAGTTTGTATGCTGCATCGCCTTCGTATTCTTCTGCCTCACCTTCGTATGCTTCCGTCTCGCCTTCGTATGCTTCCGCCTCACCTTCGTATTCTTCCGCCTCAGCTTCGTATGCTTCCGCCCAGCCTTCTTACGCTTCCGCTTCGCCTTCGTACGCTTCCGCCTCGCCTTCGTACGCTTCCGCCTCGCCTTCGTACGCCTCCGCCTCACCTTCGTACGCTTCCGCCTCACCTTCGTACGCATCCGCCTCACCATCCTATTCAGCAGCTGCTGCATCTCCAGCATACTCTACTGCTTCTTCAGCATACTCTGCTTCTCCATACTCAAGTTCCTCTGCCTATTCTTCTCCAGCCTACGCATCACAGCTCGCTGCAACTCAATATGCAACACAGGCCGTTACGAAGTCTGCTTACTCGTCACCTCTTACCAGCGCTACCTATGCAGCGTCAGCATCTAAACCAGTGACATCTAACGGTGCATATACCGGCTATATTACCGGATTACGCCAAAATTACCATGGTTGAGGTAAGTGACTCTACAGGGTGTTTGAGAAGAACCCGTACCCTTAGATTATATTACATATTAACCTTAGATATACATATGATATAAGAATTCCATGTGACCTTCGAAGCAGGGGTGCCAACTACAAAAACGAAATCATTCCCAAGCAACAGAATACTGATCAATTTTCAACACGGTCGAAACAGGATGAATGCAATTAGGGGCACGGGGACATCTCGGTCACCGGGTATAATTTACACCGTCTACACATTTATCCTTACATAGCATTTTAGTATGTAACCTAACTGTTCGTGTGAAATATTACATTTTACTATGATGAGTTATTTTCAATGACGCAGGAACGTTTCCGATTGGGGATACAGTGGTGCTGAATTCAAGTTATCATTACAAACACAAGGTTTTAGATAATACAAAAGAGAGGCGTAAGGGGTAGCCCTTTCTGAACACACCCAAACGTCTGCCACGTAGTACACCTTGGACTACATTTTGCAGACTAACGACGCACTGGCGTCTGAACTCACAGCCAGTATAATCTCTGCACGATTTATGCTGTGTCCTGTCTATGAGTGTTTGCATTTGTTCTTTCATCAATTTGATCTATCATCATTCATCTTCTTGTGGCCGCGGTGGCTCAGTCGGTAACGCGTCTGACTACCATGCTATAGGTCCCGGGTTCGATCCCCGGCCGGTTCAAATCCGGGAACTTTTCTAACGGTGAAAGCGGCCCCGGCGCCCACCCAGCGTCGAATAACATGGGTACCTGGGGGAAACCCTGGGGGGTAAAGGCGGTCAGGGGCGTGATGCTGATCACATCACCCCCACTCACGACCGGATCAAGAAAGTGTGGGGCGTTACCCCCACACCCCCTATACGCCTTCATGGCGTGGTGCTATGCACAGGGGAACACTTTACTTTACTAATCATTCATCTTCTTAGAGAATAGCCAAGAGTGGCAGAAAAGAGAAGTGAAATAAATCAATCAAGGAATAAAGAAACGAAGGGATGGAGAGAGGGGGGAGAGATTGAAAGAGGGGAGGCTGTAAAGAGGATGATTTAGTATATTTAAGTCGCTTTTGTCCTACTTTAGGGTAATCGCGACGATGATGATAAGAAGAGATGATTAAGGGAGAATCATAAATATACCGGGTGTCCGGAATGGGACTGACAGTTTTTAAAAGTATATTATTTTAATATGGCAAGGAGTAGCTAGAAACATAAACATACATTTTGAAATAAAACTCAAAAGTTTTATTGGAAACATTACGGCTCAGTATAGCTCCCCATGAGCCACATTTGTTGCATGGAGAATGTCTAGCCCGAATTCAATCTTCCTCATCATGTTTTGTGGCATCTGAGGAGTTACAGAGGCAAGAGTTTTCCGAATACTGCTCTACAGTTCTTGTAGGTCATTTATCTTTTGGCAAGAATACACCCATACACCCCAAGGGAAAAAGTCTAGAGGGGTAACTTAAATATGTTGCAGAATTTCTATGAAAAATGAATGTCCTTTCGGCTTGACATCTGGCTTAATTTCGTGCAACAACTGCACATATGATGCATAAAAACGCAAGCTTTTGTGCACGACTTCGTGAACAGTGGGCCTTGGAATTCCCAGCTGGTATTGCCTTCCATAGGCTATACCTGCTTTTTCCCGCACCGACGCACTTTTTGTTTGAGCGACAGAACACGTGGAGGGAGATTGAATACAGGCTAGACATTCTCCATGTAACAGACGTGGCTCATGGGGAGCTATACTGAGCTGTAATGTTTCCAATAAAACTTTTTGAGTTTGCCTTCAAAATGTATGTTTTTGTTTCTAGCTACTCGTTGCCATATTAAAATAACACACTTCTAAAAACTTTCAGTCTCATTCCGGACATCCTGTATATATAGTCGACACAACACAAAACCCATAGATGATTATACTGACCGAGTCCAGGCATCAGATCCACGTTGACTGCAATACATGCAATACATGCAGCCCAGGGTGTACTACGAAGAAAATAACTTGATAATTCACTGCTTTAAGGGAAAATCAATCCTTACAAACCAAAAGGAAGAAAAGAAGAGAGCATGAAGAGATAGAAAGAAGGGGAAAAGAAAGAGAAAGAAACCTGCTCTCTCTCTCTCTCTCATCTTTTCATTCCCCGCCCCCTTTCTCTAAACGAAACTATCTTTGTTAATTTTAAGAATCAAATTCTTATACGTTTGCAACATGTATTCAGCACCCGCTGCATCCTGCATACTCCACTGCTTCTTCAGCACACTTTGCTTCTTCATACTCAAATTCCTCTGCCTACACTTATGAAGAAATTTTTTAGGAATACTAGGGTTATATTTTGATTAATGCAAGTAGGGGATACCTTCAAGTTATGGCTTCACCGGGCCCGTAGCCAGAATTTTATTTCTGGGGGGGAAGAGATCATACCTTACCAACAGCCACGCTACAGCTACGTAACAATTATAAAAAGTAAAAGGTTTATAAGCAAACGAAATATTTGTAGTATTTCGGGGGAGGCCTCAGTCCCCCGAGCCTCCACCACTCTAGCTACGTGCCTGGGAGCCACTCATTGTTGTTATAATGCACCAGGCGTAACAATGTAGATAAGGCTTCAAAGATTGTTTCCGAATGATCTAGGTTTGCATTTTCATTAAAGACTCAGATTTATGCTAGCTGAACCAGAGTCATAGATGTAACAGGGAACATGAATTAGCAGAGGAGTTAGTAATAGGAAAAGCTATTTAATTAGTGCCATCACGAACTTGACACCTCGGTAGTTTAAAAGTGGATAAGTCCTCCTTCCTGTCTAAAACTAACATTTGTCGTCTAAAAGATTATCTCCTCCGACACTGTAAACATTGATTACAGAAATAAAAGCCTAATACCATAAATTTCAGCCACCATCGAACTAACAAAATAAAATATTGAAAAAAATTCAACACGTTGCCACATATAACGCAGTAATTTTTAATGACTCGATTATTAAATATATTTAAGGTAAACACAATCGTAATTTACATATATAATCTTTTTTCAAGGAAGATAAAATAATAAAACTTAAGTTTTAACGTTCTTTTTATGTTTGAATATTGTTCTACAGAGGCGTCTCGTGAACGCATGCGGTGCATGCTGCGCATGCGTCAATTGTGGGAAAAAGGACAGCTTGCTCTGCGACGACATTAATGAGCATTTCTACATTCTAATTTCTTCATATATGAGATGTATTTATTTTACACGAGAGCGCTGAACTAAGCTTATATTACATTTCTTGGATCTGAAGTGAAAGAAAGTAATAATTCTTTTCCCACAATTGACGCATGTGTCACTTCAGATTCAAGAAATGTGATATAAGCTTAGTTCAGCGCTCTCGTGTAAAATAAATACATCTCCTAGAAGAAGAAATTAGAATGTAGAAATGCTTATGAATGTCGTCGCAGAGCAAGCTGTCCTTTTACCCACAATTGACGCATGCGTTCACGAGACGCCTCTGTCTGTGTATAATAACATACATGAGTGTGTATGTCTGTTTAATATTCGAAGCAGTTACCAACGCCATCTATACTTCTTATTCTAGTCACAGTACAGATCTAAAATAAATTGAAAACTTTCTAAGAGACGTTTAAAAATAAAAATAGTAACACATGACAATCGCCATCTGTGCGCGGTGACGTCAAATTACAATCCCCCTCCAATTCGTAAGCATTTAATAGTAAAAATAATTATAAATTAGCATGATGATTGTCACACAAAATCATTTGCTAACCTCCCAGTTAGATCAAAAACTAAGTCAATTCTCTAAATGTTTACCCATTGCCATCTAACTGTGACGACCAAAATTATACACTGATTGCAAATGGTAGTCTGCAGTAACTTCAAAATGCACAATTAACATTACATTACGGGGAAACACATTTCAAGAGAATTAGAGTTGGTTTAATTTTGGTTTTAAGTCCACTTTATGCACAGTATGGCTAATCGGTACTGGACCTACAGTTTAAAATGGGATCCGAACCACTGTGCAACGTGCCTCAACCGGGTATCGAACCCGAGACCCCTTGATTACAAGGCGACAACGCTACCACTGCGCCATCGGGGAGGTCCCTAAAGATAATTGGAAAAGAAAGGGAACGGGGTATATTTGAACATGGGGGTATTTAATGGAACACCATGAATACAATCCCAAGGTAGTATTTCTAAGGGGGGAAGGGGGATAAGGAGTAATTCCCCTTTTCTGGATAATTGTGTCCCCCTTTCTGGTTGAAAATGCTTGTCCCAAGTAGGGGTGAGATTTGTGAGAGGAGAATAAATTTCATACGTGTTGGATCATTGTGAACTATTTTCCTATCATTTTTACTATAATATTCAACAACTGCATTTCTGTAACGTTCCTTAAGGATATTACATATCCCCACGAGAGAAGACAATTATATAAATTCTGCAGATTTGTTACACATTAGTCTGAAATTTGGATGACTCTTTAATAACAGCGTAATGCACTGGAGTGAAATGTTAACTGAAATAAACGAATTAGTGGAAATATGTTTATTGTTATAGTTAATGAACAAAATGTATTATATTTTAAGTAAATTTAAACTTAAATTTGCACAATACCTCCACTTTTTGAAATACTACACTGTTTGTTCCACAATATTATCAAGATCATTAAAAAGGAAGATTTAAATATGCAACTATTCGTAATATTCTTAAAACTAAAATTTAATTACCCAGAAAAAAATAGATGGGGCAAAATTATTGATCCACAAATGAGTCAGAACGGTTTGTTTCAAGACTTAAGGAATTTAATAGGTTGTAATAAGTTTAATAAAACATATTTAACTAGCTAAACTGTTTATTAATATGAACAGTTTCTTAGTATTTTGACATACTATTTAACAAATCTGTTATAATGTTAAAGGTAGTTTTACTAAAAATAATTTATATATAATGCCGCACCCAATCATGATTATGATAGAATTTTCAGTTTCTTCACAATAGGTAATGTTTATGTGCTAATTATGTTTATTTATTCTTTACAGAACTGTTAAGTATGTGTGTATGCGTGTGCGTGTGAGCAGAAGCTTTATAAGACGACTTCAATTCATCGTGCCTCATCGAATACGACCATCTCCATCATGGTGTCAAGACTGTTGTTATTGTTGTTGTTGTTACTATTGTTATTTTTGCAGTATTCACTAATATTGTATTATAGTTTAAAATAAATTTATTATTATTATTTTACATATATACACAGGACTTTAATTTCTCTGTTTCTCTGTCTAGTAATAAGTTGTAAGAGCTCTCACGTAGCCAAGTCTCGCTTTGATGGCCCCGGGTTCGATATCCGGTGGAAGGGCCAAAGATTTGGGCGTGAAGACAATTGGGAAGGAACTTTCAGACCAATGGTAGCGGACTACGACGGCGATGGGACTCGACACGCTCGTCAGCCAACGAAACGGCCATTGGTAGACCTTGGCCCCTAAGGGCTGTTGCGCCACGGAGCATAGCTTTAATAGGAATATGCTTATGTACTGTACATATTAGTAATACTACGTATGTTCTTACAATGATATTAAGGATACAATCTCGGAATGGGCACTGCTACTAAAAGAAACCAGCTGGATAAGAGGGTATGAATTTCTCTCCATGTTGCAAGTGGAAGCGGTTTATAAAGTTGATTATTAAGCTAGGCACGATGTTTGAAAAATATGATGAACAAGTATTTACAGAATCCCGTGTGTACCTTATGGGGAATCAACTTCAATTACACGTTAGGGCTAATCATATGAGAATTTCGACTTTTCCTACGACTAAGACATTGCTCAACATGTCCTTTTCCCGTTCATGTGCTCTTCTACGCCATTGGATGTTTGATATTCCAGAGAGAACACATAAAATAATGCTCCCATAAGCATAATGCATTTCTCCTTGCCTCCTACGACCATCCTGGCGCACACCTCATCTCCGCAGAAGTGTTGCCAAATCTCAAGCGCATAAAAGAGCTAAATTTTCATTTTAAATGGAGCTAAAACTGACTTTCGAGGAGCTAGATTTTCGAAGTCTGGATAAAGTGCCTCCTAGGGTAATTTTAGGTGTCTGGAAGGGAGAGGGGGCGCTGCTATTACCGTTAACTTTAAAGTAATGACAATTTATTCTAAGTTTTCACCGATTATATTATTATTAAACGATTATTTCGATTTCCTTGGGTACACTACTTAAGAGGGAGGTGGAGTTTGGCGAAGGTCGCCGTGGAAAGCGCCAAAATTTAACATGGGCTTTTTTGCATTTTGTTGAATATAACGTTTTAGGACAAAAATTTGCCGGAAAACACTCAGTGGATGTGAACTTAGTTTATGAAACTTTGAGTACATGACACATTCATGCAATTTCAGTTCGTTAAATGTGCACAAATTCCATTATTTTTTTTCAATTTCCCATAAGGAAATACGTAAATAAGCACAGAATGGTTATAGGATTTGTGGGTAGCACCAATGAAAATGGCCATTATGATGCATACTAACGTAATGGTCAATCCTTTTATGACTAAGCTAGGGAGGGCTTTTCTTTCAAAAGTCACTTGCACAGCCCAAAATGATTGTTTAAAAATGTCATGTATTATCGACAGCGAAAGATACGGCCGCTTCAGCCGAATTTCATTCGTAATAGTTCGCCACTTGGCCACTAGATGTCTCTGTTTGAAAATTGCCCCAGGGTGACGGGGAGGGCTAGACGCGCGGGTGTTTGAATCCTCTGCACAGCTGGGTTCCGTCCCCTCGTCAGAAGGTCCCGTAGCTGTCACAGCTTGATTTATTGCCTCTTTCCCAGGCAAGAAACCAAGAAAGCAGGAAGGTCACGAGTTTGTGTATGTTTGAGTGTAGAGAAGCAGAGCATATTTACCGTGAATTGGAACCAGTGACACAGTAACTTTATCTCGATCCCTACCGCGAAGGACGTATTCAGGGGGGTCCAGGAGTCCCAACCTCCCCCCGAAAGACTTACCAAGTACAAAAATTAAATAATGAGATCATAAAATAACTTCAATTAAGTAATGAAAATAAGGTTGTTGTCTAATCGCAATTTGTTTATTTCCGCAAAAATATTGGAAAGCAATACGACTTTGAATGACAGTACCAAAGAAGATTTATGCAAGAATTATTACTACTTATAATAACATGCAAAATATTACCAGGAATTTTACTTTCGTCAACTGGATCTAACATCATTTTTTCATACTCAATAAATATTATATTCTTTATCTATTTGGCATTAATTTCCTTGCCAGGGCAGTTTCTATTTATTTACAAATTTTGCCGACCTTAACTACACGTAAGCTAGATAATGAATACGTGATGTTATACTGTATCACTGTTGTTATATCGCCTTCTTATCTATTAATGTAATAAAAATATATTAATTAATTTAATATAATTATACTTATTTTAATTTAACATTATTAATATTATTATTTTGAGACATTACGTTAGGACGCCCCTCCGAAATATATATCTCGATACCTGCCTGGTGTTCGATTTGAATAAAATGTAGAAAAGGCGGGGAGGGTGGTAGCGCTTCCTCTTTTTACATTTCGATAGTTTTACCTCACATGTAGTACTTTGTGAGTCAACGGTGCAGATAGGAAATACGTGTACACACACACACATAATTGATGATTAATTCGCAAAGGAACTTCGTTAAATTCCCATGCTTGTTCCGCTCACAAATCATATCCTCTCCAAATTACAATAGCCTACTATCGTTGTTGCTTACATATATGTGTGTGTGGTTCCTAGAACTTCACTATTTCCAAGCATAAACTTGATGTGACTCTTACAAAACATTTGTTTTTGGAGTGGAAGGATCATGAAAAGGTCTACTGTTTCTTTGCAAATCTTCAATTAATCTAAAATTTAGTATAAAAACATAATTTTGGCTGACTTGCTAACTTGAGATTTAAAGACAAATTATTAATTTGAATTCTCCATAACAATAACAAAAGTGACATAAAATGTAGAAGGACAAGACTAGTGTTGCCCACGGGACGAGACGGGACAGGCTTTTAAAAATTCGAGACGAGACGAGATTGATCATGTGTCCCGAGACAAACGAATATTTTCGAGACGAGACAGCATTTCACAGCATTTCCACGAGACGAGACAGGCCAAAGTCTCGTCTCGTGGGCAACACTAGACAAGACTCTTGGCTTGGTTGAGAATTACGTTAGACATGTACAGGTTAGGAAAGGGGAGGGAGAATTCCGTCTTCTTCCTCTTCAGCGCGAACCCTGCCTCCTACATTCTACATGTCCATTCAAAATGTCTTCTTAGTTTCAGATATTTTTGCCTCCCCTATAGCGTAATGGTAAAGATGACCCTCGTAATGTCAAAAGGTCCCGAGTTTGGTACCTGGTGGACGCCCAATAGTTCAATCCCACTACAAATGTAGGTCCAGTCCCGATTAGCCTATCTATACATAAAGAAGACTTACAGAAACTCAAACTCAAGATACTCAAACGACCGGCATAGGGTTGACGGCGCTTGGTGCAGTGAGAGAGCTCCCCTTTGCCAAATGAAAATTAGGAAACAAAAACTCATCTTCAGGGGTTCCCTCACTTTTTCGCCCTTAGATGGCAGCTGCTGATAAGGGATGAGCATCCCCCCCCCCAAAAAAAAATTCTGCCTACGAGCCTGCTGTCCTGCATCGTGACCGTCCGGTCTAAGGCGTTATGCTTTGGGCTCTCCAGCTACGGGACGCGCGCAGGTTCGAGTCTCCTGGAAGAAGCGTAACAACTTTTCTCCTGATATTTCGGCCAGTCAAACTCGCGGCCCGCGGGCCGCATGTAGGCCCCAAAATCCGTTAATGCCTTGGCCCCACTTAACACTTCATGCTTGAAATTATCTATACATTTGTAGTTATCCCGTTTTCTCTTTTCTCGTGATACAAGACCAGACTCATCCAAACTTCAACACATTGACCAATTTTCCCTACACAGGTATACATTCCATTATAGAGTAGGTGTTGTGTCAACTAAGCAAGCTGATGGACATGTTACTTCTGAAGTACGAAAATATCTTGCCAGCTGGGGGAGGGCAGCGTGCATACTTTCTGTCGCCTATGAGTTTGTTTCTTGATTTTCAAGGATTTACCTGGAAGAAAATTCAGTTTCTGTAAAAGTTTCAAAGAACCATATGGCTGCCCAAACTTCGTGGGAGTAAGAAAAGGACTATAGAAGAGGAATGCAGATTTTTCAAGTGAAATGCTTACTTTTGTTGTGAAGTGAATACTGAAAAGCGTAGAAATTTTGTACCCTGGTAAAGTAAATTCATTCAGAAATATTTCTTTATCACGAAATAAATTTGCCATAATCTGTGGCGGAGTGGTTAGCACAACCCGTCGCGACACCAGAGGTTGCGGGTTCGAATCCTGGCCTGAGCATGGGTTTTCTTTGTATGTGTCCCTTCATCAATTTCATCATATCATTACTCATCCTCATCGTCGCCATTAGCCAAACGTTGCAGAAAAGGAACGCTAATAAAAAAATCAGAGGAGAGGATTTATTACTTAGTCAACGAACAATTGAAAGCGAAAATTGTTCGTGTTGTTGCCTTTTCGCTCACAATATGCGAAATTACGGACGTCTGTGAGCTAGCTCGGTTTGCTCCCTTCACTCGTGGATGCGATTCTTATCTCGATATGACAGTAAAACTACTTGAATGATTCCTCCCCGTGACACAAGAGCTGATATTTTGAAGGAAGTGGAGGCCATTTTGCAAAGTTACAGTCTTCCGTTATATTAAAACTTTTTAATAAAGTTATAATTTGTCCAAAGTAAAAATACTACGTGATGAAGTTGGAAACAGGTTTCAAGACTTCATAGGGTGCGAAAGGCAATAATCTTGTTCTGCTCTGCTCCCTTTTCTTTAAGATGGTGCGTGTGAAAGTCCTGACTTCGAATGGAAGATCATACTATAATTAGTTGGACTAAATTTCACTTGGCAAGCAATCAATTAGCATTGGGAAAAATCACAATAGGAGAGAGGAACTAATGTGATGCAGGAACTGGTCATATGTTTCCACAGGGGATTCCCATCATCACTGAGAGTTTGTCCCCACCCTTGGCCGATTAGCCGGCCCCGTGGCGGAGTATTTATCTCATTTCGCTACGACGCCAGTGGTCCCGGGTTCGAATCCGGTCTGGGCATACGTGTCCTTCGTGAGCGTCTCTTCATCGATTACATCATATCATCATTAGCCAAGAGTGGCAGAAAGGCGAAGTAAAATAAACAAAATCAATCAATCTTGGCCGATTAAAGCTGCTGTGAACTCCAACGATGAGAACTGTGCAAAGGGACTTAATTCAGATCATAACAAAGAAAACTACTTCATCAAAGTGTAAGTTCAATATTAAACTATTGTTTCCTGACATCTTTGTTACTACTGTACATTTTGTTACATTGTTTTGTCCGTCTTTCTCCTTTTCAGTTTTTCCATATGTTATTACGCATGTCCACGTTTCCCCTTTTTAAATTCCAGGTAGTTTCGCTCCTGCCCATCTCTAATAGGGACTCGATTCGTTAATAGTTGAAATAATAATTGTTACTAATTCTTGCCTTATTATTATTATTATTATTATATTGATTTTGTATAAAAAAACACCCCCTTCAAAGGAAAATACTTTCTTTCAACTGATATTCTCTACCGCCTTCTTTACTCTCAATTGATAAAATTCCAACCTCAACAAGAAAATTCAACATAATTATAGTAGCCACTGTAATCAACCAAATTTATTCAATCAAAACTTTAGTCATGAATGTTCTGTCTCTGGAGCCTGCCACTCGTCTCGCTCCATGCAAGAATCAGCCAGCAAGCAGAGAAATGCGAATTGCTTTGCCAGTGGAGAAATTTTATCCTCCGAAACCAGAATTAAAAGAAACAGGTGGGTGTCCTTTTCCTGGAAACCTCCCTGCGGGAGTCACGCGGAGGGGAGGGGGTGGTGAAGGAAGGAAGGTTCTCTGGCCTCAGGCTTAGGACAGCCGAAAAGAATTCCTAGTCCTCTGATATGTCGCTAGGTGTCTCTGTATCGCATCGGGCCAGGAAACTACTTTCATGCCAACCTCCAGCCCACTCTTAATTGTAGGCAATCTTATAGACACATTTTACAATACACAGTGTAGACATGAAAAATAAGAAAATGACACACTGATAACATGCAGTAAGAAGAGTAACAAAAAATACGAAAAAGAATACATAAAAATTTATATTAGAACTAAGCTATACATCCAGAAGGTGCTTTTTGTTGAAGAGCAGTATTGCGTATCTGGTGACATCGAAGGACGAATATAATCCCAGAAGTGGAGAAAAACCCTAAAATTACTGTAAATAAACAGATTGACAATTCAGAGTATCTACCAAAATAAAAAAAACAATATTATTTTCTTTTTTCATGACCTTTCTTTCTTTTTTGCCTCTTTCTTAACATTATTTAATCAGTGGCGCAACCACAGGGGGACAGGGGGCATTGTCCCTGGACGGAAATTAGTTCTAAGGGGGGAGGAAACATTGACGGCCAAGTGTACCTGCAGGAGGCAATTACAGCCACACAACTTCAAATTTTATGCAAGTTAAACAACTTTTCGCAAAATGTTTTTGCAATGCATGTTTCTCTTCGTTTTATCAAGTTCAGAATCGTCCCTAGGGGGCGGCGGGAGTCAGCCCTGGGCGCCGAACGATCTAAAAGATAACAGGTTGTAAAATTGATTGATTGATTTGTGGTTTTAAGTCCACTTTACACACAGAAAGGTTAATCAGGACTGGACCTACAGTTTTTAAAGTGGGACCTGAACCACTATATGCCTCCACCGGGTATCGAACCCGGGACCCCTTGATTACAAGGCGACGATGTTACCACTACGCCATCGGGGATGCACAAAAGTTGTAAAAAAGAGAATGCATTGGCGTGAAATTTGAAATTATTTGCGCTACTACTACTACTACTACTACTAATAATAATAATGTTGGTCCCGGGTTCGAATCCCGGCTTGGACATGGATGTTTGTGAGTGTGCATTCATCATATCATCACTCATCCCCATCTTTGCAAATAAGTCAAAAGTGGTACAAAAAGCGAACTAAAATAAAGCAAATCAATAATAACAATAGCAATAATAATTGTATAATAATAACTATTATTATTAAAATTATTATTATCAATATTATTATCTTTATTTTTATTATTGGTACGTTTATCCTGATACTTGCCCACCCAGACAAAAATTCGTGGTTACGTCTCTATATTTCATCGTCCATTACTTATGCATACGCATTAGCAAATTAAGAAATATAGATATTTTTATTAAATGAAGAACCCCTACCACGATGACGGTCAAGATGTAAACTGAAGATGTACTTCAACAAGAGATTTAGACTTGCTTTAATTAATAATGCATGTAAAAATTAGTTGCTTGAGATTTCATCCTGGATGGGGAAAGTCACTTTACGCTATTTAATATTTTTTCAAAACTTCACGCATACAAGAATGTAATTCTTAAGAAACAAAGCAAACAAATCTAAACCACAATTTCCAAATACAGTAAAACCTCGTTAATACGGACCCCGATAAGCCGGACTTCGCTTAATGCGGACAGGCAAGCAAAAAAAAAAAAAAAAAAAAAATGCAAGGTTTTGAACGTGGCTAGAAGTCAACAAGAGAATTTCCCAAAGATAAGGCAGTCAACCACTGTTGAAATTCTGTTTCCTGCAGACTTTGTACTGTATTGTATAGTGTATTTAGGCGTATGCCCTTTAAATACATCATAATAGACGTGTTTTGTTGCTATAAATGGAGTATTAATGCACTTTCTACTGTTCTTTTAGGTTATTTCAGTTAATCCGGACTTTCCTTAACCGGTCAACTTACCCCCCCCCCATTAGTCTGCACTAACGAGGTTGTACTGTATTTAATTTTATCAAATCCCAGTGCAGGTATATTATCAATGTAAACTAACATAACTTGACCACAAACATAACTTGACCACAAGCATAATTTCTTGACTTTTACTTGGCTATACATTATTCATTGGTAGACACCCTGCAATTGGCGGAATCTGTTCGAGAAAGAAGAGATAAATTCCGACCAGTATAACTTCTGGCAACGTATGTGGTGTTACCTTTAAGCTTGATTCACATCTGCGCCCAACGAACGCTCAGATCACCCTCCCCAAGCGGTGCGGTCAAATATTGTTGAATGATTTTTAAATATAAGCAATCACACCTAGCTGTCCGGTCAAGGTTTACTTCCATCAAGCTCAGCTCGCACTTCGGTCACGATCAGGTGGAAAGAATATTTGACTGGAGCGTGAGTGGGCGGAGCTTGACTTTGCGGAAGCTTGATCGTTCGTGTGAACGTGTGTAATGCTCAAACCACGGTTCAGTAGCAGTATTCAGCCTGTTGCAGAGGATGGGAGGGCTGAAGTCGAAGGCCTATTGCAACACAGAGAAAGGCGAGTATAGATAAAATCCCAAAATATTTTCTTCTCAATTCTGTTTGTAAAACATCGGTCAAAATATGCGATTTCATGAACCCGAGCAAAATAAAATTTAAGAAAAAACATACCGAAACAACCAAATTACAATTATAACGAATGACAAAAATTCAATAGGTGACTAACCACAAATATGACCCATGAGCATTAGTTGTAATGACCTTTTTTGCATTAATTAAAAGCCTTAAATCTATAAGCTAACCTGTTGACGCTCACATTTTTCCGGACAACAAAGTTGTCATTTGTGTGTGTGTGTGTGTGCAAAGGGAAAGGAGATGTTGGTCAACCCTCTGCCAAGGGAAAACATAATTCTTGATATCTAGACGAACTTGTTCTTCGTTTACGGAATACTAAACAAAATTATTTCTTTTTTTAGTGGAGGAAGACGACTTTTCACACGATGTACGTAACAATTGGGTCCTTGAAACTAGGCTTAGAACCTGATGTTAATATTTTAATAGCCGACCTCCGTGGCCGAGTGGTCCCGGGTTCGAATCCCGGACTTGGCATGAGTGTTTATGAGTGTCCATTCATCACTCATCCTCATCTTCCCAAATTAGCCAAAAGTGGAACAAAAAGCGAAGTAAAATAAACTAAATCAATCAATCCGTGGCCGAGTGGTTAGCACAACGCGCTACGACGTCAGGTGCTCCGATTCGAATCCCGGCCTTGGTATGTATGTTCTTTGTGATGTCACTTCATCCATTTCGTCATATCCCAACGCATCCTTATCCTCATAATTAGAAAAAACTGGCAGAAAAGCGAAGTAAATCAACCATATAATCAATCCCCGTTTTCGCAATTCTATTTCTTCTTTATTTTCTTCTAATTAATGCCAGTGCTGTAACAGACAAGTCCGTCGTTGAAAATCTCTTAAACATTGTACTAAGCACAATCGGCAGGCTTTAATACAGAAAAATTTGACTACTCTGTGAAGAAACCAACAACAGACTCACGTTGATCGTACCTTGTCCGGAGCGAAGCTTGACCGCTAGGGTGGATACCCCCTGACCGTGAGCGCAGCGTTAGGGGACAGTGATCTGAGTGTTGCTTGAGCGTAGATTTGAATCAAGCCTTAGGGGACAGTGATCTGAGTGTTGCTTGAGCGTAGATTTGAATCAAGCCTTAGGGGACAGTGATCTGAGTGTTGCTTGAGCGTAGATTTGAATCAAGCCTTAGGGGACAGTGATCTGAGTGTTGCTTGAGCGTAGATTTGAATCAAGCCTTAGGGGACAGTGACCTGAGTGTTGCTTGAGCGTAGATTTGAATCAAGCCTTAGGGGACAGTGATCTGAGTGTTGCTTGAGCGTAGATTTGAATCAAGCCTTAGGGGACAGTGATCTGAGTGTTGCTTGAGCGTAGATTTGAATCAAGCCTTAGGGGACAGTGACCTGAGTGATGCTTGAGCGTAGATTTGAATCAAGCCTTAGGGGACAGTGATCTGAGTGTTGCTTGAGCGTAGATTTGAATCAAGCCTTAGGGGACAGTGACCTGAGTGTTGCTTGAGCGTAGATTTGAATCAAGCCTTAGGGGACAGTGACCTGAGTGTTGCTTGAGCGTAGATTTGAATCAAGCCTTAGGGGACAGTGACCTGAGTGTTGCTTGACCGTAGATTTGAATCAAGCCTTAGGGGACAGTGACCTGAGTGTTGCTTGACCGTAGATTTGAATCAAGCCTTAGGGGACAGTGACCTGAGTGTTGCTTGTGCGTAGATTTTAATCAAGCCTTAGGGGACAGTGACCTGAGTGTTGCTTGAGCGTAGATTTGAATCAAGCCTTAGGGGACAGTGACCTGAGTGTTGCTTGAGCGTAGATTTGAATCAAGCCTTAGGGGACAGTGACCTGAGTGTTGCTTGAGCGTAGATTTGAATCAAGCCTTAGGGGACAGTGACCTGAGTGTTGCTTGAGCGTAGATTTGAATCAAGCCTTAGGGAACAGTGACCTGAGTGTTGCTTGACCGTAGATTTGAATCAAGCCTTAGGGGACAGTGACCTGAGTGTTGCTTGACCGTAGATTTGAATCAAGCCTTGGGGGACAGTGACCTGAGTGTTGCTTGACCGTAGATTTGAATCAAGCCTTGGGGGACAGTGACCTGAGTGTTGCTTGAGCGTAGATTTGAATCAAGCCTTGGGGGACAGTGACCTGAGTGTTGCTTGACCGTAGATTTGAATCAAGCCTTAGGGGACAGTGACCTGAGTGTTGCTTGAGCGTAGATTTGAATCAAGCCTTAGGGGACAGTGACCTGAGTGTTGCTTGAGCGTAGATTTGAATCAAGCCTTAGGGGACAGTGACCTGAGTGTTGCTTGAGCGTAGATTTGAATCAAGCCTTAGGGGACAGTGACCTGAGTGTTGCTTGAGCGTAGATTTGAATCAAGCCTTAGGGGACAGTGACCTGAGTGTTGCTTGACCGTAGATTTGAATCAAGCCTTAGGGGACAGTGACCTGAGTGTTGCTTGAGCGTAGATTTGAATCAAGCCTTAGGGGACAGTGACCTGAGTGTTGCTTGAGCGTAGATTTGAATCAAGCCTTAGGGGACAGTGACCTGAGTGTTGCTTGAGCGTAGATTTGAATCAAGCCTTAGGGGACAGTGACCTGAGTGTTGCTTGAGCGTAGATTTGAATCAAGCCTTAGGGGACAGTGACCTGAGTGTTGCTTGACCGTAGATTTGAATCAAGCCTTAGGGGACAGTGACCTGAGTGTTGCTTGACCGTAGATTTGAATCAAGCCTTAGGGGACAGTGACCTGAGTGTTGCTTGTGCGTAGATTTTAATCAAGCCTTAGGGGACAGTGACCTGAGTGTTGCTTGAGCGTAGATTTGAATCAAGCCTTAGGGGACAGTGACCTGAGTGTTGCTTGAGCGTAGATTTGAATCAAGCCTTAGGGGACAGTGACCTGAGTGTTGCTTGAGCGTAGATTTGAATCAAGCCTTAGGGGACAGTGACCTGAGTGTTGCTTGAGCGTAGATTTGAATCAAGCCTTAGGGAACAGTGACCTGAGTGTTGCTTGACCGTAGATTTGAATCAAGCCTTAGGGGACAGTGACCTGAGTGTTGCTTGACCGTAGATTTGAATCAAGCCTTGGGGGACAGTGACCTGAGTGTTGCTTGACCGTAGATTTGAATCAAGCCTTGGGGGACAGTGACCTGAGTGTTGCTTGAGCGTAGATTTGAATCAAGCCTTAGGGGACAGTGACCTGAGTGTTGCTTGACCGTAGATTTGAATCAAGCCTTAGGGGACAGTGACCTGAGTGTTGCTTGAGCGTAGATTTGAATCAAGCCTTAGGGGACAGTGACCTGAGTGTTGCTTGAGCGTAGATTTGAATCAAGCCTTAGGGGACAGTGACCTGAGTGTTGCTTGAGCGTAGATTTGAATCAAGCCTTAGGGGACAGTGACCTGAGTGTTGCTTGAGCGTAGATTTGAATCAAGCCTTAGGGGACAGTGACCTGAGTGTTGCTTGACCGTAGATTTGAATCAAGCCTTAGGGGACAGTGACCTGAGTGTTGCTTGAGCGTAGATTTGAATCAAGCCTTAGGGGACAGTGACCTGAGTGTTGCTTGAGCGTAGATTTGAATCAAGCCTTAGGGGACAGTGACCTGAGTGTTGCTTGAGCGTAGATTTGAATCAAGCCTTAGGGGACAGTGACCTGAGTGTTGCTTGAGCGTAGATTTGAATCAAGCCTTAGGGGACAGTGATCTGAGTGTTGCTTGAGCGTAGATTTGAATCAAGCCTTAGGGGACAGTGACCTGAGTGTTGCTTGAGCGTAGATTTGAATCAAGCCTTAGGGGACAGTGACCTGAGTTTTGCTTGAGCGTAAGTTTGAATCAAGCCTTAGGGGACAGTGACCTGAGCGTTGCTTGAGCGTAAATTTGAATCAAGCCTTAGGGGACAGTGACCTGAGCGTTGCTTGAGCGTAGATTTGAGTCAAGCCTTAGGGGACAGTGACCTGAGTGTTGCTTGACCGTAGATTTGAATCAAGCCTTAGGGGACAGTGACCTGAGTGTTGCTTGAGCGTAGATTTGAATCAAGCCTTAGGGGACAGTGACCTGAGTGTTGCTTGAGCGTAGATTTGAATCAAGCCTTAGGGGACAGTGACCTGAGTGTTGCTTGAGCGTAGATTTGAATCAAGCCTTAGGGGACAGTGATCTGAGTGTTGCTTGAGCGTAGATTTGAATCAAGCCTTAGGGGACAGTGATCATCTGAGTGTTGCTTGAGCGTAGATTTGAATCAAGCCTTAGGGGACAGTGATCTGAGTGTTGCTTGAGCGTAGATTTGAATCAAGCCTTAGGGGACAGTGATCTGAGTGTTGCTTGAGCGTAGATTTGAATCAAGCCTTAGGGGACAGTGACCTGAGTGTTGCTTGACCGTAGATTTGAATCAAGCCTTAGGGGACAGTGATCTGAGGGTTGCTTGAGCGTAGATTTGAATCAAGCCTTAGGGGACAGTGACCTGAGTGTTGCTTGACCGTAGATTTGAATCAAGCCTTAGGGGACAGTGACCTGAGTGTTGCTTGAGCGTAGATTTGAATCAAGCCTTAGGGGACAGTGACCTGAGTGTTGCTTGAGCGTAGATTTGAATCAAGCCTTAGGGGACAGTGACCTGAGTGTTGCTTGAGCGTAGATTTGAATCAAGCCTTAGGGGACAGTGATCTGAGTGTTGCTTGACCGTAGATTTGAATCAAGCCTTAGGGGACAGTGATCTGAGTGTTGCTTGAGCGTAGATTTGAATCATGCCTTAGGGGACAGTGATCTGAGTGTTGCTTGAGCGTAGATTTGAATCAAGCCTTAGGGGACAGTGGCCTGAGTGTTGCTTGAGCGTAGATTTGAATCAAGCCTTAGGGGACAGTGATCTTAGTGTTGCTTGAGCGTATATGTGAATTAAGCCTTATCCTTCAAAATCAAATCCGACAGCAACCTGTGGGGTCGAAAGGAGTAAGACACGGGTATGTGACAAGCCTAAAAAAAAATGAATGCTAAACATATCCTTAAGCTTATGGTATAGATAAGCAACGCAGATTTCAAAAAGGATACATTGGATTCTGTATCTTTGAAAGTTATGCTTGAATTTGTTTCTAAGTCAGCTTTATGCAGAGAAAGACTAATCGGGCCTGGACCTACAGTTTAATGCAGGATCCGAACCACTAAGTACCTCCACCGGGTACAGAACCCGGTACTCCTTGAATACAAGGCGACGACGTTATTACTACGCCATCGGGGAGGCCGTGCTTTAAGGATACAGCAAACTGTTACAAATGTGATTGTTAGCACTTTTTTCTTTATTTCACTATTTTGTTGAAATTCCTCAATCATATTCGTCTGTTTTAACAGTGTGCCACGAGTTTAAATAGCGTACGAACACTTCGGTTCGATTCGTAGTGTAAGCGAATTTTTGGACAATGTTTCTGCATAAACCCGCTCTGGATACCTGCACGGAGAGAAAGGATTAGTTCCAGATACAAAATATCTTTGGTTCCACAAAATTTCTTACTGTCAAACAAGGTTTTGTTTCACCTACAGAGTGACTGTTCACATAAACCATTTGGTTGAGTTCTCTTAACAAACATATGAGTTTGACGTTAGTTTTGTCCATTGAAACATTGTCCATTACATCCAAAGAAATATTTTGTTCCGTGAACAAAAACAACGTGATACTCGTACTGGCAAGTGTGACAAGAGCAAACATAGCGGATCTGCGAACCCGTACGCTTCGAGTACCTTAAAGTCGTGGAGATTTGAAACACTAATACGTACATTTGCTGGTAAGTGTAACATTATTGATGTTAAATATGTTAAGTAAGAAATGTAAATCATAGAAATATATAAATGCAGGCGTAGAAGTTCAATGCAAAATTTTGAGGTGGTTTTGTCTCGTATCTTAATTTGTAATTCTTATGCACGTAGAAAATATGTAATATCTGATCGTGCTGAATATAAAATAGCTACAATACATTACAAGTTGTGCAAGCGTGTTTTACGTTAACACAGGCACAATAGCTCAGTCAATATAGCATCTTGACTACCATACGTTCGACCTATATTCGATCCTTGGGTTAGATGATCTGGGCCAGGCATTTTCACAACAGTTAATATAATTTTTATAACAATTTACCTTTTGATTGTAAGCTAATTACTGGCGTAGCAGTGCAACGTGTACCGTGTTGGTTTCTATCGTATATTGCACCTTTTTACATTATGGGGTCCGTTGTCTCACTGTACTCCGTCGAGAATTACTTTGTGTTTTCTTTTAAACGACAGATTTTGACCATTTATGTAATATAAAATTGGTTCAAACATGCGGAAAACACATGTAGCTGAGACATTTAATCCCAAAATATGGTCAGTGTAAGTAACAACTTGCCATGGCGAAGTTGTTTCGCCAGTTTTTATGAGTAAAAACCGGTTGTGTGCTCACTCAAATAGCTAAAAAACACATCGAAAATTGATATCAGCCCCATACCTAACCCTCCTAATGTAACAATGTAATATTATAACTGCTGTTGTGATATGTCGTGTTGGGTGCTACATTCACTTGCATGAAACTTTCAGGCTGTTCTGCTTCATGTTAAATTAACAGGTGTACTTTTCTTCACAATAACTCATTTCTGCAGGCTAAAAGCAAGGGAACATGCAAAAAATATTTCATTTTCTTGAGAGGGTTCAGAGGGTTAAACACATTGTTATGTTAAAAAGGTCAAACAGCGTGAAATGAAGTTTTGAAATTTTTATTGCATTTTTATTCTTTTACTGATCAATTTTCCACAAAATAAGTATTTTAATCTTGTGCGCATGAAAATAGTGCATCGTGATAGTATGCCATTATGTTCCCAGTGCCTACTCGGATATTTCCAAGTTTTTGCAACAAAAATTGTTGATGTTCTACCTCCTTCCGTCCGTGATCTTAGCACCGAATTAAAATCAGAAGTAAGCGACATGAACACAGTTGAAGCAACGATAATACCTGGTAGCGCAGGGTTGCCAGGAGTGTAAAGAAAGGCATCAAATGCAAGAGAGGCACAAAATTATGTGAATAGCAGTTTCTGAATTTCTTCCATATTGGGTGGGGGGGCAATAGATGAAAGTCACTGGTATTACGAAAATGTATACACGTTCCGATACAAATGCAATTGTAAGGGGTAAATTGTAAAAAAAAAAAAAATTAAAAATCACTTTGGCCCGAAAGTGTTATTTCCTTTGGTCTTCACAACAAAAGATTTATTTCTTAATCATAATGATGATTAGGTTAGGAACTTGGATACAGGTTCAGTTTTTGTTCATAAGTAATGTAGTTACTTATGGTTTGCATGAACAATCACACTTGTTTGCTCTGGTTGTTAGGTTGAGTGTGACTTTTACAAATATATATATATATATATATATATATATATATATATATATATATATATATATAATCTGTGAAAAATCCCTATGATTAGTACGTTAAGCAGTTAAATTGTGAAAGTAGCTAGTCAAGTTTGACAATTTGTTGTACCCCCCCCCACACACACATACACATATGCTACATAAAGGTGATGTCAGAAGTTTTAAACTTATGGAGTTATGGTAGTTAGAATGTATTCCGAAATGGTATGTTTCTTGTAAAATTGAGCTGCATAATTTGTGCTTGAAATGTGTGAATCAAATCATAATAAAATCATACATTTATACATGAATAAAAATGTAATTTGGGGAGAGGGGGAAGGCTAAGCCTAATCACTTAACCTACTCCTGTGTATTCTCGATTAGCCTGCTTAAAAACTTTCATTCATTCTAGCATATATTTAGCTTTATTTAAATTGCTGAGAAATACTCAAGAATTAATATGACAGGAATCAATGGAATTATGAGCTTAGCCAAAAATAAAATATTTTAAATTTATTTGTATCATTACTGAAGTTCGGAAATGTATTGGAGTGGAATCTGTAAATTAATATTTCCTTGTTTTCTGTATATCTTATAGACAACCAATAAAACAGGTAGTCCTGGCTGGCCAAAGTAATGAACCATGTCCAGAGGTGCTAAAGCATTGCCACAATACCTGGAGCATTAGGCAGTGCTACAGCAGAAACTGGGATGTACGTATATTAGTCAGCACTTATCTAATTTATTTGTAAGCAAATAAGTTGAAAGATTTATGAACAATTTAAACTGCTCAATACTTTGTACAAATCAAACATTTATGCTTATCTGTTGTTGATTTGGTTTCTTGTTATTTGGGTGCTACACACATCTATCTTTCCCAGGAGCTTCATTTTCTTATTTTTTGCTGGTGTATACAGTATTTCCATTGCTATTTCCTGACTATATTTTTATGATGTAATAATTTCATAATGTTATCACATTGGTAAATGTTGGGACAGGGAGCGTTCTGTAGAATTTTTCCAAACTTCTTTTGAGGCCCAGGTAGAACACTTGCTCAGATGCATCGAATGAGATGGGAACTATGTGTAAGTGTAACTCTGAGTAGAGGACATTACAAGCAAACTATATGTATGATCAATGTTTCAATCTTTCCCTTATTAAACAAATTATACCTCAACAGGCAAAACTTTTTGATGCCTCCAGGTAATTACATAAATATTCATGAATAGTTATACAGTGGACAAAATACCTTAATCGGAAACTACCACCAGGCCTATATAATATTAAGTCTTTGTGTTTATCGAGAATATGATTTCTTTATTTTTTATTTCAAATTTTACTTGGATAAAATGTTGGGAATGAATTGCCTAAGTACCATATTGGAACCATATTTTCAGATTCAAAGCATGATGTTCATGCATCATTACCAATCATAAAGCACAAGATAAATAAGTACATATTTTTCCTATTCTATTTAACAACCGTAGAGAGAGAGACACACACACACAGCGAGAGAGAGAGAGAGAGAGAGAGAGAGAGAGAGAGAGAGAGAGAGAGAGAGTAACTTTAATTTCCCTCTCATGGATGGTATTGCACAAATCGTGTTCACTTTTAGAAAATGTAAAATATTGCATTTTAAGTATTATTCAATCTTCCTTCTTACAACTTTGTAATTGCAAGCATTAACACATTTATTGCAATGTAAGTGTCTCACACAGAATGTGTGTGTGTGTGTTGTCTCCAAACTTTATGACAAGAAATATGTTCATTTGCTTGTAATAACTGTAAGTTATAAGAAAGAAACTACAATGCAAGCAATATGTACAGTGTGATCAGTGGTGGCAATTGGGTTCCAAAACCAGGGTGGCAACTGGGGGGTCAAAGACAATATGGATAAGGTTTAGCATAGTGCGGGGGCAAAAATGATGGAAAGGGGGGGGGGCAACTGCCTCCCTAATCGCTGACACTGAGTGTGATATATAAGTATTCCCAAGCAAATTTTCCCCGAATGTATTTATTCTTTGTTTTAGACAATGAGACATTCAAGGAACAAAATTGAAACAACATGCCAAACAAGCTGCTGACAAACACTGCAACCACCAGGTGAAAACCCAGCTTAAAAACACTCAGGGTGCAAGAGAAAAAAAAATCAATGAAATAATCATGGTTAATTTGCCGAGCAACACTCGTACATCCCTCCACTGCACATACAAGCGGAAGAGGATAATTTGAAAACGGTTTTGGTTAAATAAATACAAAAAAAGTTGCAAATTCCACATGGACTAACTGGGACTAGCCCTAACTGGGATTCGAACCACTGTCTATACTTTACAGAATGTTATTTTGACAATACATTCTGCAGCAAATATTTCTTTACCTGTAAGTTCAGAATGTTTTTCAACATGTTTGATGGTCATAGAATTTTATAATTCTAATTGATCTGATGAACCAACCAACCAGCTAACTCTGTTATTTATTATATTTTTCTTTCTTTCTTAGCAAATAACATCTTCCGTGAATCCACTGGAGAGCACTATCTGTTTCAAACAGCCGAGGATTTTTTTTAATTCCTATTTTGATGGATTGCCAGCTGAAAAAGTAACCAGACATGTTTCGATTCAGGAGGATATGGAACATTGAATCAATATTTACGTTAACAACTGTTGTACTTCATCCTTTGAATGTCTCCAGAAATCTAATACAGAAGAACTTTTTATATGTGAACAAAAAAGTTTTAAAATGTAGTGTATGTGTGGGCATGAACACAAAAATTTCATGATACTTGATTATTCCTAATAAAAATATTATTGTTCCACATCAATATGTTTAATTGCTACATGTGCAAGAAGAATTTTGGTACTCTTAAATTGCTTGTGTGGTATGTTTTTTTTTTAAGCATTATGGCACCTATTTAACTGCTTGTGCTCACACGTGTAAAAGAAGTTTCTAAAATGCATGCAAGTTTCGCAGACATTTTGGAACACTAATATGTGCCTTAATTATTTCTCATGCATATGTCAATGATGATATAATATCAAAATGTTTTTTTAATTGTAGTTCGACTACTTTTTACAGCAATTTAGTGCAACTGCTGTAACATTAAATCCCCCTGCGTTAATATTTTTTTGTATACTTGTGCACTGGAGTAGTGTAATGGTGGAAGAAAATCCAACTTTAAATACATTGAGAAACTTCATATCATTAAAGAAGTATTCATACATTTTTACCCTTTCTCTCTATCATTCATTGAATATTACGATTCATGTTAAAAATACAGAGGTTGCTCACACAGTGAACATCCCGCATAACAAACGTGTGCACACTGGTTAGAACTATTGTACAGTACATACTGTATTTTCTACAACTTATATTTTGGTAAATTCATAGCATTTTCAACATTCTTGCCTTGGTGGTGTGTTCTGTATTTCCTCTACTAGTTTTTTTATGATGTTTCCAGGTCTTGAACCTGGCTTGGGAACAGACTAAAATGATTCCTGTAGTAAACTGGTTTAACACAGTGTGCCACTTAATACATGCTGTCCTGGAATGGATTGCGTTCATTATGCGAGACACCATTGTGTATGTATTGTGTGTGATGTGATAGGTCTGTGAGTTGATGACACTTTGACATGTGCTTCGCAACTACTTGACTACTGCTGCTCCAAAACACATCAACAAGCACAAGTTCACGCAAAAATAACCAAAACCACCCACCTTGCTAACATTTAATAACTTCCGACCACATGTTGGCTCTTTCCATTGCAAGCAATCTCACCACTCTGCCTGTGTGACAAAGGGTGACCTGCATTTTATCTTTGAACACAACAATAGGGCTGATTTATATTTTTTTTTCATATATCAAATGGTTTAACCCTAGAACACTAGTGTACGTAAAATTTACATGTGGTGTTCCCTCAATTCCCTTCCCTATCTCTCAGATACACGTCCCTCAACCTAGCAGTGCCTCGACCAGTCTGTCAGACATAAAGAATAGAATAGAATACTTTATTAGTCATTAGACAACATGCTTGCAATAAGAAGAAGGTAAGTGCTGATCATCTTGATTTTGTGTGTTATGTTGTAGAATGTATGTTAATTTTGCGTGGCTCTAGTAAAACGAGAAAAATCTTTCACATAATTTTGACATTCATAAATTCGACTTGGATAGTTAGATTTTGAAAAAAAGTTTAGAACCATGCACTATTTTCTTGCAGGATTACAATATTGCATTCGTTCCTTATTTACAGTGTTATGAATATTTTTTTGTTTAATTTTCATTGTTTGAACTTTTCACCTTCATTCTTAATGTACATATTGGCTTGACAATCAAGACATTCTTTTAAAATATTATATGTTTAATAAAACCATTCTTCTTTGTAGCTAATCAGTGGTGATTTATTCATTCTAGTTAACAGTGGTTAGAAGTCCAAAAACTAGAATTAATAAAACCATGTTTATACTTTTAAAAATGAAAAATAAAACCCCAATATAAGGAATATACAAAAGTTGATTTTCAAAAGGAATCATCACACTGTTTTCATGATGTAGAGGTTGTGTTGAAAATAGATTGCTTCATGTAAGTAAAATTTATGTAGTGCTAGTTACACTGTAATATGGGAACGTGCTAGTGTTGTAGGGTTAATAATACTTTAAGGTATTATTTGTTGTCTATAATGTCAGTGTAAAGAAACGGAATATACCATATAGATTATGTAGCTATGGTGAATATGCCTTTACGAAACATAATGCAAAAAATATAATGAAATTGCAATCTGTCTTTGCAACATTCACAAGGCAGTGTCTCAAAAATAAAGTTCCATTTTTTTAGTTAAATACAGAGCATTAAGTGTAGATTTCCTATGTCCATTGTAACCGGTGGTCTTGTTTAACATGTTGGTCCAGTCTGTAGGATGTCCGACTACCATACAGGACACCTGGTTTTGGTTATGAGGATATGTGATTTTGGGAGGAAATTTTTTGATCTGTCCTAGTACAAGCAGCTATGGCACACAACCACCCTCATATCACTGGGGGTGTAAAGGAAGCTCCAGCATGGTTCTGATCACATCTCCACTTTAGAAGATAAAAAGGAAATATATGGGGGCCATCCATGCCCCCTTTGCACCAGCATGCCGCTGTAATTAACAGGGAATTACTTTACTTCAGGATGGAAATAAATCATTGAAGACTGGTGAAGGAGGGGGAAAACTTAATTCACACGAATACATATGTGTGTGAGAGAATTATTATGATCTCTCTCTCTCTCTCTCTCTCTCTCTCTCTCTCTATATATATATATATATATATATATATATATGTGTGTGTGTGTGTGTGTGTGTGTGTGTTTATATAGTCATAATTTATGTTAAAAAGCAGAGTGTCAAATCCTGGGGGATGGGGGAATTTCAACCCACCAACAATTTTGTCCTACGAAAATTCAGTTGGTATAGGAAATGGTTTGCTACTTTATAAATACCCGATATGTATAAGTATGTGTGTATTATTATCTACATATGTGTATATACACACAAACATACACATCAGGTATTCATAAACTAACAAACCAGTTCGTTTACCAATTGGATTTTTGCAGGACAAAATTGTTTGTGGGGGAAATCCCCCCTGTCCCCAAGATTTCACGCTTTTTAATATTTTTAATAATAATAATTCCAACAAAATAACCTTTTCTGCCAACAAGTTGATTTGGTTGATGGTACCAAGCATCTTGTTCAGAGAACTGGACCCAATTAGATACAACAAACAAATGATTTGGTTGGATGAACAAGATTAAGTCAATCAAATAATTTTGTACTCTGAACCTTCACGTTTTGCTCGCGTATAACAAACAAGGGATTTGGTTGCTGTAACTAGTATTTGTTGCAGCCAACCAGACTTTTTTCTCAGTGTGGGCGAGGGAGGAATGGCGAGTCGGCTGGAGGGCAATGCTGATCACATCCATCATGGCTGATGGTTTAGGAGGGTCTTCAGCCATAATTTCTATGCGCCTTTATAGTACGGTTAAATACACAGAGATGGGGTATGAAACGTAACAAGATATTACAATTAAAACATATCTTTCTTATAAAATGAAATAAACGAAAATGAATTTAAGAAGAAGGTAATTAATTGTCAATTATACATAAATTATTTAGTTTGCATAGTTGAAAGTTTTCAGTACTAATCTTTTGAGAGCTTTCACTTCTCAAATTGTACTTCATTAACATTGAGACTTGAATTTTTCATTCAATATGGAAATAGTACGACTGGATTATTAGAACAATTTTTTCTTGTTACTATATTCTACTCAGTAAATGTAAAGCTATCTCTTACAACATAGGGGTCGACTTAGGGGGGTAAAGCACTTTCTGCCCCCAAATTCCTCATTCACATTATACAGGGTGATTCTAAAGTCACTATACATTTTCGTGATATACTGACTGAAAACTTTGTTCTTGCAGGTAGTGTGATAGAATGCTGACAAATGAAGAACGAATAGCTGTTGTTGCTGCGCGTCTACGTGGAATGAAAATGAACAGGTGCGAGCAGACTACACCTGTAAATTTAGGAAACCAGGCTGCACCAGGATGGCTATCAAACACTTGCTCAATAAATTCAAGCGTACTGGTAGTGTTGCAGACGAAGAACGTCCAGGGAGGCCGACCATAACGTCAGAAACCGTACAAAGTGTAGAGGATGCGATCACACGTAGCCCCAGCGCCTCAACCAGGAGTCTCAGTAGGGAGCTTTGGATTCCGCAAACAACTGTGTGGAGAACTCTCCGCTACAAGCTGAAGAAACGTGCATACCACATTCAGATTTTGCATAAGCTTCAAGCTGAGGACTATGCAGCCAGAGAAGCTATGTTTCACGACCTGCTACAGGCTGTGGAAAATCACAATTTGATGTAGAATGTCCCGTTCAACGATGAATCCACATTCAACACCTGTGGGAATGTGAATAGACACAACTGTAGGATCTGAGCAGAGGAACAACCACATGCGCTGCAGGAGTGGCAACGGGACACACTCAAAGTGAATGTGTGGTTGGGGATAGCGAGCTCAAAGGTGTACCGTCCTTTCATGTTCACTGAAGCAACTGTGACCGGAGACACATACCTCGATATCTTGGAACTTTTTGTGGAGCCCCAGTTGGTATCCAATCGGATTAGGGATACTGTTGTTTTTCAACAGGATGGGGCGCCACCCCATTTTGCGGGACTACCTGAATCGTGTTTTTCCCGGTAGATGGATTGGTCGTGGCACGACAAGATTATGGGCTCCCCGCTCACCAGATCTGACACCCTTATGGCCGAGTGCACCAACAAGATCAAAATTTAAACTCGGATCAGAAAGGGATCATTGGAAAATTCCATTGCACGAAGACGGTTCAACACTTGATCGCGATCTAGGAACATCAAAACGAGTTTATCTTCTGATCGGCCATTCGCCACCGTTTTGGTGGCTGATCCTGGTTCACGATACTGACGTTTCGACTGCAGTAAGTTTTTTTTTAATAGAAAAAGAGTGGAAAGTGATATCAATTGCGTGCAAACGCAAGAGATTTTGGGTGTACAATGTTGATAATTTGAGAACTGTGTAAAAACTGCCAAAATAATAATAATAATAATTATAATTTGTGGTTCTGTGGTGCATTTCTACCCCAGAACACAAAACATATATAAATGGCATATATTACGTGTAAGTGCATTTACAAGGTAAATTAGAACCGAACTACTGTATATTACGATATTGCTACACGGTATTGAAAATATTTTTGTATAAATTTACGAAAATACATGTTACTGGCTATTTACACGACACGACAATATAAATATATAAGAATTTAGAAATTAAAAATTCAAATACCACAGACATCAGTAGCATCAAAATCGAATGCATTTCGTAAGACATTAAAGCGTTGTGAGCTAAGGTTATGTCCCGTAAAAGAAGGTTCCATGGTTTCTCCTTCTCCTTTTGTGTTGTGCCGTCAGTACTTTTTTAATATTATTATTTTTCTACACTCTACATCATTGTACTCGTCGACAAGGTTGATTAGTACATCTCTCAAATTCATAGAAGTTTTCAACCCGAATTACTTTCTTCTCCTACATGTTGATACTTTAACACATGACACTAGTCTATGCGGATCTTGATTGTAATGTTTTTGCCAACCAATCAGGTATAGCCTTACAAATTAATCTCGGATGAGTTGAACGGAATATCGTGAACGTCGTTTTTCGTTGGTCCAATGCAAATATTTAAACCAAGTTCATTTAGAGGGGATTAAAATTGATCTCGTTCAGCTGAACTTCGAAATAATCGGCGTTGGTGCACGCGGCCATTAGACTTTTTTGCCTGGGGGTTCATCAAGTCTCAGGTTTACCAAGTGAAGATCCAGAGCATTCAACAACTCAACCAACGGATTCGAGCCCGCAGCTGCTGAGATTACACCCGTTACCCTGGAGAGAGTTTTTCTATCTGTCGTGGGGCGCTCGGTGTTGTGTCTCGACGTGCAAGGTGGTCATATTTAAATTTATTGAAATGTTTTGATTCTGTGTGCTGTTGTGGTGTATGTTTCAGTACAAATGTATATAGTGTAATATAATCTGTTTCAACACAAAATGTATAGTAAATTTTGAATCACCCTGTACATAACACATATTTTTGTCAATATTGCACCCCAATCTAAGTTGGCCACTCTGCCTTGTACATATTACTCCGATTGATTAATTGATTTGGATGATTTGACTTCGATTTAATACCACATTTGGCTATTAGCCAAAATGGTAATGAGTGATATGATAAGGGACTTTCACTAAGAACAAGAACAAGTCTTCACTAAGAAGACTTGGGACAGCAACGGGAGCTGGCTTAACCAGATGATACATTATTATATCCATTTTAGCCACCATAAGTGGACTAAACTCTCGTCGATCAATGGGGAAACACTGTTTTTTTTGCTAAAGCCCACTGGCCTTTTTTATAGTCTGGGTAAACGTCCGTGGACATGGACCCCGTAGCGTTGGCAAATTCCACTGCCAACGGTCTTTTGAAAGACAGCTAGCTCCCCCAACCGGGGAGGTAAAAAACAGTTGAATCTAACATCCAGCAAAGCACAATCCAATAAGCATATACACTTACCTGCAATAATAACATAAAAGTACACTCATGGAAACATATTACTTAACCCTACACCTTGAAGCTGGCCAGCAATTAATTAACATATTACCAAAACCAGTAATGGTCAATCCGACCGTCACAACCCCTAGCCGTGCACACATCGCAACGTAGTGTGAAAGTATATGAGGGATGTGGAAGTAGGCTCCCACACATTCCCAATTTCGGCCATTTGTTATTGGGACGTGATCAGAACCACGCTCCGGTTGGCTTTATACTACAGGCGTGGCTCGATTTATTAGATGTCGGGTGAATACCAAAGCCTCTCTATGAGTCGCCAAAACAACCGGCGCGAGAGTGAAATTCCCGCGCTTATCGCGGAGTTAAAATTTGATTTCGCGCCTAATCATGGAAAACACCAAGCCTAGGCAAGTCCAGTCATCTGCAACCCATTGCGTGAGAATGAGAAAACGAGATTGGACCCTTCTTGCTTTTCTGAATAATATGTAAAAAGCTAGTTTGTATAGTCTAGAAAACTAACCTGTTCTCTAACATAGAATTTTAACAAACTTTTCGAGCTGGCCTCATTACCAGGAAGGTATAAACTCGGGACAAGTCACCTACTGACCTGTTGGGTGAGAATGAGTCAAGGCAAGCTCTTTCAGGTAAGGAGTTACAGTTACGCACCATGTGTTCATTTTTTTCAATATCGTCGGAATGGGCAATGCTACTTAAAGAAAAGACCTGCGTGTATCAAGAGTATGAATTTCTCCCCATGTTGCAAGTGAAAGCGTTTTTTTTTATATCGATTATTAAGCTAGACACGATACTTGATAAATATGATGACTGAGTATTTTCAGATTACAATGTATATCTTATGGAGAAATCAAAGTCAACAACTTCAACTTCAAGTTGCAGCTAATCAAATGGAGGTTTCGACTTTTTCGCCGGTCAAAAGTTTCATCAACTTGTCCTCTCTCCCAGGTCCGTACCCAGGATTTTTGTGAGGGGGGGAGCAATCCCGAAACCTTGGTTGTGTGAGTGTGTATACATATATACATAAATCTACAAAATCGATTGCAAATTAGGGCCTCCCCGATGGCGCAGTGGTAGCGTCGTCGCCTTGTAATCAAGGGGTCCCGGGTTCGATACCCGGTGGAGGCACAAGTGGTTCGGATCCCACTTTAAACTGTAGGTCCAGTCCCAATTAGCCTTACTGTGCATAAAGTGGACTTAAAACAACAAATCAACCAACCAACAAATCAAATCGATTGCAAATTAAATATAACTAGGTGGAGGGACAAAAAGTGAGAAACTTGAAGAAGACATTAGATTCCTATTAAATTAGCATGTAAGTGCTGTTTTATTCCCGACGAAAAGAGATGAGAAATGGAGGAGAAATGACAAGTCGGTCTAATATCTATGTTCCAGGGGCCTAGGGTGACAATGACAACCACCTTCGTAGCTACGGCTCCATTTCTTACTAGTCCAATTTGATATAATTTTAAAATCTTATCTATGACTGTCGAAGTACGTTTTTACACCATGTTCTCACCAGCCCTAGACAGAGAGAGAGAGAGAGAGAGAGAGAGAGAGAGAGAGAGAGAGAGAGAAAGAGAGAGAGAGAGAGAGAACAAGAGATGTATGCAACATTCACACATAGGCAGACATCATTTTTTGTTATTCCTTCTTTGTATGTGTTTATGATGCTATTCTTAGTAAAGTATGTTTGAAGTCCAAACAAATAGCTTATCTTTGTTGTTATAACACAACTCCTTACCCTCGGAAAATTTTAATGGGGGAAAAATTTTAAATGAACAAGATCGTTGGTGGGAAGGTGGGAGATCCCCCTTCCCCCATGGGAATCCGTACCCTGAATGTGACCACCAACGCTATGGTATTATCCTTATAATGTAGAACATGTCTTAATGTGAATTAAAACCACAAAAAGAGGACATTTTCTCATCAACACTGCAGTTCGAAAAAAGTCAAAACAGGGAGTAAATATGGTGAATTGTCCCGACCAAATTGGAACATTTAGTAGCTTCGCATAAATGGTTATAAAACTAAAATTACTAAATGTAGTAGACTGCAGACTTCTGGAGTCTGCCTCTCTACAGAGTCAACCCATTCATTTATACAAGAAGAAAATCTAAATTCTTACAAAATCTTAAAAATTATCCATGTTATTTTTGTAGGTTCCGCATCAAAGTATTTCATGGCTGGAGGACGGGAGCATGGCCCCCTTGCCCCCTCTGCGTACGGGTCTGCTCTATCCGTTGATATCTGTTTCTACGACATCGGAACTTTGATATTCCCAAGAGAACAAATCAAATAATACTCCCATAAGCGCAATGCATTTCTCCTTGCCTCTTACGGCCATCCTGGCAGTGTTGCCAAACCTGATGCGCATAAAATAGCTAAATTTCAGCTTAAAAGGAACTAGATTTACGAAGGCTGGATCAAGTGTCTCGTAGGGTAATTTTAAATGTCAAAGGGGAAGGGGCGCTGCCATTACCGTTAACTTTAAAGTAATGACAATTTATTCTTAGTTTTCTGGTGGCATCACCCATCTCAATAATCCACCGATGGTCGTATGAATTCCAAAATAAAGGATTCCCGGATAACAATATTATGTCTGATTGATTTGTTGCTTTATGCACAGAAAGTGTTAATCGGGACTGGACCTACAGTTTAAAGTGTGATCCGAACCACTATGTGCCTCCACCGGATATCGAACCTGGGACGTCTTGATTACAAGGCGACGACGCTACCACTGCGCCATCCGGAACAATATGTCATCTCAACGGCGCTATAAAAAATTAGCTTGGGAGGTAAGAGGGGGGTGCACGTCACGTGGCAAAATTGCATCTACTCATGGCAAAAGTTGGTATATATGAGCCGGAGCCAATGATGGCATCATATTAGGGCATCATGGGGGGCGGGTGCCCCAGTTCACAGCCGATCGAGTGCAAGAAAGAGCCAGATCTGGTTCCAAAAGAGCTAAGTTGGTAACACTGAATCGGAGGAAAGAACATGGCGGAACCTTTTCCTGTCCCCCCTAAAATAGGCAATACTTAGGCTGGAGAGTTCATATGAGCTGACGTAGTCATTAGCTTAGACTCGGCTTGCTCAATATTTCTGAAAAGAAGAAGAAGAAAGAACATCTATTCAACGTTACTTCAATCACAACTTATCCGCGGTGGTGTGCTGGAATCTACAGACATCTGTCGGACGTTTTCTGAACTACATCAAGAAGCATTGCATCGCACTTTCTTCAGAGGTATAATAGCTTGTCAATTGTGAAACAAGTTTAGTAAGTTTGTATGTAGCTTAGAACTCGGCTTACTCTCATGTATTCAGAAGATTGCACTGCCTCTTGGCGCTTACTCATTCTTCAGATAAAAGCAACATTACTTGGTTACCAATAATATTTAATTATATTTGGAGTTTCTCTCAATATTTCTGAAAAGAAGAAGAACTGAAGAACATCTATTCAACGTTACTTCAATCACGACTTATCCGCGGTGGTGTGCTGGAATCTACAGACATCTGTCGGAAATTTTCTGAACTACATCAAGAAGCATTGCAGCGCACTTTCTTCAGAAATACCTAGGTATAGCAGCTTGTCAATTGTGAAACAAGTTCAGTAAGTTTGTATGTAAAATACTACCCTCTATGTATTATCAGGAGCAGTGGGGTGCCACCTACATGAATGTCACCCTTAAATCATCCCCATTGCTAACATTTCGCAATTATCTCCCACAAGTAGGACGCTCAAATATCTCAATACCACTCTGGAGAATGTTAGTAAATTTCAAGCAATTTCGAAGTACTGAAGCCAACTTTTTAACCACACCATCTGTGAATTTCAGCCAAGTTAGGGGTTGGACTGGAATGGAGACTTGCAGAGGGTTTGAGTCCTCCAAAATCCTCCTGTCAAAAAGTATGAAGAAGTTTAAGTCTCTTTATGTTCAGGCAGGCTAATCGGGAATAGATGTATAGTTTAAAGTGGTTCCGAACCACCGTGTTGGGTGATTCCACAGGGGATCAAACCCGAGACCCCTTAACTGCAAGTTCACAGCGTTACCATTGGAAGGCTCTCCAGAGCATTGCTTCCTTCTGTCAGTCTGTTTAATCCTTCTTATGTATTTCATAAAACCATTATTCATCCTCGTCGTTGCGATTTTGCCTGGAAAGGTAACAGGTAAGTCGAAACAGTGCGATTTCTACCCACTGTGAAATTCACACAAGTCCTGTACTGTATATACGTGGGTTGGAGATTTAATAGTGGCAACACTGCTGTATATACGCCATGAAACGGAACCGGTGTTTCTCACTATTACCACATGTTAGTTTGATACCTAATCTACCTCCCAGCAGTCTTGTGCCGTAGACTACAAGTTTACGTCTACATGCGTTGTCTACACGTAATCTACGCGTAGATTACATTGGGTTGTAGTTTACATAGACTACGTAGACAATCTAAAGTGCATTAAAATTAATTTTCAAGGCTTTCATGAAAGGAAAGTGACATTTTCAACTATACTGGTTCCTAACGAAATGAAAAGAACCCTATTTACTACAAAATTTGTCGTCTCTTCTATTATCAACTATGGAAGAAGGTAAATAGTATGCCAAAAACAACAAGGTAGGGGGAAGAGATAAATAAAGAGAATTGATAAGATAAAAAACAAAAGAGGAAGTCAAGAGAAGGTAGAAACCAGTTAAATGGAGGAAAGTAGTGTATATTGAGCGTTTCAACGCAGTACTTAGTAGGTATTGTTTTTTTTATCAATTGAATATCACTTTTTGACATATTTTGACAATTTTTTGTCGACGTTTTTGCGTTTAGCGATGTTTTTAGTACAATTTTCAATGCATTATTTTTTTTCCCACTCGTACTTGGTAGGTATGCATTTGTAGCCTCTTTTTTTATCAATTGAATATCACTTTTTGCATATTTTGACAATTTTTTGTCGACGTTTTAGCGTTTAGCGATGTTTTAGTGAATTTTTTTTTTCCCACCTCACACTTGGTACGAATGCCACGATCTTACGTGATATAACTTAACCTATCCTTTTTTTTTATTACGTGCTAAACTACACGAGAGCCTCTACATGCTTTGACCTACTTTAGAGTAGTACAACAAGCCCGGTTCTGCAACCTCAATTGGGGATCAAAAAACCCTCAAAAACTCACTTTCTCTCCACGTTCCGCGCCTTATTTATTGCGCTGACGATGTTTCGCAGCGAAGAAAACAGCACCAAAACATCAAAAACTCACTTTACTCATTTGGGGTTCCGCCTCGAAGTGAGGCTCGGTGAGGCTCGCCTTAATGGTTTTACGTGATATAACTTAACCTATCTTACGATTTTTTTTACGATCTTCAGTGACCTATTATTTTTTTTTATTTGCACACCGAACTAACTTACATTATATTTTATATAACCTTGTTGATTTTTTTAGTATGTGGCAATTTTTTTTTAGGAATATTTTTTAAAACTGTTCCGTCACCCTCTCGTTCTTCACGTCGTACGCGAAGGACTTCTCTGCGACCAGGATGACGCTGCATAGAGTATCGGCAGGCAGCGTGTCGTGGAACTCGCAGACGATCTTGATGTTGGTGCGATCGTTGACCACCACCTGCTTCCTTTTCGTGGTATTCATGACGGACATCGGCCTGTGGGTTTTGAATTTGCTGGGCGTGTAGTACATGTGCACGTTTCCCCCGGTCACGCGCTTGTAAGCCGTGTAAGCTTCGTAAAGTTTGAGGTAATCGTTTTTGGTCATGTCGAGGTTGTAATTCTCGCGCGGGAACACTTCGTTCCTAACATTCTTGAGATAAACGTTCTTGATCTTGCAGTCGTCGAATTCGCAAACAGATTTTTCCTAAGTCTTACCGTTTCCAAGATAACCCTACTTCCGGTCGCCATTTTGGATTTCCGAGCATAGGTTCTATTCATATTTTACTTAAGTATAGGCGTACGTGATGAATCCGCAAACAGATTTTTCCTAAGTCTTACTGTTTCCAAGATAACCCCACTTCCTGTCGCCATTTTGGATTTCCGAGCATAGGTTCTATTCATATTTTACTTACATATAGGCGTACGTGATGAATCCGCAAACAGATTTTTCGCAAGTCTTACCGTTTCCAAGATAACCCCACTTCCGGTCGCCATTTTGGATTTACGAGCATAGGTTCTATTCACACTTCTTCTCACGTATAGGCGTACATGATGAATCCGCAAACAGATTTTTCGCAAGTCTTACCGTTTCCAAGATAACCCCACTTCCGGTCGCCATTTTGGATTTCCGAGCATAGGTTCTATTCACACTTTTTCTCACGTATAGGCGTACATGATGAATCCGCAAACAGATTTTTCCTAAGTCTTACCGTTTCCAAGATAACCCCACTTCCGGTTGCCATTTTGGATTTCCGAGCATAGGTTCTATTCATACTTTTTCTCACATATAGGTGTACACGATGAATCAGCAAACAGATTTTTCCTAAGTCTTACCGTTTCCACGATAACCCCACTTCCGGTCGCTATTTTGAATTTCCGAACATAGGTTCTATTCATACTTTTTCTCACGTATAGGCGTTCGTGGTGAATCAGCAAACAGATTTTTCCTAAGTCTTACCGTTTCCAAGATAATCCCACTTCCGGTCGCCATTTTGGATTTCCGAACATAGGTTCTATTCACATTTTACTCACGTATAGGCGTACGTGATGAATCCGCAAACAGATTTTTCCTAAGTCATGAATTGGAGGGTTATATGGCAACCTATATTAATTCTCGTAAGAGAACAGAAAACACACAAAAAAAAAAAAAAACAATACTGTGGTCACTACAACAAATAGTCTTCTTCAACCCCTATCCAACAAACAAAAAAAAATCATCATCCTAACTAGAACCATGTAACTAACATTGTGATGACTCATATTAAGCACCTCTTAATTGTATTACTTATAAGGGTATACTATTGCACAACGTTTTTTGCAACAAGTTATTACGTAACATTGTGATGACTCATATCTAATGCCCTTCGTTGTATTAACTATAAGGGAGTAAACTATTACACAACATATTGCAACAAGTTATGACGTAATGTGATGAGTCATATCTAACGTGGCGTCTTCTGATTGGTTAATTATTACAGGTGTTTTCAATACGGTCCGCGCTTTTATTATATAAGACGGCATACACTGCAGATCAGTCAGTCTCGTGAGAGCAGCCGAAGAGTACGGACGTCCTGTCGCAGCGCTCCTCGTTTTTTGTAAAAATAATAGGTATTTAACTTTCTTTCAAGCTACATACCATCTATTATTTCAAGTTTAAAGGTGTTTCACGTGGTTTTTCATAGTAATTTCGACCAGATTGAATTTTGACGTGATCGTGCATTTTCTATTTCACCTCAAGAAATTCTATATAAATAACATACCTGAAAATTGTATCGCTATATACTAGACTTTTTGATTTCTGTGATTTTCGAAAAAGCAATGGCATCCACCACCAGTTTCAATCGTAAAAATGATAAAACTGAATGTGTTACTTGTGGGAAGCTAATCTCAAGGAACAATTTATCGGTACACAGGGCAAGATGTAGCAAAACAGGTTCGAGAATTAATCGTTCGTTACCTTCTAAGCCTTGTGCTCGATGCGGAAAGATGATCAGCATTACAAATTTATGTAAACATCTCAAAATTTGCAAACCATCGACCGGACAAGCATCGAAAAGGAAAATCGATGATTCAGAAACGGAAGCTTCCACTTCCAAGCAAATTAAATTATCTAATGAACGCAAACCAATTAGATCTGCATTTAACGACCAACTCCAGGATTTTTCAATTAAGTCAGAACCAGGCCGTGACATTCTAAGTTTCTTGGACGAAACGAAAACATCTGTACTAAATATTTTGAAAGATAAACTTGAAAACAACTCTATAAAAGTATACGTTGTTCTGTTTTCTGAATACGAGAAAGTTGATGGCACAACGAGTATTTTTTATCATCGTACAAAAAACCAGACTCTTTATTTTGCTGACGTCGAAAATTTAGACAACTTCTATTATAAAGTTTCCAACGAGCTGGTTAAGAAACATGACGGTTTCGAGGCTAAAGGGTCGGGATGGTCTCTGTGTGGAAGTCCTCACACGTTAACCGTTTACATGAACCGATTCTCGCCTCTTCGCGCTTCCAGCTACGTTCCTCTTCCACCGAACATTCAACACAAGAGGGCCGTGTTAAATATACAGAACAGCGATAACAAGTGTTTTCTCTGGTGTATATTGGCTGCACTGCATCCTGTTCATTGGTCAAATCATCCAGAACAGGTTTCTAATTACAAACAATACGAGTCCGAGTTTGAAAGTGTAATGTCTGACATTGAATACCCGGTGACATTGTCGGATATAACAAAGTTCGAAAATCGTGCCGGAAAACGCATCGCTATTAATGTATATTCCTTCACGTCAGATAAATATCTCGTGCATCCCGTCAGGATAAGCGATATCGACGATGACGATGCTCGTGTGATTAATCTTCTTCTAATTTCAAACGAGGATGTTCATCACTACACGCTAATTCGTTCACTATCACGTTTGGTCAAAAGTCAAACAACCAAGTATGAACATTGCATCGAAGTTTGCCCGAGATGCCTAACCACGTTCGACGATCGAAAACAACTCGATTGTCAAAATTACACCGGACGTCAAATTGCTATCGAGAAACTTGCCGAACATAAAATTTATTGCGGTGACAACAGACCGGCTAGAATGTTGATGCCCGAAACGAACGAAGTCGAAGAATTCAAAATGCACAAGGCATTGTTGGAACATCCCGCAATCATCGTCGCAGATTTCGAGGCGTTCCTCAAACCACTCTCCTACTGCGAACCGGATCCTGAAATTTCCTCCACAACGCCGTACCAGCTTCATCAACCTAATAGTTTCGGCTATGTTGTTGTGCGACGTGATAAAATAAATGAAGCATATATATACCGCGGGCCAAATGTAATCGAACACTTCCTGGAAAAAATGGTGGAGGAGGTTGAGGTAATTGGTAGCGTACTGCTTACATCAAAACCGATGGCACCTTTAACTGAAAATGAACTTCAAAATTACAATTCCACTGAGGTGTGTCCGGTATGTGATCAAAGTTTCACTGATGAGAACAAAAAAATATTCCACCACGATCATTTCAGCGGAAACTACATAGGTGGAATTTGCAACACGTGCAATCTTAAAATCCAGAAACCTAAATTCATCCCCATATTCTTTCACAACGGAAGCGGATATGATTTTCACCACCTGGTGAGACATCTTGGCTACGATCCGAAACGTATAGGTGTCTTGGCCGAGAATGAAGAACGCTACATTAGTCTCAGCAAGCAAGTGTCGATTCCGGGAACGAAAAATACAATCGAGATGCGCTTCCTGGATTCGTATAGATTTCTCTCTGCAAGTCTGGATGCTTTAGCGAACAAACTCACCGACGATCAATTTAAAATAACTGGAGCTAGTTTTCCCAACGTAGACATAGAACTCGTTAGACGTAAAGGGATTTATCCTTACGAATACGTTAGTGATAATTCTAAATTTAACGACGACGCTCTTCCACTTCCAAGAGAATTTTACAGCAGACTCAGAGAGAAAGGAATCACGGACGAAGAATACCAACACGCGCAACTCATGTGGGAGAAATTAGGATGTAGGACACTCGGAGACTACCACGATGCCTACTTAAAATTAGACGTGACGATACTCGCGGATGTTTTTCAAGCGTTCAGGAAAACGGCAACGAATATTTATAAATTAGATCCAGCGTATTTCTACAGTCTACCGGGATTAGCGTGGTCGGCAATGTTATTCCAGACAAAGGTCAAGCTGGAACTGATATCGGACGTTGACATGTTGCTATTTATCGAAAGAGGGATACAAGGTGGAATGGTGCAATGCGTACAGAGACATGCAAAAGCTAATAACGTACACATGAAAGAAGATTACGATTCAAATCGAGCATCGAATTACATCTTCTACTCTGACGTTAATAATCTCTACGGACATGCCATGGTACAGAAACTTCCTTACGGGGGATTTGAATGGTTAGATCCCACTTCGATAGACATTATTCATTTCGACGATAGCGAGTGTCGACGATAGCGAAATCAACGAATTTCTAAACGTTGTAACGTTGTGAGAAACGTTTCTCACAACGTTGCAACGTTTAAAAGTCGTTGATTTTGTTTCTGTATTTTCCGTCGTTGGGTTTCCTCGTCATGTCGATCGTCGCGAATCCGAAATCGTCACTGTTCCAGCAAGAAGAGCAGCGTTCCGAAAATTGATTGATCAACAGGCCGTTGAGTTTAGATAACATGGAAGGTAGAAATTCATGATCTGCCGTGCGGTGTACAGTCTCCATTGTTTGCTTTCGGAAACCAAAGAGATTCATTGTCCTTGCTAGTTATTTATTGTGTATGTGAGACAGTTAAAGTTTTTTTTTTTCATTTGCATTGCCTACAATTTTTACTGATTTCTAAACAATAGTGTCCCCAAGGCAACGTGTGGATTCCACAAGACAAAATACATCTTTTATCGTCAGGCGGATCTAATGCTACTTTCCTAACTTCGTTTGTTGTAATCACGTGGTCTACACTTTGGATTCTTTGTTCTATACTTAGTATCGTCGATTGTGAGTAAAGGCAATCGATGTAATCGTAGAAGGTGAGTTTGTTCTCCACCGTATTCTTGCCCACACCTTTTGCTTTCTTCGTGACGCTATTCTCTGTTCTCATGGCATACATCTTCGAACGCAAACCCGCGAACTCGACAATAATATCACCGTTACATTCATCTTTCAGTTTACCTAGGACTTTTTTGTTACGAGATGGAATTCCAAATCTGTTGGGTTGAGGATACGCAGAACTATCGAAATACTCGAGCATGGAAGGATTTTTTATGTCTTCGTATAGGTTAGGTGTTTGTATGCTGTAAATGAAGCTGTCGGTGTCCGTGTACAAAAGTGATATCTTATCATTGTAGAAGGGTTTCATCACGTCGTAATGAAATTCGAACATGTAAAGTTTTGACAAGTCGAGAACCGTTGCGCCAACGTAAATTGGTTTTCTGAATTTCATCAATTTTATATCTAGGTTGAAAAGTGCCAAATTCTCGTTGTAAATTTTTCTCGACTTGAATCTAGGATCGGCTATCCACTTCCGACATTTATTCTTATCGGAAATTAATTTCACGTCTACGTGCTTTCTAACATTCTCCATGGTCTTTCCGTACACCGCATTGTTCATTAATTTAAAGAAGTCCTTGTCTAAATCGGAAGTGGCAGCTGTTCTATGTTGTGTGTTAGTTTCTATGTAAGGTCTTAACCACGTGGAATGTTTAAACTTTAGTATTCGTCTAACATTCACTATCTGAACACCCTTCTCAATCAAAAACCGGAGATTCTTGTAGTGGACGACGTATCTCTGTTTAGGGTCCAATGTTAACAAAAGCTTGTCTTGAACCGAGTCGGGTGGACATTTGATTTCGGGAGTCGGAGGCAAATCCGAAAACGTGTCGTGCAGGTGGTCGGAGAATTGGAGATCTACCTCTGCGAAGAAACCACACTCGCTATCGTCGAAATGAATAATGTCTATCGAAGTGGGATCTAACCATTCAAATCCCCCGTAAGGAAGTTTCTGTACCATGGCATGTCCGTAGAGATTATTAACGTCAGAGTAGAAGATGTAATTCGATGCTCGATTTGAATCGTAATCTTCTTTCATGTGTACGTTATTAGCTTTTGCATGTCTCTGTACGCATTGCACCATTCCACCTTGTATCCCTCTTTCGATAAATAGCAACATGTCAACGTCCGATATCAGTTCCAGCTTGACCTTTGTCTGGAATAACATTGCCGACCACGCTAATCCATGTAGACTGTAGAAATACGCTGGATCTAATTTATAAATATTCGTTGCCGTTTTCCTGAACGCTTGAAAAACATCCGCGAGTATCGTCACGTCTAATTTTAAGTAGGCATCGTGGTAGTCTCCGAGTGTCCTACATCCTAATTTCTCCCACATGAGTTGCGCGTGTTGGTATTCTTCGTCCGTGATTCCTTTCTCTCTGAGTCTGCTGTAAAATTCTCTTGGAAGTGGAAGAGCGTCGTCGTTAAATTTAGAATTATCACTAACGTATTCGTAAGGATAAATCCCTTTACGTCTAACGAGTTCTATGTCTACGTTGGGAAAACTAGCTCCAGTTATTTTAAATTGATCGTCGGTGAGTTTGTTCGCTAAAGCATCCAGACTTGCAGAGAGAAATCTATACGAATCCAGGAAGCGCATCTCGATTGTATTTTTCGTTCCCGGAATCGACACTTGCTTGCTGAGACTAATGTAGCGTTCTTCATTCTCGGCCAAGACACCTATACGTTTCGGATCGTAGCCAAGATGTCTCACCAGGTGGTGAAAATCATATCCGCTTCCGTTGTGAAAGAATATGGGGATGAATTTAGGTTTCTGGATTTTAAGATTGCACGTGTTGCAAATTCCACCTATGTAGTTTCCGCTGAAATGATCGTGGTGGAATATTTTTTTGTTCTCATCAGTGAAACTTTGATCACATACCGGACACACCTCAGTGGAATTGTAATTTTGAAGTTCATTTTCAGTTAAAGGTGCCATCGGTTTTGATGTAAGCAGTACGCTACCAATTACCTCAACCTCCTCCACCATTTTTTCCAGGAAGTGTTCGATTACATTTGGCCCGCGGTATATATATGCTTCATTTATTTTATCACGTCGCACAACAACATAGCCGAAACTATTAGGTTGATGAAGCTGGTACGGCGTTGTGGAGGAAATTTCAGGATCCGGTTCGCAGTAGGAGAGTGGTTTGAGGAACGCCTCGAAATCTGCGACGATGATTGCGGGATGTTCCAACAATGCCTTGTGCATTTTGAATTCTTCGACTTCGTTCGTTTCGGGCATCAACATTCTAGCCGGTCTGTTGTCACCGCAATAAATTTTATGTTCGGCAAGTTTCTCGATAGCAATTTGACGTCCGGTGTAATTTTGATAATCGAGTTGTTTTCGATCGTCGAACGTGGTTAGGCATCTCGGGCAAACTTCGATGCAATGTTCATACTTGGTTGTTTGACTTTTGACCAAACGTGATAGTGAACGAATTAGCGTGTAGTGATGAACATCCTCGTTTGAAATTAGAAGAAGATTAATCACACGAGCATCGTCATCGTCGATATCGCTTATCCTGACGGGATGCACGAGATATTTATCTGACGTGAAGGAATATACATTAATAGCGATGCGTTTTCCGGCACGATTTTCGAACTTTGTTATATCCGACAATGTCACCGGGTATTCAATGTCAGACATTACACTTTCAAACTCGGACTCGTATTGTTTGTAATTAGAAACCTGTTCTGGATGATTTGACCAATGAACAGGATGCAGTGCAGCAAATATACACCAGAGAAAACACTTGTTATCGCTGTTCTGTATATTTAACACGGCCCTCTTGTGTTGAATGTTCGGTGGAAGAGGAACGTAGCTGGAAGCGCGAAGAGGCGAGAATCGGTTCACGTAAACGGTTAACGTGTGAGGACTTCCACACAGAGACCATCCCGACCCTTTAGCCTCGAAACCGTCATGTTTCTTAACCAGCTCGTTGGAAACTTTATAATAGAAGTTGTCTAAATTTTCGACGTCAGCAAAATAAAGAGTCTGGTTTTTTGTATGATGATAAAAAATACTCGTTGTGCCATCAACTTTCTCGTATTCAGAAAACAGAACAACGTATACTTTTATAGAGTTGTTTTCAAGTTTATCTTTCAAAATATTTAGTACAGATGTTTTCGTTTCGTCCAAGAAACTTAGAATGTCACGGCCTGGTTCTGACTTAATTGAAAAATCCTGGAGTTGGTCGTTAAATGCAGATCTAATTGGTTTGCGTTCATTAGATAATTTAATTTGCTTGGAAGTGGAAGCTTCCGTTTCTGAATCATCGATTTTCCTTTTCGATGCTTGTCCGGTCGATGGTTTGCAAATTTTGAGATGTTTACATAAATTTGTAATGCTGATCATCTTTCCGCATCGAGCACAAGGCTTAGAAGGTAACGAACGATTAATTCTCGAACCTGTTTTGCTACATCTTGCCCTGTGTACCGATAAATTGTTCCTTGAGATTAGCTTCCCACAAGTAACACATTCAGTTTTATCATTTTTACGATTGAAACTGGTGGTGGATGCCATTGCTTTTTCGAAAATCACAGAAATCAAAAAGTCTAGTATATAGCGATACAATTTTCAGGTATGTTATTTATATAGAATTTCTTGAGGTGAAATAGAAAATGCACGATCACGTCAAAATTCAATCTGGTCGAAATTACTATGAAAAACCACGTGAAACACCTTTAAACTTGAAATAATAGATGGTATGTAGCTTGAAAGAAAGTTAAATACCTATTATTTTTACAAAAAACGAGGAGCGCTGCGACAGGACGTCCGTACTCTTCGGCTGCTCTCACGAGACTGACTGATCTGCAGTGTATGCCGTCTTATATAATAAAAGCGCGGACCGTATTGAAAACACCTGTAATAATTAACCAATCAGAAGACGCCACGTTAGATATGACTCATCACATTACGTCATAACTTGTTGCAATATGTTGTGTAATAGTTTACTCCCTTATAGTTAATACAACGAAGGGCATTAGATATGAGTCATCACAATGTTACGTAATAACTTGTTGCAAAAAACGTTGTGCAATAGTATACCCTTATAAGTAATACAATTAAGAGGTGCTTAATATGAGTCATCACAATGTTAGTTACATGGTTCTAGTTAGGATGATGATTTTTTTTTGTTTGTTGGATAGGGGTTGAAGAAGACTATTTGTTGTAGTGACCACAGTATTGTTTTTTTTTTTTTTTTTGTGTGTTTTCTGTTCTCTTACGAGAATTAATATAGGTTGCCATATAACCCTCCAATTCATGACTTAGGAAAAATCTGTTTGCGGATTCATCACGTACGCCTATACGTGAGTAAAATGTGAATAGAACCTATGTTCGGAATTCCAAAATGGCGACCGGAAGTGGGATTATCTTGGAAACGGTAAGACTTAGGAAAAATCTGTTTGCTGATTCACCACGAACGCCTATACGTGAGAAAAAGTATGAATAGAACCTATGTTCGGAAATTCAAAATAGCGACCGGAAGTGGGGTTATCTTGGAAACGGTAAGACTTAGGAAAAATCTGTTTGCGGATTCATCATGTACGCCTATACGTGAGAAGAAGTGTGAATAGAACCTATGCTCGTAAATCCAAAATGGCGACCGGAAGTGGGGTTATCTTGGAAACGGTAAGACTTGCGAAAAATCTGTTTGCGGATTCATCACGTACGCCTATATGTAAGTAAAATATGAATAGAACCTATGCTCGGAAATCCAAAATGGCGACCGGAAGTGGGGTTATCTTGGAAACAGTAAGACTTAGGAAAAATCTGTTTGCGGATTCATCACGTACGCCTATACTTAAGTAAAATATGAATAGAACCTATGCTCGGAAATCCAAAATGGCGACCGGAAGTAGGGTTATCTTGGAAACGGTAAGACTTAGGAAAAATCTGTTTGCGAATTCGACGACTGCAAGATCAAGAACGTTTATCTCAAGAATGTTAGGAACGAAGTGTTCCCGCGCGAGAATTACAACCTCGACATGACCAAAAACGATTACCTCAAACTTTACGAAGCTTACACGGCTTACAAGCGCGTGACCGAGGGAAACGTGCACATGTACTACACGCCCAGCAAATTCAAAACCCACAGGCCGATGTCCGTCATCAATACCACGAAAAGGAAGCAGGTGGTGGTCAACGATCGCACCAACATCAAGATCGTCTGCGAGTTCCACGACACGCTGCCTGCCGATACTCTATGCAGCGTCATCCTGGTCGCAGAGAAGTCCTTCGCGTACGACGTGAAGAACGAGAGGGTGACGGAACAGTTTTAAAAAATATTCCTAAAAAAAAATTGCCACATACTAAAAAAATCAACAAGGTTATATAAAATATAATGTAAGTTAGTTCGGTGTGCAAATAAAAAAAAATAATAGGTCACTGAAGATCGTAAAAAAAATCGTAAGATAGGTTAAGTTATATCACGTAAAACCATTAAGGCGAGCCTCACCGAGCCTCACTTCGAGGCGGAACCCCAAATGAGTAAAGTGAGTTTTTGATGTTTTGGTGCTGTTTTCTTCGCTGCGAAACATCGTCAGCGCAATAAATAAGGCGCGGAACGTGGAGAGAAAGTGAGTTTTTGAGGGTTTTTTGATCCCCAATTGAGGTTGCAGAACCGGGCTTGTTGTACTACTCTAAAGTAGGTCAAAGCATGTAGAGGCTCTCGTGTAGTTTAGCACGTAATAAAAAAAAGGATAGGTTAAGTTATATCACGTAAGATCGTGGCATTCGTACCAAGTGTGAGGTGGGAAAAAAAAAATTCACTAAAACATCGCTAAACGCTAAAACGTCGACAAAAAATTGTCAAAATATGCAAAAAGTGATATTCAATTGATAAAAAAGAGGCTACAAATGCATACCTACCAAGTACGAGTGGGAAAAAAAATAATGCATTGAAAATTGTACTAAAAACATCGCTAAACGCAAAAACGTCGACAAAAAATTGTCAAAATATGTCAAAAAGTGATATTCAATTGATAAAAAAAAACAATACCTACTAAGTACTGCGTTGAAACGCTCAATATACACTACTGAGGAAGGATTTTTCGATAGATTTAGTTGGTGTTTTAAGTCCACTTTATGCACAGTAAGGCTAATCGGGACTGGTCCTACAGTTTAAAGTGCCATCCGAACCACTATGTGCCTTCATCGGGAATCGAACCCAGAACCTAGAGGCCGAATTAAAAAAAATACTGCCAGTATGCTCGCGTGTGCAGACATGTCTCTTGATGCAACCCCTTTCTTTTCAGTACTTAATTTGCGAAGATGGGGATGAGTGATGATATGATTAAATTGACGGATGGTTTTTGGCATCTTGATTTACTACCGGCTCATACCGGCCCAATTCGATCACTGCCGGGACCCCTTGATCACAAGCCGACAACACTACCACTGTGCCATCGGGAAGGTTTAAAATGGAGAAATAGATGATTAAAGAAAAGTGACAACAGAGCGAAAAGAGGTAACGAAGAAATGATATGAATGAAAAAGAAAAAAAGGGAAAGAGGGATAGAGAAAAATAGAAATAGATAACTTAAGATAGAAAGACGAAGGAGAGAATAGGAAAGTTGTAAGTAAAAAGTCTAAGGAAGCAAGAGAATTAAAATTTAGCAGCCATGAACCTATGTCGTCCATTTTTTCGGGCTGTGTAAACAAGAGTGGTGGTAACCTTTGGGTATACTTTTTTGGGGACACCCTATATAAGGAAATAAAGAAAACGCTTTTTAGTGAATGTTTACAGACTTCAGCCGCATGGCGCTAGCATTCACGATAGATAAAGATAGTGGTCACTCCACAACAGCGAACAAAGTATCGTATGGGATGTGAAATTTTCGAGTGTTATATGCCCACTTTTCTGACATCTCAAACGGATCACCTGATATATTTTAATGAAAATATGGAGAAATTGCAATTTTCATTAAGCAAACGACTCCTCTAATTAAATAAAATGCAGTGACATTAATTTCAAATTCAAAATTCAAATACAAAATGATCTTTATCTATTATTACCCAAAAAATAAATACCGGGTGGCCAGAATTAAAGTTACCCTCAGTAGCCTGTTTGAGGCATCGTAGAACTGAAATTTGGTGAATCCACTATTCCGACCATGGGGAAGAGAATGGCGATTAAAAAAAATAGTTCAATTTTCCGTCACCAGGTTGAAATGTGGCGCTGTAATAATGTACAAATTTCTTCATCATCTTTCTTAACCCATGCGTCGGCATGCCCCCCCCCCCTTTTCTAAGTCCTTTCCCGAGACGATAAACTCGCAGTCAGTGATGTGCGTCTACGCGTAAACAACGATAGTCTACATTCTACACGTAGACTATTTTATACACGTACATCACGTAATCTATGTAAACAACATGGCGAAAGGTGATAACTTAGCAAAGGGCGTGGTGGACTTAAAAGGAAATTATACTGCGTATCAGTTCCTGATGTGTGAGGAGAACTTTTCATACTTTCTTCCAAATTCGAACAATTTCTCAAATAGGAAAAAAATTAATATAGGAAATATTCTAGTGTTTTATGGGGAAAATACCACTCTTGCCTCACTACTGCCATCTGTTGTTGTTTTTTGCATACTATTTATCTTCTTCCATAGTTGATAATAGAAGAGAAGAGAAATTTTGTTGTAAATATGATTCTTTTCATTTCGTTAGGAACTAATATAGTAGAAAATGTCACTTTCTTTCATGAAACCCTTGAAAATTAATTTTAATGCTCTTTAGATTGTTTACGTAGTCTATGTAAACTACAATCCAATGTAATCTACGCGTAGATTACGTGTAGACAACGCATGTAGACGTAAACTTATAGTCTACGGAACATCACTGCTCGCAGTGCAGCTGCACTAATATTACATGTAAAAATAATCAAAAACGACCGATATTAGTGTGGAATCTATAGTTTTTGAGGTCGATTAGATGAATAGAGACACTCCCAATGCCATTTAACTCCAAGACACCCCTGGCACCCCTGGTGTTGAGGTGGGAATGGGTTGACATGTAAAATGACCGACATTAGTGTGGAATCCAAAGATTTCGGGGTCGCTAAGATGAATAGTGACACTCCCAATATGCCATCCAATACAAGACACGTCTGGTACCCTCAGGGGGTAGGGGGGAGGGAGTGACATGTAAAAATAATCGAAAACGACCGATATTAGTGTGGAATCCACAGTTTTCGAGGTCGCCAAAATGAATAGTGACTCTCCCAATGCCGTTCAACCCCAAGATAGCCCTGGCATCCCTAGGGGTGAGGGTGACATGTAGGCCTAAATATAATCGAAAACTACCTTTATTAGTGTGGAATCCATAGTTTTCGGGTTTGATAAGATTAATAGGGACACTCACAATGTCGTTCAACTCCAAGACACCTCTGGCACCCCTAGGGGTGGGTGTGACATGTAAAACGACCGATATTAGTGTGGAATCCATAGTTTTCTAGGTCGCTAAGATGAATGGTGATATTCCCAATGCCGTTCAATTTATTTATTCTTGCTCTTGGAGGTGGAACTAAGAATGCTGTTAAATTTATATTAATTATAGTGAATTTGTAAAATTTATTACTTTATAATTTGTATACTGTACTTATACTTTTAAATACCTGTAAATAAAATTAGTTACATATTACGCTATAGTTAGAATTCATTAAACACCCGGACAACGCCGGGTATTCAGCTAGTGTAACTATAAAAGAAAGCATTTTGTCATAAATTAATTGATATGTTAAGTACACAGTTATGCAAATGTCTATAGATATACAGAATATGAAAATTATAAATGTATGTATTTTTAAAAAAAAAAAAATAGGTCCAGGTTCTATTTGGTTTCGCTGCAGGACCGGATCAATTTTTTTCGCACAATTTAAATTCGGTCCAAGCTGTGTATTATTTCATTGAAAAAAGGTTCCTGGACCGAATTTAAATTGATCTGGTAAAAAGTTTCCTGGACCGAATTGAAATCCTTTACAGATAAAAGGTTCTTACCGTCCAGAACCCATTTAAACTTTTTGATTTTCTCTCCTGGACCGGAATTGAATTTATTTAAAATTCCTGGACCATTAATAACCCCAATAATAAATAAGTAGTAGTAGTAATGATAATAATAGCAATAATAATAGCAGTAATAATAATAAGTTTGTATGACTGCCCACCCAGAGGAAAAATCCTGCCGGCGGCCTTGGACTTGTAGTGACTAAATATAGTTCAATGCCGTAGATAGTAATAGGAATATATTTAAAATATGTAAAGGATTTCTCCACGAAAACTTGAGCTTGAATTCTCTGTTGTTGACAATAATGTTACAGTAACAGATGCATTGTCTATTGTTAAGATTTAAAATAAACCGAGAGTACAAACAACAAAATACAGAGGAACGGAAAACTTTTGGGTATTTAACAAAGGAAGAGATGAATGTAATATGAAATGTGCGTCGAAAATTTCAACATATGAAAATTGCATGTAAAATTATGCGTTAAAGGCTAACACATATAAAAATATGAAAATAAAAATGCAATTTTTCTAGCTTATTCCACGCCAGTAATACAGAACATGATTATATAGCACGGATTCAAACGTATTGGAATCAAAATACCTTTTTTTCGACAGCTCGTAACATACATAATGAGCATATGCAATATATGTATCATTTCGAGAGTTATTACTAAATTTCTGGCACTTGCTAGGCATGAAGTTGCAATTCTGATTTGATTTGATTTAGTTTTCTTTTACTTCTCGTTTCTGCCACTTTTGGCTAATCGGGAAGCTTAGGATGAATGGTGGGTACACTTGACCATCTGTACCCCTTGGAGAAAGTGAAATATTTTACATGGTCTATGAAGACTATTGTTTTGAGAAAGTGAAATATTTTACATGGTCTATGAAGACTATTGTTTGGAGAATGTGAAATATATTGCATGGTCTATGAAGACTTTATTGTTTGGAGAAAGTGAAATATTTTACTTGGTCTATGAAGACTTCATTGTTTGGAGAAAGTGAAATATTTTACATGGTCTATGAAGACTTTATTGTTTATGAACGTTACTTTAGCGTGCTACTTTGCCGTGTAGCAGAACAGCCCGAAGGCTTCGCGCAAGTGAATGTAGCACCCAAAACGACTTTCCACAACAGCAGATATAAATTTACGTAGTGAGGTTAGCATTGTTAGGTTTGGTACTGATAGCTATTTTCCACGTGTTCTTTAGTGTGCATACAAACAGTTTTTACTAACAAAAAGCGGCGAAATACTTCGAAATTGCAGGTTTACATGGGCCATTCTTTGGGATCAAATATCTCCGTTATTTGTACTTTCCTAACGCTGGGACTACTTTTAAATTACGTAAAACATTGAAATCTGTCGGTTAAGAAAACCTTCGACGTAATTCTCGATGGGGTACAGTGGGTAATCGGCCCCTGAATGGTGTTAAGAAGAGATAGTTGAAGGGAGAATCACAAACACATAAGGACATCACGTAACACAAGTCCCACGAGGGATTATACTGGCCTAGCAGTGAGTTCAATCGCCAGAGCCTCGCTAGTCTGCACACATGCATCCAAGAGTATACTACGTAGAAAGGGATATGGTGTCCGTAGAAAGGGTCACCTCTTACAGCCCATGAAGTTGTAAAATCGAACATGAACTGACGTATTCAAACTTCGACAGGGTGGCAATTGTAGGATCATGATAAAATTCAACTATAATTCCCGGTTTTCGAGGCGAACTTTTAAAAAATTCAAGAGTACAAGCAGTTGTTTTATCTATTTTCAACCTTACGAATTACCGGCTGTCACTACAACCCTCCCCCCCCCAACCCCCGCACACAATACATTTAGGTTCTGTGTAAGTCCAAAGTATCCAAAAATTATAATTCTAATTCAATTAAAAGGTGTGTGTGTCTGTCTGTTTACATATACAGAGAATTCCCTGACATTCGCTACGAGACTCGGTTGCAAGCGGCCCGGCGTCAGAGCTTGTCTTTCCCGGTGAACGGGGTCCGCGACAGTCGCACGCTACAGTCTTGTTTTTTCGCTCTCTCTGCCTTCGCTCTCTTTCCCTTTCTGTTGATGTTGCACTCTGACTGCAGTATAATCCTCCCTCGGAAGTTGTGTCCGTGTGTTGAAGATTGTGGCTTAATATTGCACCACAGAAGTTTACATTACAACAAAGGATTTATCTTGTAGAGTGATTCTTCGGAAAGAGGAATTTTGAAGAAGTGCGACGACATTTTGCAACGAAATTTCCTGGTGTTCCCGTTCCATATAGGACCACTATATTAAACCTCGTAAAAAAGTTTAGCGTAACAGGGTCAGTTCTGAATAAAAGTGGAAAGAAAATGGGGAAATCTAAAAAATAAAGTATACAAAGACAATCCGCACACCATTCATGAGTTATGAGAGATTTACAGTAGACGAACTTGCACGTCTAAATGCCAATTTCCTTCGGAGATGCCAGGAATGTGTTGCAGCAGAGGGACATCATTTTCAACACCTTCTGTAGTCAAGGTTAGTACACCATATGAAAACTGTAATTTTAATAGCCGACTCTAGCGACTGTCGCGGACCCCGTTCACCGGGAAAGACAAGCAGTGACGCCGGCCCGCTTGCAACCGAGTCTCGTAGCGAATGTCAGGGAATCCTCTGTGTGTGTGTGTGTGTGTATGTGTGTGTGTGTGTGTGTATGTGTGTGTGTGTGTGGGGGTGTGTGTGTGTGTGTGTGTGTGTGTGTATATATATATATATTCATTCATTCATTCATTGTTTTCTGCCTAATTGGCAGGTTTTTCACTGCAATCTCCAGCTTTCCCTGTTCTCTGCCTTACGCTTCGTAATAGCATACGACCCAGTTAATTTAATATCATCCATAAGCTGATATCTCTTTCTTCCACGGACTTTTCTTCCTTCAACCATTCCCTCCAAGGCATCTCTTAGCAGGCAGTTCCTTCTTAGACAGTGTCCTAACCAGTTTCTTTTCCTCTTCTTGATGGTCTCCAGTATTGATCATTTTTCACCAACTCTTTTCAGTACGGCTTCGTTTCTTACCTTGTCTGTATATATATATATATATATATATATATATATATATATATATATATATATATATATATATATATAGTATTTATTTAATTTAAGGTGCTGAGTTTGCATTTGCCATTTTACATGCTCAGACTCGAAATACATCTACAAACACAAGTCACAAATGTTACTGGATATAATTACCTACGAAAAATTCTTCATTGTAAAAGAATTTCAAACTCAAATTTACCTAAACACCTTCAAGATATCTCATCTTACAATAATCTTCCGTCTGTCAGACTGTTCTGCAAAGGACACTTCTAAACGGATGGAGAGAATTCTGTCATATTTTCCACGCAGCTTTTCCTTCTCTCGATAAACTGTGGAAAACGTGCCTCAGGCTATTTATAAATGTATATAAATTCAATGAGATTTGGATTCATAAAAGTTGTAATTTTTCACGTCTGCGGAGAAAAATTCACGCAGAAATCCAGGAATGCCCGGTGAGTACCCACCCTTTTCGAGGGTGTTCCTTCAAATTTAGACGGAAAAAAAAGCTTCACCAACTTTCGATTACCGAATCAAGGGCCTTCTGCTATCGTAAGGTTAAATCACGACCGAAAACGCATCGGCTGCGTCCTTCTTAGTGTCAATGCCTCCTATTTTCGCAAACCAGTTTTCTCGGTATTGGAAAGTTCAAGACATTTCGTCAACGAGACGGAGAAAAGCTTCTTCCCGCTTATTAGGGCGGTAGAAAGTACAGAGCAAGACCGCTTAACACACGTGCAACATTGTCCTAGCGGATGATCCTGATAATAAATGGGTTTCGGGTTTTGCAATGCATATGAATATAATGAGAGCCCCTGTGTTGAAATTTATTACGAATTCTTTTAAAGCAAGATGTTTGTGCATACTAACTGCTTTGGCACACATAGCCTAAGCCGCGGGGGATGGGGGGACGCGTCCCCCACCGCGTGATGTCGCGATGATGAGGCTGAATGATGAATACATGATGAAGGGATGCTTACCAGAGAACTCCCATTCCCACTGCAGGAATTGAATTTGGCCCCGACGTTGGCGAGATCACTTTGTCGGTTGTGATTTGTGCACAGTTTATCGAACCGACTAACGTTCGACAAACGACCCACTAAAGAAACACTCGATGGAAATGTAAAATATCATTTTTGTTATTATTTATGATGATCATCACAGATCTTCATCATTGCGGTAAGTAACAAAAAATACAATAAAGAAAACTGAAAGTGTGGACTGAGTATGTTTGATATCTTTTTCCACACCTTTGTTGAAAAGATCTGAAAGAAGTAGCAGTAAATGAACATTAATACTACAATACTTTATAATATAATAATAATAATTATAATATTTAAATCCCTCAATACTTTATTTAAGCACATTTAATTGACATGCTGGGCATCTACGTACCGTCTTATGGGCAAACGTGGCCAATTATCTCAAATATTTGGATTATAAACGGACACAGCAACCTATTTGATTTATCGGACTATTTTGAAACAGACGTTCCTTATTTTAAATACTATACTGCATTGTATGTTTATTGAATGAACACACATCGTATACCAACCATTATTTTATTTCTTCAATAAAAAGTTTCAGTTATTTTTTTAAAAAATGTGCTTTATGGTATCCATTTGCCCCATCCTTCCCCTATGATTATCTGTTTAGGTCTGTCAAGCATTACTTAGTATTGTCCCCATCTCTGTTACAGATTTACCAAAATAGCACAAAATAATTTATTCGGAAACATGCATTTATACAAATTTCATGGACCAAGTTTCAAGCTTCCATAATTAAAATTGAAACTAGTGAAACATTGTGCACTTTTGTGACTATTGAAACAGTGTACTATTTCTATTTACGTACATATTTTCTTATTTGCCCTGTATGGACAATTAATAACTTATCAAAATACTGGAATATGATTTTTGGCTTCACACTTGCATGCAGAAAACAGCCCTTGTAGTTTTGTAGGATATTATGATATTTTACCTTTCTACAAAGTTTAATACAATAATAATCACTTTAGTGTCGAATTAAACCAACAGATGTCGATAATAAATATGTTATGGAATGTCAATTATCTAATATTTTGCCTTATATAGGAGATATTGTATACAGTTTTCCTTGATTTGATATTTACTGTCTTTAATGAAAAATAAAGATATCTCTACAATTAGACAATTAGAATCGCGTAATTACAGTAAATGTGTTCTCTATCGGAAAAATTAGTCTGTGAAATATGCTAATTAAGGTTGCAATTATTAGGACTGCAATGTTGCGCAGTGTAATAGTTTCCGGTCTTGTAATTATGTGGACACTTGCACAAGCTTGAGGAGTTGGGTTTCTCTCTGTGATACAATACCAGTGATATGTGATATCATTTTCAGTGTGACTCAATTGTGTAGTGCTGTATGCCAATATAAACTGCAAAACAGTACCGTTGAACAAAATTGACGACATGGTCGATACAGTCGAGAAGAAGAGTGCTTTTTCTGTTTCAGGACAGCAAAATTACTCAAATGTGGCTTTCCTGTAGCAATAAATCAAAATGTTGACACTAGGAGTCACACCAAAGAAAAGTGTAGAGATACTAGCAATATTGTCATTCGAAAAATGACTGAATTAAGAGAACAAACTGCAATGTTCTTATTAAATGACAATTCTCGTATAAAATATTGCAAGCAAACATAATTAATATTTAATGATAGTTATTTGGGGAACCATCTACCCTAACGTTGGGGAACTGAAAGTGATTTACTAGAAAGAACAAATCGTATTATGTGAAAAATTAAAGTTTAAATATAATTGTGTTCTAAAAGACGCTTGATATAATAGTAGACGAAATATTTCATATGTTGTATGCAATTAAGTATATTAACACAAAGCAAATATAGATTTGTTAGTTTACCACTGACGTAACCCTTGTTGTTACAAAATTGATGCCACATTTTATCTTCACAATATTTCACTCAATAATAAAATTTGTACGGTAACAGTTTCATAAGAAACTACTTCCGGAAATGAGTTTTTCCAAGGTTTACAAGGTTCGTCGAGGTATTTTCTTTCATCGTGGAATATATTTGACAGGGAAATCATGTATTTTTCAAGAGAAATATCTCACCTACGCTCAATTGCCATTGCTTTCATTTGCTTGCCCTACGACAACCGGATGCTGCGTACGTTTGATGACTTAAGCCCCTGTCAGTGTTTCAACCCCCCTTTTTTTACTATGCCTGCCTAACGTAACCAAACCTAACCTAACCTTATCGGAAATGGTTCGTGGGGCTATCCGTCAGTTACCCGTGCATAATGTATAATTTCCAACGGTGACAAGCACGATAGTATGTATTTTTCGGTGCAGAAGATTGAAACACTGCATACCCACAACTTGAGTCAAGATGTGCTCGTCATATTGTGTGTTCCGGAAGCGAAGAAAGGAATAAAAAAAGCACTCAGAATGTGAAAATTTGCGTTTGTTTTCGTGTAAAAAGCATAATGGCAACTTGAACAATGTTCCGCAATACACAATTGGTAAGTACGAACCATGCGAAACACAAAATATCCGATTTTAATGTGAATCCGATCTATGAAACTGTTACCATTTGTACAACGCCTATGAACATCTGTTTTAATTCATTAACACCGTTTGTGAATTAAACCTTGAATAAACACAAAGTTTAATATTACTTCCTTACTATTTCAGTTACTTTAAGTCGCTTGTCTACACCTTGGGGTTAATAACGACGATGAGGATGAATGATGAACATCAAATGGATGATGATTCATGTACTAACTAGGGTTCGAACCTTACCACTCAGCCACGGAGATTGACATTAAGATTAATAATAGTATTATAATTTTAACAGTAATTAATTTCGCTATATTCAGGCCAGGATTGACATAAATGTTAGGGCAGGAGACTTAATATTAACGTCAGATCACCTTGTATGCAATTTCGGTCATAACTTTTAGGCAATGGCGGCGATTGGGTTCCAAAACTATGGGGGGGGGGGCTTTGCCGCCACTGCGTTGGTTTGTTACATATTATACCATTTTCAAAACTCTCTTTCATTTTGTAACCCTTCTAGAGAACATTTTGCACAGACGAGGCCTCTTTGCAGTTGGAAACATTTAACTGAAGTCCTTTCCTTAATCCAACCCTGCATATCTGTAAACCTTAAATGGAAAAGAGAACTTGTTCAAAAGTTTTGGCTCGCATAACCTACGTCACAGGAAGATTCACAGAACACAAGGAGGTGTCCTAAAACTCCACTTGTATGCAGGGTAATTCAGTAAAAGCGTGCAAAAATGAAACGGAATTCACCACTGAACAGTTGGAGAAGCCATAGTTTTAGTTTCATTCTAGGAGAATCTGGTTACCAGGTGGAAGATTCGGGTTCGAATCCAGGTGCAGGTGATTTGGACCAGGAATTTTTCAGTCATTTCTCTGTTTCTGCGCGGCTCTGAGGGTTACTCAACCTCATAAACAAACACGTCCCCAAGTGCCCCTCCCACTAAATCCGCGAATGTGTCTATACATGACACTTATTTGTCTTTCCTATGGACGAAGGTAGAATGGGGGTGCAAATTGTCCATCACCATGTTCGTGCACTTTATTTTACCCAATAAGAGTTTCAAGAATTAAAAGAAAACTCAAAACAAGCTGTTGACAACTTCTACAGCAGCATACATAAGAATCCATCGCTTAAAAACACACAGGATATAAGAGAAAAATTAATGAAAAAAGTCGTGGACAATTTGCACTCTAGGTTTCCTATCTCCAACTGTCAGTGGTGCAACCTATTTCCTCTTTCATTTTTGCACGTTTTTACTGAAAGAAAGTTCAATGCTCCAGAGAAGAATGTCTTCTAGCCTTCTGGGAAGTTAAGAAACAACCCGCAGAAGAAGATGAAGATAGATGAAGATGATTCGTTACAGATCAAGAACGCCAGAAGGTAGAGGGACAAGTAAAACGGAAGTTGCAGAGGAAATTGAGAGTGAAATTTGAACCAGGATTGAAATTTGTCCTGCAGCTTGCCGGGAAGAATTTTTGCTCAGAAAAACTGGGCCATGTAGAAACTCGACCTTGCAGATCACGAATGGCTTGAGGATGTTGAGGTGAAAATGGAGCTCTTCGGTGCCTTTGTGTGATTGGCGTGTAGAAGCCAGAAGAGGGAGTGTCGCATTTTTTACGCTTCCAGTCAAAGGTGTACATGGAGCAATTCACGGTTGCCAATTTAGCTCTGTTGGAGCCAGATCTGGTTGAAGTTTCTGGTAAGCCAACTTTATGCTTAGATAAGCTAATCGGGACTGGGTGAGGTAAAAGTAAAGTTTTTGGAGGTGATGTGATCAGCACTACACTCTGGTCGCCTTTACTACGCAGGGTTACCCTCAGGTGCCCATGGATTGGAGTCTGGGTCAGCCCCAGAGCCGCTTTATGTTTGGACAAGGCTGGAAAAATTCCGATCTCAGATCATCCATCCCGGAAATCGAATCCGGGTCTTCCATGTGGCTGTCAGACACCCTACTGATTAGACCTCAGCGAATCGGGACTGGATCTGCAGCTTAAAATCGGATCTGAACCACTGTTCATTGTGGTTGCAGAGGGTATCGTAACCGAGGTCGCTTGATTAGAAGGAATAAATGAATGAAGTGAAAATTACGGAAAATGCCCCTTACTATATACTTAAAAATCAATACATGTCTTGAGAACTAAAATCACTTTATAATCTCCAGTGAGAACCAGTGCCTATACTCTGTTCCCGTTATCTCTGGAGCAGGAGAACGAAAACAAGTCCTTGCGCAAATAGTGACGCGAGACGACTCCACCAATGAACACATGAGAGGGAACGGGATTGCATGGAGGTGGAAATACTGTAGTTACCAATCTTCGCAGCAGCGTGTACTGCTTCTCTCTTACCACTCGATTTCTCCTCTTCTCTACCGCTATGCGAGGCTTTGCTCCAGGGATAGACGGGACAGAGTCTACCTACCGTCTGCCGGCTTCGCTCCAACCAGAGGTTCTAAAAAGTGTGCTTTTTAGGTTCCTAAAATAGGCTCTAAAAAACCTTAAAATAGATTCTAAATATCCTGAAATAGGTCCTAGAAATCTTAAAGTTAGGCTCGAAAAATCCTGAAGTAGGTTAAAAAAAACTTAAAATAGTTCAAAATTTCATGAAAAGTGCTGATTAGGTATAGTCACCGGCAATGAAATTGGGACACCTATATCCTGAAATACGCACTACCTTGCATAATGTTATGTGTGTTGCCTAACCCTACGGCGATGGCAGAACTTACCATTGGAAATTTGCTATTTAATTCCACTTTTCGCTGTATAGTTAGGCACCAATCTGTTTTCATGTTATCCACAGTCAAACTCCGCAATTTTGTCTGTGAGGATCATGTTATATGCTGAAAATAATCTTTCAACAAAACATAGTCAGTGGTTCAAACTTCAATGCTGAAATGTTAGTTTGCAAGGCGTGAATGCCACAAAGCACCGAAGTGACGCGAAAGTGAGCCAGATCACACATATCAGACTACTTTGGATTGTACAGGTAACAGTGGCACCAGAAACTGTGCTTTGTTTATAGCTTTGAAAAATCACCATGGCTTTGGTGAAAGGGAAATCGACAGAGAGTACGTTTCAATCACGTTCGTCATTGAATTTTCTCGTGACCAAACAAAGCAAATGCCTCTTTGTGACATAAAAATCCTGTAAAACCTTTAACAATATATAAAAACCTAAAAAAAGGTTCGATTTAGGCACGTATACCTAAAATAGATTCTAACAAGCAAAATAGTTTTTTTAGGCACTATAAAACTTCATCAGTTGCTAAGTTTTTTAACGAAACGATGACATAACTTACTATTTCTTGCATACCTGTAAAGGAAAAAATAGGTTGAAAACGTAAAATCCGAGGTTTAGTGGTGACTCATCTGTATTGAGAGCGTATATTTCAATCTCAATGGCCACTTTTGCAATAGACTCGTGTCTGTGTTAAGGTTAAGGGAGCTTTTGAACCGAAGTGTCAAGCTACAGATGATAAGCCACAAGCTATACAGTGGAATCCACTAGTATTGCTCGGCAAATTGTCATGACTATTTTCATTAATTTTCCTTTTACATCCTATGTGTCTTTAAGCGATGGATTTTTATGTATGCTGGTGCGAACAGCTTGTTTTGAGTTTTCTTTTAATTCTTGAAACTCTTATTGGTTCAAATAAAATGCACCAAGATGGTGATGGACAATTTGCACGGTAATACTCATCGTGTACCTACATATAGGGCCTCCCCAATGGTAGCGGAAGGTGGGAGCGTCGCCTTCCCGGTGGAGGCACATAGTGTTTCGGATCCCACTTTAAACTGTAGGTCCAGTCCCGCTCTGCATAAAGTGGGCTTAAAATAACAAATCAATCAATCATCGTCTACATACAGTGGTCGCTTACGTGTCGCTCGGACTGAGCCGTTTTTTCAATCGTGGCTATTGGCCGGAGTGCAAAGTAAATGTTTTTTTACTCACTAGATGGGGTGTTGCTTGTTACTTCCTTTATGAAACTTTTCTGTCGCCGTGTGACACTTGTGGTTTGTCACATCAATCTAAAAAGACGCTAATAGAACATGAAATAAAAGGTACTATCACAAAGTAAAAATTAAGAAGGAGCAAGGATTATAAACTTCATGAGTACACGTTCTTGATGTTTCTTATGTGAGTTTTTATTATTTATTTATAATTTATGTCGTATTGAACAAAGATGACATGCTGAGTCAGATGACATTATAGCATTTACAAAGTGACCAACACAAATATCCTAAGATAAAGAACAATTTTCCAAGGGGATTCAAAACCAGAAAGTTGTGGCATTAAGTAGGAAATATTGACGTCATGCTTGTAACACCAGGAGACACGTTAGAAGGGGGAGGGAAAATAAAATATATGGGAAAACATAAATAGAGGAACCAAACATTCAAAGAAAGATTAAAGGAAATAATTAACGAAAAGGAGAGATGGATATAAAATAAAAACGCGAGGGAAACAAGGATATACAAGAGAGAAAGAAGCAGAAAGCGATTGGAAAATTAAATGAAATAAAAGAAACTAGATAGAAAGAGATGACAGAAAACGGTTGGGGAAAAGAAACTGAGAAACCAGACTAAGAAAAAGGAACGAGAGCGAATGTGTGTGCGAGAGAGAGAGAGAAAGGAGAAATGAGAAAAGAAGGGGAATAAAGAAACGAGAGAGATAGAAAGAGAAAGAAAAGCGAGAAAGAGGGGAAAAACCCAAGAGAGAAGAGAGAAATAATTAGAAGGAAAATAAATGAGAGAGGGGGATAAGACAGAGAAAGAGAGAACAGAGAGATAATTAGAAATAAGAGAAATGAGAGAGGGGATAAGACAATGAAATGAAAAGAAATGAGAGAGAAAAGATATAGATAATTAGAAGGAAAAGAATTGAAAGAGGGGATAATACAATGGAATTAAAAGAAATGAGAGAGAGATAAGCTAGAGATAAGACAGAGATAATAAGAAGGAAAAGAAATGAAAGAGGGGATAAGACAGTGAGATGAAGAGAAATGAGTGAGAGATAAAATAGAGAGATAATTAAAAGGAAAAGTAATGAAAGAGGGGATAAGACAGTGAGATGAAGAGAAATGAGTGAGAGATAAGAGAGAAATCATTAGAAGGAAAATAAATGAAAGAGGGGATAATACAGTGAGATGAAGAGAAATGAGTGAGAGATAAGAGAGAGAGAATTAGAAGGAAAAGTAATGAAAGAGGGGATAAGACAGTCAGATGAAAAGAAATGAGAGAGAGAGATAAGAGAGAGATAATTAGAAGGAAAAGTAATAAAAGAGGGGATAAGACATTGAGATGAAGAGAAATGAGAGAGAGATAAGAGAGAGATAATTAGAAGGAGAAGTAATGAAAGAGAGAGATAAGAGAAAGATAATTAGATGGAAAATAAATGAGAGGGGGATAATACAGAGAAAGAGAGAGATAAATTAAATGAAAAGATATGAGAAAGCTAGAGAATGACAGAGATAATTAGAAGGAAAAGAAATGAGAGAGAGGATAACACAATTAATGATGAGAAATTACAGACATATATAAGCTAGAGAAAGGGAGAGATAAGAGAGATAATTATATTGAAAAGAAATGGGAGAGGGGATAAGACAGTAAGAGAGAGAAGAGAGAGAAAATGAAATGAAAAGATATGAGAGAGATAAGCTAGAGGAAGAGAGAGATAATTAGAATGCAAATAAATGAGAAGGGGATAAGACAGAGAAAGAGAAAGAAGAGAGAGAAAAATGAAATGAAAAGAAATGAGAGAGTGATAAGCTAGAGAAAGAAAGAGAAAAATAAAATGAAAAGAAATGAGAGAGTTATAAATAAGACAATGAATGAAAAGAAATGAGAGAGAGATAAGGTGAGAAAGAGAGATAAGAGAGAGATAATTAGAATGAAAATAAATGAGAGAGAGATATAAAACAGAGAGAGAGAAGAGAGAGATAAAGTAAATGAAAATAAATGAGAGAGAGATAAGCTAGAGAAAGATAGAGATAATTAGAAGGAAAATAAATTACAGAGGGTGATAAGACAGAGAAAGAAAGATATAATTAGAAGGAAAATAAATTACAGAGGGGGATAAGACAGACAGATTTTCAAATTGTGGGAGCGTCAGCACTTAGGCTATTTTGCTCCCGTCACATTATACGGGGGCCAGCCCCTTATCATTACAAAGAACAACTCTAACGTTGCATAATTAAAAATCTCAAAATTGTTCTGACTTCTGTTAAAAGCTGAGGCTGTAAACGAGCACTCAGCATACATAAGGACATAAGAACAGGACAATACAAACAAAATTATACTGGCCATAGGGCCAGTCGCCAGAGCCTCGTTAGTCCTTGGACCAGGGTGTACTAACGTGGAAGTGAGGTTGACATTTGGGTGTGAGAGGGGGATAAGACAGAGAAAGAGAGAGATAAATTAAATGAAAAGATATGAGAAAGCTAGAGAAAGAGAGAGAAAATTAGAAGAAAAAGAAATGAGAGAGAGGATAACACAATTAATGAAAATAAATTAAAGAGATATAAGCTAGAGAAAGAGGGAGATAAGCTAGAGAAAGAGAGAGATAATTAGAATGAAAAGAAATGAGAGAGGGGGATAAGACAGAGAAAGAGAGATATGAGAGAGAATGAAAGGAAAAGAAATGAGAGAGAGATAAGACAGAGATAAATTAATGGAAAGGAAATGAGAGATAAGATACAGAAAGAGAGAGAGGAGAGATGCATAGAAGGAAAAGGAATGACAGAGAGATAAACTAGAGAAAGTTAAATAGAAGGAAAATAGATAGAGAGAATAGAGAAAGAGAAGCAGTGAGCCATAAAGAAACTACAAAGTCAGGTAATAAAAGAAACGAGAGAGGGAGTTGTAAAAGATAGGAAAGAATAGGAAAATCATTAAAGAATAAATTAAGAAGAAGAGAGGGAGTACATGAAAGGAGAAGTAAGACAGAGAAGAAGATGGAAAGCTAGGAAGAAGACATAAGAAATGGTAAACAGAAAAAGTAAAGGAGATTAAAATGGGGGCCAAGCATTTTTCTTTGTTTCAGGGTAGGGAGCAAGTTACATCTTTATCCTATAGGAGCTTAAAGCTCTGCACTGCCTCCTATGTTCATTTTAAACCTGGCTGTTTCTCTTTCATTTTTTGTTTTGTTGTTTTTAGTCCTCTTTATACCTGTAATAGTAAACAATATATTCTTTATCTTTCTCTCTCATTCTTTCTGTATTCAGCTAGCTATATACGATTTTCGAAACCAGGCTATATCGATTTTTACTTTAATAAGACATGGAGTTTCTTGCATCTTCACACACCCATCTCCTTGCAAGTGATATTTGCTCCATTTCAGTTATTTTTTTACTAAACTGGTTTGGCAACACTGAGAGAAACGGAGGTAGACGTTGGAAATTATAGGCAATGCTCCCAGTGGATGTCTTTTTGTGAAGACTGGAGGGCAGAGAGTTCACGAAGTGTCATCCACGAAAGCAAACAAGAGCAATTGGAACTAGAACAGGGGCGGGGAAGAGAGGAGGGAGACGCGAAAATGTTTCCAAGGCGTGGCTGACTCGACTGAAAACCGAAAGAAAGTTTATGTACCAGCTGCCCACTTGGGTGTATAAAACTAGTCCACTCTGGGTGAGTTCCTCATTCAGCTTTGGTTTGCCGTCAAAGGAAGTGCCAACACGAAACACCATGAGGGCTTTGGTAAGTTGAAACTGTAGACACCCTGTCTCTAAGGGATGCTTGTGTTTGGTGACCTGCCTCTTGAAGATCTTTTGATTCTTTGTTGTTGAGACCAGTGTATGCTCTGATGGGCTAATCGGGACTGGACCTACAGAGGAACACGAAACACTGTGTAATGTGTCTTTGCCAGGAATCGAACCCGGATCCCCTGATTGCAAGACCACCGCGTAGGCCTCTAGGGTGGTGGCTGCGGTGGACTAGTCGGTAGCCTCCCCGATGGCGTAGTGGTAACGTCCTCGCATTGTAATCAAGGGGTCTCGGGTTCGATACCCGTAGCGGAGTGGTCAGCGAGGCGCGCTACGAAGTCAGAGGTCCCCGGTTCGAATCCCGGCTCGGACATTGTGTTTAGGGGTATTCCTTAATTAAGGCGGTATGGCGTCTCTCCCACGTGGTGAACCGGGTTCGATTCCCGGCGTGGTTGATCTAAGGTCGGAATTTTTCCAGTCTTGTCCCTGCATGAAGCGGCTCTGAGGCTCACCCAGCTAAAAAAATGGGTAAAGACGTTCGGAGCGTGCTGCTGATCACATCACCTTCAAAATGGCCGCGATCGAGAACGAGCCTTCATGGCACGCTGCTATATGCACGGGGTGCACATTTTGCTTAAATAGGCTAATCGGGACTGAACCTAATGTTAAAAGTGGGATTATCGGGTTTCGAACCCGGGACCCATTAATTAATTACTAGACCAATAAGTCGACAATGGATTTTGAACCCGGGGCTTGTTGGTAACGAGGCGATAATATTCTTGGTAAAATATTTCCAATGTTTGTAACAGTTTCGACAGAGGAAGCGAATCCTTTACTTCTATTTCACAAAAATCTACTTGTGCTATTACCATATAATCAGAGGGTTCTTGGTTATTTTCCGATTGGAGGTACAGTCACAGGCAATAAAAATGGGACACCTAAGTCCTCGTTTCTCTGCACGGTGGCGATAGAAGTGTGTGTGTGTTTGTTCCGGCATAACTCTCAAACGGCTGTAGCAATTTCAACCAAACTTGGTACACATATCACTTGCAACCTGGAAAGAAATAATGTGGGGGTAAGACACCCCTGGCACCCCTAGGGGTGGGGGTGGGAAGGGAACATAAAATACAAGTATTCTGTCGCGTGGCATTTTTTGTGTGTCAGATCCTGCAAGTTATGCTTCCCGCTACACAGCACGACGAATTTGGTTGCCTACACAGAAGGTGCGAAATTGCTATGTAAATGCCAAGTAATCAGCTTGTATGCTATTAAAATCCAACATTCCTCGTAGCGTTAAGCATAACGCCTTGCAGGGAGTAGAGTATTGCAGGATATAAATAGCTCATTTTTATTGCCGCTGACTGTACATTCGATTTACACATTGAAGGTCCAGTACGTATTAGTTTATCTGACCACAAATAAAGCGAACCCTTGCAATTGAAACCCTAAGTTTTGCAACTTTTGATCCGGCACTGTGCTTAACCTTATCTACCAATGAGAAGTAAACTGTCCTTGCCCCACCCAAAGCTTTGGAACCAATCACCGCCACTGTGTCCAGTGTTACTTCTCATTCTGTTCCACTCCCAGAAAAAAAATCTAGATTCACCTCTGATTGTATTGTAACCTGAAGGGAGCGCCATAATGGATTCATAGAGTAATCACGATTTCTGAATGATTCGATGAAACTAGCCTATCTTCATTGACTTGTTTATACAATTAGGTTAACCGTGAAGGACTAAGGTCGGCAACAAAGTAACAATCACTACCGCCATGGCAAATTGCATTGTTTTTTGGTCTCAAGAGCTTAGCTTCAAGATAATAGATGTCGCTAGTACATTAAAATTTTTATTTCCTCTAAACACTTTTTATTCTATGGCTATAGTTAAAATAAATGAGTTGGAAATGACGCTAGATAATAAGTAGCCATTTGTTGATACGTTAAACCATATTCTACTTCATATTTTTCTTTCCAAGATTGTATTGGCACTAGCTCTCCCAACTTCTCAGTACACATACTGATATATTAATACACTGCCTGCTCGAAAAGAATCAAAAGGTTTATTCTATTCTCTGGTTTTACAGGAGTTTGGTAGGATATGAACCACATAAACCATTGAGCACAAGAAGACAACGTTAACCACCACACCACCAGCACGTAGAATTAAAATCAAGTATTTCCGGCTCGATTTCCACTGTTGCCAGATCCATATCACACTTTCAGCTGTTACTTAAGTTCCGATTGGCCTATCTGAGCATAAAGGCGAACGTATATAAATTTTTTAACCGCCAACACACATTATCTCTTCGATTTATTGTTGAACTGATGGAATATTGAAATGTAAATACTTAAATAGATATTAGGAAACATACTTCATTCATCAATATTACATCCTTCAATCATAGTGAACTTAATGTCAAATTACAAACATCTTGACTGATTCCCAACGTCTATAGGAGTTGGGGGTGACGTTAAATCTCTGGTCCAGTAAAAGGGGGTGTCATTGACCGCCAGGTCACCTACGCCCTACCTGCTAGATTCAATTTATCTTAAACATCATAAGTTTACTTTTCTTAGTTTTTAAAAGTCAACACAAGTTGGTTCGAGTTACAATATTTCTAAAAAAAAATCATGCAATCTATGTATGAATAATAAGTACCTGTTGCTCATAAAATTCTCACAATATTTAAAAATAACACTATATTTGTAAGTTATTGTTAGTTCTAATGACAAAATCAAGCTTAAGTTGCAGATATTAAATTTCAAGGACCAAGCCCAATTTAGCACACAATTTGGCAGTGACTTCCTAAAGATTATATACAGGATGGCTCAAGAATCAATTGACATTGGAAGTTATTCACCTCATTATTGGAAAGCATGCTAGAACAATAGCCGTTTGATGTTATTTTGTTAGTGATTGGTAGCCATTGTCTCGTCAAATAAATGTCTATCTGACTTTGAAGTTCGAAAAAAAAATTAAAACCTTTATACCGGGTGTCCAGTAAAAGTAGCCCGGATCAATGGTATTTGTCTACGAGACAAATGACGGCTACATTGCACAGTAAATTGGAATAGTTCATTGTAACTTGAACCGTGGTAGATACTCAAGGTCGTCAGTACACACACTTCATTTCTTTTCATGATCCTTGGCATGTAACTGTTATTCGGAGTCGGGCTACTGTCAACTCGGACACCCTGTATAAATAATGGATGAATGCTACCGATTTATGGACACATTTATATGCAGAGAGTGTTTAGATGTCATAAACGTGCATATCCTATATTTGCAAAAATACACCCTAGATGGTAGTCATATTTTCATTTATAAAAAAAATATTGCAATAATATACACATTGTTAAATGCACCACTTGTTCACAAATTTAAGAAATATTATTTTTATTATTTTGAAAATGCAATACTATATAGGTTACTATTAAGTTCTAGTGTCGTAAAGATACATGTAGAATGTGCTAAAGAGAGAATATTTAAATTACTCGTGTTAAAGTGCAAACGAAAACTGTGTTTTACTCCTCTCTCCCTTTTTCAGGTAATATTTCGAATGCGATCATCCTATTAAAAACATAAATATCATTTTGGCGTTTGATAAAATTATTCTATCTTGGCGATCGACACAAATATCATGGTTCTTAAACATGGGCTACAAACAGATGATCTGTTTTATTCATGTCAATCGAATAGATTTCTGTGTAGAAGAAGGAATGACGCAAAGAAAGCAGGATGCAGAGTATGGGTACAGCGCCTTGAATAACGTAGTGTGGAAAACGGCACAGTTCTGCGCGCTCTGGCTGGTTCCACTCGAAAATGATCCGCTAGAGGCGCTGCTGTTGAACCCGGTGCTTGGTATTCGTCTGCTTATAATGGAAGTAAATGGAGTTTTCGCTGCAACGTCTGATTCTTTTACATGAAGCATTTCTATGAATGTGATAATTGCTATGATATTTGGTACAGTGGTTGCGAAGATATTAATGAACATTCTAAACAGTCGACCACGTCCTGTTATCGTCATACTTTCGTTAATAATACGGGAGAAAAAATACGCGTGGAATGCTCTTGGCAACTAAATGTTTGTGTATGAATTAGGTTCATTATTATTATCATCATCATCATCATTTCTTTTAAAGATATACACACTGAAGCATTTGTAATTTGGATATTTACTGTCTCTTTTCTTCTGCTTTAAACTAATCGCGGCGATGATGATAATGATGATTGCATGAAACGACATGGGGAACCCCACAAAACTTTCTTAGTGCCATCGACATGAGTGTAAGGAAACTTTCAAACCAATGGGACCAGCGACACGGGATGTTCACACTGTAACACTAGTGACACACACTTCCAGACTGTAAAATAGCATTCATTGCACATGAGGGTCCAAACAGCAAACGACACGTTCATATGGCGTATTCGCGTGCTACTTGTTACTTCGGTCGGAAAGCTCCTTAAAGGAAGGGTGCTGAGACCGAAGCGACGCGCTACTGGGGGAGTTCCCAACTAAGTGACAAGCGACATGGTGCCTTCAGTCTATTGGCAAGCGTTCGCTGCTAATTGTGCAAACAACAGATAGGCGACACGATAAACCGCACATTACAACAACAGATCTAGGCGACACGATAAGTCACACGTGTCGATTTGTCGCTTGTGCGTCCCTCAAACTGGGCCATTTCCTCAATAGCTTGCACATGTTGCCGTGGATTGTTGTTCGCGCATGCGCGATGCATTGAGTGTCTTGCTTTAGGGAGATTGCGCACCAAAGCGACAAGGGGCACGCGACACTTATCGCTTGAGGATTTCACCAACCGAACGCTGGCCTGTGCTTCACGTCATGCCACTACGATGTGAAATGTTGCTCTTGATTGGCTCGTTTCCATGCAACATGTGTCGCTTCGGTGTGAAAGTTGCCTTGGACCGAAAAACCCGTGTCGCTTTGGTGTGAAATCTTCGTATCGTTTGTCGCGTGTCGCTTTGGTGTACAATCCCCTTGAGGAAACGGTGCAGTCAGAGCTTGTCTCTCTACGGTTCGTAAGGCTGCATTGATTACGGACTGCTCGCTTCCAAGCGACACTTGTGGTTTGTCGCCTCGGTATGAAATATCTCTACTATTTATATTCTAATAACATAGAAAAATAAAACTCTAGTACATAATCCAACACCTGATGTCCGGAATCACTTTGCGATGTTTCTTCTTGTGTTACGCATGCTATTTATTTATTAATTTTATTTTACTTTTCTTTCCAAATTAATGTCATTTCGTGACTGCAAATCACTCCACAAATATAACTGTTTCCATCAATTCACGGACCGCCTTTCAAGATAAACAAATCTACATAATATATTCCAAAAACTAACAAAGCCGCATTACTTTCATAAGAAAATTAGCACCGACATTGATCGCACTGCCATCTATGTTTCTCATCCGTTTGGGGAACCAGTTTCTTGGGTCGTTTTCCACACTACGTTATTCAAGGCGCTGTAGTATGGGGGAGGGGGAGAAGAGAAGGAGGGTCCTTAAAGACAAGACAAAAAGTCTCCTCCAGAAGTACAAAACAATTTACACTAGGAGTAAAAAGACAATCTCCGCCAGGAGTACAAAAAGTCTCCTCCAGAAGTATAAAACAATCTCCACCAGCAGTACAAAATATCTCCTCCAGAAGTATAAAATCTCCACGAGGAGTACAAGAAAATCTCCGCCAGGAGTACAAAAAGTCTCCTTCAGAAGTATAAAACAATCTCCACCAGGAGTACAAAATGTCTCCTCGAGAAGTATAAAATCTCCACCAGTAGTACAAAGACAATCTCCGCCAGAAGTAAAAGACAATCTCTGCCAGAAGTACAAAATATGTCCTCCAGAAGTATAAAACTATCTCCACCAAGAGTACAAGAAAATCTCCGTCAAGATTAAAAGACAATTTCCGCCAGAAGAACAAAAATCCTTCTCCAGAAGTATAAAACAATATCCGCCAGAAGTACAAGAAAATCTTCACCAGGAGTACAAAAGTTTCGTCCAGTGGTACGAAAAATCTCTGCCAGGAAGTACAAAATCATCTGCGCCATGAGTACAAAAAATTTTTGCTAATCGCGAAGATACGGATGAGTGATGATATGGTGGAACTGAACTACACGCACCAAGAACACCTAAGCACTGTTCGGGATTCGAACCTGGGATCCCTGAGATCGTAGCACGCTGTAGTAACCGACACGGAGGTGTATATAGTAGTAAAATTAATCTATCTGAACATCTGTCTGTGCTTATTACTGTGGAGCCTTAAATAATTCTCCTTGTTCATTAATCTCATCATTTTCTTCCAGATCTTGTGCATGTTCTTCGCTCTGGCCTGCGCAGAAACAACCGCAGACAGCGACCTCGATAAGGACAAGAGGGGAGCAACCCAGAAAACAGCCACCCAAACCACCGCCGCACCAGCAACCGCAATCGCCGCCGCACCATACCCTTACGGAGGATACCTTGCACCTCCAGTCTACGGAGGTGGTTTGGTGTATGGCCATCCTGGCCTGGGCTACTACAACCCCGGCTACCCAGTGCCTGCTGTAGCTTACGGTGGTGCTGCACCAGTAGCCGTCTACAGCCAACCACCACCAACTGTCTACAGCCAGCCAGCACCAGTCTACAGTCACGCACCACCTGCTGCCCCTGTCTATGCTGCAGCCCCAACCTACGCTGCATCGCCAGCTTATGCTATCGCACCGGCTTATGCCCCTCACACTTATGCAGCCCCGTATTACGCCCCTGCTCCAGCGTATGCGGTCTCTCCAGGATACACGCAGATTTCTTCCTCCCCATCGAAGTCCCAGTCTTCAAGTTCAGGGTCCTATGGTAGCTACCAGTCCTCCAGGCACCAGGGCTAGATGCTAACTAGGATGTATCCTTTAGGTAAGTAGCCAAATCCATTATAAATTCTAATATTTATCTCAAAGTTTCAAGTCTTGTCATATTTTTGTAACTACACTATGTAACGGAAATCTCTAGAGCAAGTAACGATCGAGAGGGCTCGACCAATGAACGCAAGAGCCCATGAAGGAAAACACGAGGATGCAGCTACCAGCCGTTTGCAGCAGCTCGCACGGCTTTGCTCTGTCACTCGCTTTCTCCCCTTTTCTACCGTTATGCGCGACCTTGATCCACAGATTCTCGAGACAATGTACACTTTTCAACTAGAACGCTTACAAATTTAATTTAAAAAATATAAATTACAAAAATGAAAAAAAAAGATTAAATTTACATCGCCTCTCTGACACTTTTGTCTAATCGTGAAGATGAGGATGAATGATGATATGATTAAATTGATGAACGGACAGCACACAACCAAGTCACATAGAGGATTGTACGTACTCTCTGCGAGTTCATACACCCGAGTCTCGTTAGGCTTCAGAATGTAGTCCAGGGTTCGAAAAAATCGAAAATACCAAATGTGTATATTCCAAGTCTATGCAAAAACACATGTTCATCTATCTCACTTTATTTGTAATGTTTATTACTTATGTCTGGGTAAAGGAGTGATATTTTCAGAAGGCACTCTAAGTGTCAAGCACACTCTATTACATTTTACAGACTAACGAAGCTCTGGCGCCTGATCTCACAGGCAGTATAATCCTCTGTGGAGGTTGTGCAGTGTCTGCCCATGTGCTTTTTCGCTTGTCCTTATCACCGTTCATCTTCCTCGTCGCGATTGGCAAAAAAGTGAGAGTAGCGACGTAAAGTAACGAAATCAATCAATCAAATTATGTTCATGTAAATCTTCAAACATCCTTTTAAGATAAGGAATGAGTGATAGTTTAAAAACTGAACAACGCAAGCATTTGTTTGTAATTAATATTTTGTGTCAATATAGGTACATGCAAAGTCATGCCAGAATACCAACACGGTAATGAAAATATGCTTTGTTAAGATAAAAATTTTAATCTCCGTCTCAGTTCCTTTATTATAATTCTCATGTTTTATTCTTACGGTAAATATTGTAATTCTGGTTATTTTATATTTCACCTGTCTGTATTTCCTCAACAGTGGCGGCGATTAGGGGGGCGAGGAGGCAGTTGCCCCCCCCCACTTTTGCCCCCGCACTATGCTAAACCTTATCTACAAAGGGAAATATATTGCCCCCCCCCCCTTGGTTTTGGAGCCCAATCGCCGCCACTGTTCCTCAAGTATTCAGCACCTTATGTGTCTTCCTCAGGAGATTCAACAAACTTTAGGTTAAAACATGAAATTGTTGTCGAAATTTTGAATTTAACTTCTGACTGCCCTTTTAACATTTTAAGAACCCTTGTTTTCATGTTTTAATCCAAAGATTGTCCAAGCTCCTGAAGTAGTAATAGAAAAAATATGTAAATATGACCAGTATTGTACGAGTTACGATTAATCTAAATAATGTTAGTCATCGCTTTGTTTAAGAGCTGTATTTGACATCGAACCTACTGTCCTTAATTGGGTACTAAGTTGTAATAAATTATACCATTCTCCATCCACTGCACGAACGAAGTTATTGTAAGCAAATACAAGTAACCTCTAAAAAAATAGCTCCTTTCCTATTTGTTAGTTCTGACGTTATATTATCCATGAATACTTCGGTCGCAGCTTTCAAGCTCTTAATTTAAAGCCCAACGACTTCAGTATTGTAGCTACGCTGAATGAAATGACTTTTTCACACGCACTATATTCCTACGCGCAAGATTCTTCACAGCTACCAATAAGATTTCTTAATAGTCACGTGTGCATGTTTGCATTGATTTCGTTCTTACACCTAACACAGAATAGGCACAGCATCAATATTTTGGGTTGAGTATAGGCCGGAAATCGGAAGTAAACGAACCTCTGCATTTATTTCTTCATCATCAACAGTCCAAACAATCAATTTTTAAAGCTACGATCCCAGAGTATGTCCTTGTTTGCAACTATATTAAAATCAATTGTTTTCTTCTACCAATCCCAGATGGCATTACTTTTTTACAGTCATATAAATGAAATATCAAACCGTAAGAAATGAATGTATGAATTTGTAAATTCTCAAAAAAGTCAACATAGACGTTTGCGTTGAAAGCACGGTTTCAGAAACTTACAAATAAACCAGGAATCAATATCCTTTTATTCTGGAATGTTGTTACTTGGAACACATTTAATAAACGAAGTGAAGGAAGGACCTAAATCACTTTTAGCACATGGGGTTTCATTCTGTTTATCAGAGAAGTGTAAGGTTTGTTTTGGGGAATTTAAAGGTCTATTTGGAAAACTATTCTTAGGAACCAGAAAGCCAGTACTACAGCGCCTAGAATAACGTAGTGTGGAAAACGGCATGGTTTTGCTCTCTCTCGCTGGTTCCACTCGAAAATGAAATCCGCTAGAGGCGCTGGTGTTGACACCGGGGTACAGCGCTCGACTGCTTATAATGGAAGTAAATGGGTTTTTTGCTGCAACGTCTGATTCTTTTCTTTGTAACATTTCTTTGCATCAGAAAATTGTTATGATATTTGGTACAGTACTCGCGAAAATATTAAAGAATATTATGAACCGTCTATCATGACCTGTCCTTGAGTTTTTTATTAATAATACGGAAGAAAACATAGGTATGGATTGTAACACGTAACATGACAATTGCTGCGAGAATTAGTATTGTGTATGCATTATCCTGAAAGGTTCATTAATATTGTCATTGTCACAAATATTATTTTTATGGAAATTCACACAGACAATACTCGTTTATTTTAATTAATTAATTTATTTTATTATTAATTAATTTAATTAATTTGCGGTTTATTTTCATCAAGTACAAGGTAGACATTTTACAGCCAAGTCACGAGTAAAAATGCACAGTCCTTAACACCAAAGTTCTACTTACCAATCGACACGAATGTGAAGCAATTGTTGATAGAGATGACAAGGTACATCGTAATCGGTTATTTCAACTCCATGGAATATGAAATTAAATTCTTTCGAATATCTGCATTTCGGGAAAACGACTTCATAATATGTACGCCACGAAACATTTTTTCCCCTTCATGACACTATTTCAATTTTATTAGTATACAAAAATAAACTTGTGTACACAATCCAACGTTTGACGTCCAGCCTCACATGCGATATGTTGATGCTCGTGTTGCGTTGCACATAAAACGTATTTATGTTACTTTTCTGTGTAAATTAATACCATTTCCTGACTGCAAATCACTCCACAAATATAACTGTTTCCATCAATTCACTTACCGCCTTTCTAGAGAAACAAATCTACACAATATATTCCAAAAACTAACTAAGCCGCATTACTTTCATAACAAAATTAGCCGCTGTGTCGATCGCACTGCCATCTACTTGTCATCGTCTCGGGGAACCAGTTTCTTGGGTCGTTTTCCACACTACGTTATTCAAGGCGCTGTACAAGTACTATGTCGAGATAGACCTAGAAAACAAGCGTCTAGCGGCAGATATCGCAGTTTGGAGATACATGCTAGAAGGACAAAACTTTACCTGCCTAACCTACTCAAGTATCTAATAGCAGAACTAATCATGTGATTAGGTAAAGTTGTGTTTATTTGTGCTATTAGACGCATACGTAAGATAAGTAGGTAAGGCTTGCTACTATTGCTTTATCTGGCACTAGTCACCTAGAAGGATTAAGCTTTCTCTGGATGGGGACAGATGGCAGCCTTGTGTCGCTGCAGCATGAAAACCTATATGTTTTGTAATGTCAGGGAGTAAGTTAGTATAATTAGCACCAATAATACGATAAATATGGAAGTGTTTTTAGGATACGTTGTTCTGACAGAGACCTAAGTCCGGTATCACTTCATATCTTCATTACCATCTAGGAAACCAGGATAAATAGAGCAATATACCAGGTCAATTGGACAAGTGCGTGGTTAGAGATAGGTTAGTTGATTGAACACAAGCCTAACTGCTGCCTATTTTTGGAAGTGCAAGAAAAGGTTTATTGAGCTCTTGCCTTGACTCATTGTGCCGGGGATTGCCCCAAGTTGATACTATCTCCCTGGACATGAAGCCTGCTCGAAAAGGTTAATTAAGCGAATTTTAAGCTGTGGAGTGAATAGAGCGTAGGTCATTCCCCTGACCAAGAGAAGCCAGACAAAACACTGACATAAAACCTGAAACGTGCCATTGAAACACACCCAAACTTTCATCCACCTTGCTCTGCATTCCAAGCAAGAAGATTCACTTTCATCAACCTGCTTCCTTCTATCCTCTCGTTCTCCATTTCCTTTTTAGGTTCCTTGTAGTAGAACCAGAGAAATTACAAGTCAGTTTCTAGCTTGGGGATATAATTTAAGTCGCTCAGAGCCATTTTTCGGTCCCACAGTAAATGCTTTTCTCCGCTGGGCGGACCCCTGAAAGTGAAATTAGGTCCACAGGCTGTTCCAGTAACAAACCAGAACATGCAGAACTACTTGTTTGGTTGTACATCACTTTCACGTCTCAGCCACCACTCCTTGTTCTTTAATACTAGTACAAGGACTATAATTGCTTAAAGAATCGGAGCGATGTGCTTTAAGGAGTGTCTACATTGCTAACGGCTACTGGTGGGTGTTATTTTTCCCTTGTTGGGAGGCGTCTGGTGACTGTTGTGAATCGAGGTGCCGTAAATCTTTGACTTTCATATGGCTCTAATGAACATGAGACAAGGGTTAAACAGATATAGGGGCTCATTGTTGAACAGTTATGATATAATTTGGTGCATTATTGTTGTCTTAGTCCAGCAATCATAATGCGTCCTACTGGGATACAAGGTTAAGGTGTAAACATTCAGTTAAGTATCTCGAAGTTGTCGATCCTTCTTCTGAACACTTACTGACTGTATCATTTCCTGATGTGTAATTACAATCACTTGTGTCTAACACATTCAGATACTCTAATTTGGGGGCAGGTTCCGCATAAATCCAGATGATATTGGTAGTGTTTCGGGCTTAAACCCCCTAGAAAATGTCCCCGAACGAAAATTGATTGATCGATTTGGTTTATTTTACTTCCCCTTTCTGCTAATCGCGAAGATGAGAGTGAATGGTGATATGGTGAAATTGATGAAGGTACAGTGACAAAGAACTCCCAGTTCGGGATTGTAACGGAGACCTCTGGCCACTGTAAAAACGCCATACCAACAATAATTCAAATCAAATTAGTTTCATCCCACTTCATACTACACAATCGATATCTTACAAACGATAGAGCTTTCTTCAATTCATTACAAACGCAATCAAAGTTATTACTAACGGTATAAATATCTTCATTTCATTATATTACCACTAACCTATTGTTATTTAAGAACATTTACTCGTAAGCACTGCTCACGGAATACTTCGCTCCAGTTATATACTTCTCATAGTAGTGGATATTTCGTTGTACAACTAACAGAGAGAGCCACAAGTTCTCATATTTATTACCAATAAATTTGAATCCAAGAACAGCAGAGGAAGTATATTACTTTGACACTATCTGAAAAGAAATTAGGTTCATTTTATGCACTATTAACACACTAGATTATACTTTAACTCAACCGTTCATAAATTTCAACACACTAGGAATCGAGGTTACATATCCACGAATACTAAATAATAACAGACGCTACCATCAGCAAATGTTTCTATTGGTTTGAGTTGGTAGTTTCTTTTCTATATATTTGTAATATATCGTCGTCTTGTTGCAATCAGGTCATTTGATTAGTAAGATCCACCTTAGTGGCAGAGCACGTTGAATTATCGACGATCTTACAGCCGTGCTCGAGTCACAACTGGACATTGACATAATTCATCCCCATCGCCGCGAAATAAGTAAAAAAAATATAAAATACATTGATTACTATAAAACAAGAGGGGTGGACATCAGTTTTCTGTATTCTGTCATGTACTGTAAGTGTAATTGTATCTTTCACTATATGCAGGTAAATACTATTGAAAAGTTACGAATCGAGTGTATAAGAATCCAAGCAACGTGGTCGTTAATGATAAAGCTGTCAGAGCATCGTTAGCCTGTTCTAAGTGTATCTGGAACAGAACTATCTGAAGCACAGAGTACTTAAAACTCTTTTGTATTAAAAATATCCTTTATTTTAAGATATATCACCTTAAATCAATTTATTGCTGGTAAATGAATATTTTTTTCAATCTTGAAACTATTTTTATAATTTCTCTCAACAGTTTTCAATTTCTTTCCAGGTGTACCACTTCATATATTCACTTACACTTCCTGTGATAAAAGGAACACTTTGACTCAGGATCATCATGTCAAATCATCACTATCATCAACATCATCAGTATTGACACCAAGACCTCATTTACCAAGTTATTGTCTTTTAGTGTTCTAACTTTTGTTATAACTAATTTTGTTTTTGTACAAATAAAATTATAAATTATACAAAAGTGGTTTTTTATTGGATTTTTTTAGCTTCAACGAACATATGGAAACTATCATGCGAATCATTTATTGTGTAGCATGGCTACATAAAATTTTCCAATATTTGAATATTGGCTGTGAATATTACCTGGCTGCTGAAATACAATATAAAAGTGGATAGTAGATTGCAAGTGTGAAAAATATCAAAAAAAGGATGAAAGCAATCATCTCTCTCTAACGAATGCAGATATTCAGTTCATTAAACATAGAAATTAGTTAGGCAACATTTTTCTTACAGTTTCTGTGCAATGAAACATGAAACTTAACACTGTTGATTAAACATAACTCTCCCATATTTGTACCTGTTAGTGAACAATTTTGTGTCACGAATGGGACAGACTAAACACTGTCTCCTTACTTAAAAACAAATTTATTTCAATTTCTGTTAATTGTCAAATAATGAAAAATGAATTATTTAAGACAAAGAGAGAAGTGGAGTTGAGGGGGAAATTTAACAGTTAAAGCAGAAATTAATTGCTTTTTGTTGTCACGGGTGCGACACAATACAAACCACAAGTAAATCAAAGAGTTGAAATAAACGAGCACGTATTTAAAATGCCATCTACCATCTACCATTTGCATTTTTATGCAAATGACAATTTTACATTGTTCATTCACAAGATAGGATAAAATTACAGCGTTGCATTTAAATGTAAAAATTGGGGTTCACGGGCCCTTTCACATGGAATGCAATCAAAATTAACCACCACTGCCACACTTCCAGTTCATTCGAACTACGCTATCAAATTGGTGCTTGTCGTGTTGGTCCCACCTTCACCCCATACTTGGTGCAGAATGCTGTTGTTTTCGTAAAATTCTTTCACCAAGAATACCTTTACTTGAAGGCAATAAGGTGTCATATTTACACACTACTTCAGTGTGAGAAATAGCGAATATGCAGACTAAATTCCACAGTATAGTGACAATACGTGTGTAACGTTTGGAGTATCTCTAACAACACGGAAATTTGATAGTTGAATCCTTTCTTATTTGCACTCTGAATATGAAGGAAGGGTTAATTGCGAGCACAATCTATTCTTATTTAAGCCGTAAGTACAGGTGAACAGAGATAACGAGAATTTGACAATGATAAACTTTATCCTTGTTCTTTTCCCTAAGGCAGGCAAATAGCTACACTGCCCAGTCCAATAAACTATTCAATTCTCGAAGAATGTTCTCTTAGATAAAGTTCAATATGTGAACGACGACATGTATTGCTAGCAGCAGAAGAAGTGGAAAATGAAGAGAATATATAACTATAATGAAATGATTAATTAAAGAGAATTAGGCTATCATTAGTAAGGGAGGTTATCTAAGTGTCCCCCCTCCGATTTCCATGAAACTTGGCAGGTGTATAGAGGGGCCCAAAGGAAGAAATACGTGTTTCTTTGTTTCAGCTAAAAAACTGTTCTAGGGGGCAAACCCCCCCCCCCCCAAATGTCAAGATGAGGACAAATTGAAGTGAGGATCTGACCCCTGTGTCCCCTCCGATTTCCATGAAACTTGGTAGGTGTATAGAGGGGCCCAAAGGAAGAAATACGTGTTTTTTTTGTTTCGTCTAAAAAAACGGTTTTAGGGGGCAAACACCCCTCAAATGTCAAAATGAAGACAAATTGAAGTGGGCATTTGACCCCTGTGTCCCCCTCCGATTTCCATAAAAAAAAACACGTACTTCTTCCTTTGGACCCCTCTATACACCTGCCAAGTATCATGGAAATCGGAGGGTGCCACTTAGATAACCTCCCTTGTGAGAAAGAACGTGAAGTGAAAGTACTGTTATCTTGACGGATAAATATTAGCAGTGGCGTAGCAATATACTCGCGAGGCACTGGGCGAGATTAGAATGCGAAGCCACCTATTTGAAATCTCAATGTGAATCGATGCAAAATCTTCAGAGATACGTCAGAAAGTATCATATTTAAATAACAGTAATACATTACTGATGAACATGATATTTAATAATTTCACTCATTCTGAAAATGCATTTCTCTGTTTTCCGTAAGCTGAAATCTGAAGCTGTAGGAAGGAAGGAAGAACTGCTAATATTGCACATGTCCTCCTTGGGTTGAAAACAACGCAAACATCTCACACATCCTTCTTGGTAGTTGGAGGTTGTTTATTGTTAAAATATTAAAAATCAGGAGTGCAAGGCAGGGACGCCGACTTGTCACAATTATTAGGGGGCACTGATCACTGAAATAAATTGATGAATGACTCACTCTCTCCCTTTTTTAAGTTTTGGCCTCAGTGTTCGGAATCTCGTAAAAGCCCATGAATTCCTCAAAAATATCAAAATTTTTATTCACAGTTCGAATGCAGAATATTAATTGTCCACGGATGGATATGTCACAAGTTTCGTCAACCATAATAGCAAAATATTCCCGACTTTTAATATCTGCTACCACGGAGCGCAAAACAGATCTCCCTGATATATCGATGATCTCGTTCCGAATGTCATGTGAGAGCCATTTGTAGCCCGAACGTCCCATCCACTCTCCTAGTTCATGCACATCATCTTTTGAAACTCTTTTTAGTAAAAATATTAACAATACTCACAATTATATACTTAGTATATAGTAATAAGTCATGTGTTTTGCTGTATCTGGTCATAGCCCCCCCCCCCCCAAAGTTGGTTTAGCGGTCTCAGCCCCCCAAAGTTGATGGTCTAGAACATTTCAAATGTGCGTTTAAAGTTAAGTTCATGTGGCACAATTCAGAGTAAACTTTACAAGAGAAGCAAAATAATATATTAGATACTCTTAACCAAATTATTTTAGGGGCTCTGCTCCCACATCGTTAACATTGGGGGGGGCTCGAGCCCCCCAAGCCCCATGTAGTCGGCGCCTATGGTGCAAGGTGAAGAGAAAGAAGAAAGGAAAAGACAGATTGATTTTTATTCAAGAAGGAAGTTAGCGTGAATTTTTGCGTAAAAGTTTCACATGAGAAATACCACAATATTTCTTTTCGGGGTCCTTTAAACTGTATGTACGACCCTGATTTGACGTGTATAACATTTAGCTAGAATTTGAAGCCAGATATAGAAGTAATGGGATTTTATTGGCCACACAAATTAGCCTTTTCCATCTTTTTTCTCATCTATTTATTATATTTTTTGCATGAACCGCATAGAACGTGAGGTCCTTTCAGGCGCAAGGCCCGGACTGTCACCCACTTCGCCCTCCCCCTTTCCCTGCTACACCACTGAATATTAGTCTAGAAATTGGTGAAGAGTTGGCACAGAAAAATGGCGCAGTAGTGCATTTGTGACGGAGAACTTTATAATGTGTTGGTAGCGTCATCTATATTACTGCTGCAGCTTCTAATACTTCCAGTGTCCAAGGTCGTACAAATAGAGCTGGTTTCGGAATCTCAACATACGAAATCGTATTTTAAAAACAGAGTCGTGTAAATGAGGCAAAATACTTGAAAAGTAAGTTTCCATTGTCCACATCTTCTACATCACAATGTTTCAATTTCTTCCCTATAGATGGAGTACCATTTTTATGTAAAGAACTGGCAACATTGCGTTGAAGTTTTCAGCGAAGGTCGGTATTGTTGCTATTACCATTATCGTCGTCTTCTTCTAAGAGAACCAAACCCAACAAGCCTAATCTAACCACCACAGATTATTTACTACCCCCAAAAAGCTACCAGCCAATGGGAATGCTTGAAAGAGCTGTAGCAGCAAAAACAATCAGTTCCAAGAGAATATTCTGTGGAATTCCTCATCTTCTTACACATACATGCATATGTTAGAAATTGTCTGTGCTAAAGATAATACATACATTGAAACTTATAACTGTTAAAACTACTGCAGTCATTTTTTTTGAACATGTCTCTGTCAGTGGCACTTCCTGTATTTCTTCACTTGTTTCCGTAGATATGTTGAGCTATTTTATTAAAGAAATAACGTCATATCGTTATGGCAAAACTTCCAAGAATATCTTCTTAAAACTTCCTTTTTCTTTACCTCCTTTGACATGTTTATTTTCTTTATTACGAACAAAACAGAACACTGTCCAATTACAGCGTTCTAAACGGCAAAAGATTTGCAACTGAGTAAAGTTGCAAACTACATAGAAGGGTAAACCAGAAAAGTCAGTAAATCTTATCAATTTTTGCAAATACATATACGAATAAGAATTAGTTATTTATAAATAACGGACAAAGCAAAATAATAAAGAGGACATAAAGCAATTACATTTTTAGAAATGAATTATCATTAACAAATTAAAGAGAACAGTTTTTAAAGCTGATTAGCAGATGATTTAAAAAGTATACAAAGAAACTATAACCAATGAAGACTTAGGAATTTTGAAGCAGATATTAACTTAGTCAATAATTGGTTAAATGTTAATGTGTTAAGTTTCAACAAAGATAAATACAAACATTTAACATTCGTTAAAAAAATGTTTATACATAATCTAATACGTCAGCATAATGTCACTATGAAAAAATGAATTTATTCTTATTTTGTCTGGATTTTCTCTACCTTATAATATTAATTATTACACACACGTTCACAGACACACACACACACACACACACATACATACATTGTGTGTGTTTATATGTTTGTGCTAGAGACATGGAACAATTTTTCTTCTTCTTGATTATAAATGTACTATGAGTAAAAGTACAGTATTTTGGAATTTTCTCTATAGAGTGCTTTAATAATGCTTTAAATAAATACATAACTAAATTATATATCAATACAATGAATATACAGTATATTCTCAGCTTGTATTCCATTGGAATGTATTGACAGTGATTTTTCTAAATTGTTTTAACTCATAGAAAATATGTCAATTGCATTTATTTTTAACCAATACATTCTCGTACTGCAATATCTCGAGCTGTAACAGTTCCTCAGATCGTAGGCGTAACCTGGGGGTTAAGGAGGCACTTTCTCCCAAAATTTCAGGTTTATTAAGGGGAGAAGTTACAGTTTCACATCAGATGTGCATTTGTTTCATCTTCAAACTGCCCTCTTCCCGTTGATATCTTTTTTTTATTCCATCGGAAGTTTGATATTCTCAAGAGAACATATCAAATAATACACCCATAAGCGAAATGTATTTCTCCTTGCCTCCTACGGCCATCCTGCCAGTGTTGCTAAACCTGATGCGTTTAAAAGAGCTAAATTTCACCTTAAATGGAGTTAAAACTGACTTCCAAGGAGCTAGATTTACGAAGGCTGGATAAAGTACCTTCTAGGGTAATGTTAGTTGTCAAAGGGGTGGTTGCGCTGCTATTACCGTTAACTCTAAATTGATGACAATTTGTTCTTAGTTTTCACCATCTATATCCGGCGGCATAACCCATCTTAATAATCCACCGATGGTCGTATGAAATCGAAAATAAGGGATTCCCTGATAACAATATTATGTCAATTTCACGTCAAACACGGCATATATAAAGACGTAGAGGGGAGATAAGAGGGAGTGGAGCGACGCAGCCAATATAACAATATCACGTCACGTCCAAAATGTATAATTATGACAAAAGTTGGTCTCTGTGGGCCGGAACCAGTGATGGCATCATAGTGGGGCAAGGGGGCGGGCGCCAAACGAATGCACGAAAGAGCCAGATCTGGATCGTAGAGATCTAAGTTGGCAACACTGCCACGGAGGAAAGAGCTGATGACGGGTCGCCAGAACAATCGCGAAAGCGATTAAGTTCGAAAGTGAAATTTTCGCGGTTAATCCGTTTCGCGGTTGTTTCTTTCGCTATATTCCTTCGCAGTTATTCCGTTCGCGCTTAATCTTTTCGCTCTTATTCCGTTCGCGCTTAGTCCGTTTCGCTTTTATTCCTTTCGCGCTTAATCCGTTTCGCTGTTGTTCCTTTCGCGCTTATTCCAGTTTTCAATTTTGCTTTCGCGATTAATACATTTCGCGGTTGTTCCTTTCGCACTTCTTCCGGTGTTTAATTTTGGTTTCGCGATTAATCCCTTTCGCGGTTATTACTGTGTTTAATTTTGGTTTCGCGCTTAATCAGTTTCGCGGATGTTCCTTTCGCGCTTATTCCTGTGTTTAATTACGGTTTCGCGCTTAATCAGTTTCGCGGTTGTTCCTTTCGCACTTATTAATGTGTTAAATTTTTGTTTCGCGATTAATCCCTTTCGCGGTTATTACTGTGTTTAAATTTGGTTTCGCGCTTAATCAGTTTCGCGATTGTTCCTTTCGCGCTTATTCTGGTCTTGAATTTTGGTTTCGCGCTTAATCCGTTTCGCGGTTGTTCCTTTCGCGTTTATTCCTGTGTTTAATTTTGGTTTCGCGCTTAATCAGTTTCGCGGTTGTTCCTTTCGCGCTTATTCCTGTGTTTAATTTTGGTTTCGCGCTTAATAAGTTTCACGGTTGTTCCTTTCGCGCTTGTTCCTGTGTTTTATTTCGGTTTCGAGCTTAATCAGTTTCGCGGTTGTTCCTTTCGCGGTTATTCCTGTGTTTAATTTCGGTTTCGCTCTTAATCAGTTTCGCGGATGTTCCTCTCGCGCTTATTCCTGTGTTTAATTTCTGTTTCGCTCTTAATCAGTTTCGCGGTTGTTCCTCTCGCGCTTATTCCGGTGTTCAATTTCGGTTTCGCGCTTAATCAGTTTCGCGGTTGTTCCTTTCGCGCTTATTCTGGTCTTGAATTTTGGTTTCGCTCTTAATCAGTTTCGCGGTTGTTCTTTTCGCGCATATTCCTATGTTTAATTTCTGTTTCGCGCTTAATGAGTTTCGCGGTTGTTCCTCTCGCGCTTATTCCTGTGTTGAATTTCGGTTTCACGCTTAATCAGTTTCGCGGTTGTTCCTTTCGCGCTTATTCTGGTCTTGAATTTTGGTTTCGCGCTTAATCCGTTTCGCGGTTGTTCCTTTCGCGGTTAAACCTTTCGTGCTCATTCCTTCGCGTTTATTCCGTTCGCGCTTATTCCGTTTCGCGGTTAAACTTTTCTCGTTTGTTCCGTTCGCTCTCATTCCTTTCGCGTTTAATCCTGTATTACGTTTCGCGGTTTTGCTCTTTCGCGCTTAGTCCGTTTCGCGGTTATTCCACCGCCCCTTGTGACGAGCAGAATGGAAACTGTTCCGCATGCCCTTAAAATGCACAAGTTAAGGACAACCTGCTGAGGCCTGAAGTTTATTCTGCCCCCCCACCCCTGAAATTAGTCCCCAAGCAAAGCTACTGCCTCAGATAATGTAAAATTAAGAGTAGGATGTTTTTTTTTTTTTATCACTCTAGCTCTCAGGTACTTTACGTGCAGTTTATGGGATTAACTGAATATTGGGGGTTTTACTGCGATCCATGACATCGCAGTTATGAATGATAATCTGTACTTACTGACGTGGCCAATGAAATTTTTACATACGAGGGGGGGGGGCTGGAAAGTTCATGAAATCACCCAGAAGAAATACAGCTGGAACAACCATTTTAATACATTATTCAATGTATTCCCCCGAAGCTCAATACACTTTTCACAACGATATTTCAACATTTGTAACCCTTTCAAATAGAAGGTTTTGTCCTGCCATGCAAACCAGCCCTCCACCTCCTCAACCAGTGCCTCTTCGGATGGAAAATGTGTGCCCTTGAGATGTTTTTTGAGGTTTGGAAAGAGGTGATAGTCGGATGGGGCAAGATCAGGGGAATAGGGTGGGTGGGGTACACAGGTAAAGCCCAGATCCGCCAGCAATTGCATGGTTTGATGGGCCTTGTGCGAGGGCGCATTGTCCTGGAGAAATTGCACACCATGGCTCACTTTTCCCCGACGTTTTTCCTTCAGAGCCGCCTTAAATTCAATCAAATATTGGGAATAAACAGCAGCACTGATGTTTTCACCCTGTTTAAGATATTTTATGAGGATGACACAGTCCTTATCCCAAAAGACCGATGCCAGAACCTTCCCTGCTGACCTTTGACTTCGGAACTTTTTCGGTCGAGGAGACCCACTGTGGCGCCACTCCATGGGTTGATTTTTAGTCTGTGGGTCATAATGGTGAATCCATGTTTCATCTTCAGTCACCAGACAGCGCAAAAAATCATCAGGGTGTTGAAATTTGCGCACGATCTCCCGTGACATCTGCACCCGTGTTCTCTTCTGGTCAGCATTCAGACATTTTGGGATCCATTTCGCACTGAGCTTCCGCATGTCCAGATACTCTGATATTATGACACCCACACGCTCATGCAATATCCCCAGATACGCAGCAATGGTTTTGGTGGATATGCGCCTATCCTCCATGAACATGTCGTGCACTTTGACAATGTTTCCCTGGTCACTGCACTTGCAGGCCTGCCAGAGCGGGGTTCATCTTCAGTCTCACCATGTCCAGTCTTAAAATGCTTCACCCATTTGGCTACTGTTGTATATCCTGGGGCATGTTCCCCCAAAGTCGCATGCAAAGTTTTATGGATATCCATGGGGGATTTGTCTTGCAACATGAAAAATTTGATGACACTGCGAAGCTCATTCTTCTCAAATTTCCTTATGTCCTCCGCCATCTCTTCTTACTGAACGTGAAACAAGAAAAATAACAATGACAAAAGGATCATATGCAGGATAAGAGGTTTACAATATATGCTCTTTCTAATGGCTACAACGATTTGTTTCAATGTTTATTTCTTCTGGGTGATTTCATGAACTTTCCAGCCCCCCCTCGTAAACAAAAGTAGTGCTCATTACAGATTGAATTCGAAAATAACAACTCTCGTTGATTCGACCTGGTTTCCACATGCACGGATATGGAACTAACTTAAATCACCCGAAAAGTGTATGTATACCTCCAAATTGGGTTTTAATTCGAAGAAAAGCGATAACACCGGAAAAAATTAACCGTTGTCCGAAATTTCTTGTGAGTGGATCAAGCTCATGGCAGCTAAATCGCAAAATAGTGTAAACTTAATACTTTGCGTAACTTTTAGTTTTACCCAGAATTTCAACAAATTTTGTACATATTCTGTAAAGAAGACAGCAATTTCCAAGCACTAGTATCATATCAAAGATTGGGTTCCGGCTAAAAACACCCTGTGTACGACCCTATCTGTACTACACTGTTTTCATGATGAATATGCAAACATTAATTTGTTTAAATATAAACATAGTTTCACCTACGTCACAAACTGTTGCATTGTAGCTTCGAGCAGCCATGATTGAGGTAAGTTCTTGTAAGCATACGGAATTCTACCGGGCGGGCAGATACTAACTCGAAAATCCGCGATTTAAAAAAAAACATGCAGTTGGTGCAGATGTAATTGATATTTCTTTGCAAATGTCCAATAAAATTGACCACAAACATGGTGGCTGTGCGGTGAGATCCAGTTTTCTGTAAGATTAATAATGTGTTGGAAAAGTGTTAAGAGGGTATAATTGAAATAAATAATTGAGCCTGTTATTTAATGAAGCAATTGTTAAAATGGTAGCAAATTTTTCAATTTTGTGGTGTTCTTTACAAAATATCTATTGTGGCGAAATGTTTGAGTAACGCTAAAATAAATTCCGTAAACTACTATATTTCTCGACTTAGTATGCATGCAAATGTGATTATTTGAGCCCGGATTTGTAAGCGAAATGCATATTCTTTTCCAGACTTCTAATGGTAAGAAGAAAGGTTATACTTCGTATTACATACCTTGAGGAGCTATTTAACTAAGGTTGAAAGTGCTTATAAATGCTTATTTCTGCAGGAAACGGTTATGCTCGCTTATTTTATGATTTTGGTTTAAAATAGCATATTTTACCCAAATCTGCCATATTTCAATCACACGATGGCATCGGGATGACGAGATCAATGCTTCTAAATAGCCGCACCGGAGAAACAGCATCCAAGAAAAGATACAGTACATCCATAATCGTTTTTCCAAATTACCTGATATTATAACACAGTTGAAAGCTCGAAATAATCCATTGCAACATTCGCTTTCTCTTATTGATGAAATTTCAGTAACGTTGTCTTCAGAAACTCACAAAAAGGTAAAGTGCTCCCCTTTGCTTAGCACCACGCCATGAAGGCGTATAGGGGGTGTGGGGGTAACGCCCCACACTTTCTTGATCCGGTCGTAAGTGGGGTTGATGTGATCAGCATCACGCCCCTGACCGCCTTTACCTCCAAGGTTTCCTTCAGGTACACATGTTATTCGACGCTGGGTTGGCGCCGGGGCCGCTTCCAACGTTAGAAAAGTTATCGGATTAGAACCGGCCGGGGATCGAACCCGGGACCTTTAGCATGGTAGTCAGACGCGTTACCGACTGCACGGTGTTGCTAAAATTGTGTCCGACAAGGTCAGTCACGTATTACTGAAAAATCCCGGTTACAAAACACTGTGTCAAATTTATAAAAAAGATTTCTGGTGAAGAAACAGACATTGAAGAGGAATTCACCGAAGAAGAACTTTGCTGTTTTTCACATGCGCCTGTGATGTCATGCTACGTGGAAAGAACATTTTCACTGTACAAATCATTCTTCACTGACAGACGCAGGAGCTTCAGACAATAAAATCTCAGGATGACCTTCCTTACATACTTTAACAGCTTTGAATAAGGTAATAGATCTAATAAACAAATGTTTTTTTCAGATTTTCTGTATTTGTTTATGCTTTTTTTTTCATTTAAGTGCTTATTAACTGCTTATTTTACTGTTTGATTGTGCTTATAAATCCGGGCCCTAGTGAGTAGCATGAAACCTATCCACGTATAAGCAATTTGAGACAAATATTAAGTTTCTTTTCGGTAATAGAATATTGAGACTAGAGGAGAAAATAAAATTTCTCCTATATAGAGTGTAGATACAACGTATGCGCGTGGTTTGTGTTATTAAATTATCTTGCATAACATGGAAACTTGAGAGAATTACCATTTGTTAAAGTAAATTTGGATTTTTTCCAAAATAATGTAGTACAAGGAAATATACATTGTTTTTTGTATACAAAAACCATATCAAAGTTGTGTAATTTGATAAAAATCTCTGGGAGGGGCCCGGCCACTGCGAGCATATGGCTGGCTACGCCAATCCCAATGATGTGACACTCGAAGGCCACTAACTCCTAACTCTGTCTTACTGATTTAGTTCTTTGTTTTTAAATCTGTTCTTGATTAAAAGTTCCATCTCTCAGAATTTAGTAGTATTTCGACGGTTCAAAATTGTATTGTTTCACTGTTTGATTACTGTCACACCTATCCCTCATCAAATTTCCTGAAATTGTCGAGAATTCGTGTGTTGCGAAGTGTACGAAATCCAATTAGCAAGAAGACAAAGAAGTTCGGTGTTCTGCCGCTGGTGTCGCAGGCTGCCAAGGCTTTCTTTCAACTTGATCCTGATAGCAACGCCCTCTGGAAAATTTAATGTGAATGTCGTAAAGCTTCAATCTTCAGTGGACAAACGACAAGTGTTGGATGTGTAATGCACTCGCACAAATGTGTAGGAAATGCATGTTCTAGACGGGAACACACCGTCCGTCGAAACATTTGAGGGAATTTAAAATGCTAGCAGTGTGAAAGTCGGTAACAAAAGTATTTCGTGAGAGCAAAACACGTTTTCTTTGCTTCGTGCAGAAAAGTAATGTTTCCTTTGCTTTTGCCGAACAGACAGTTGCTAGAAAGTAAATTTGCATGTACTTACAGAGTGTACAGTCAAATTACGAGTGAAAATAGCTTTCAGAGAGGCTTTGTTAGTTTCTTACCGGGCGACAATGGCACACGAGTTTCCGTTTCAGAGAATTGCTTAAAACACCTTCACTCACTTAAATTGCAAGTTTCAATGTGTTTACTTGTTACAATTCACTACGCAACGTAGTTAGCCTTTATGTAATCCATAATTTCCATGTTTACTGATAGAAGCAAACTATACAGTACAGGCAGGCGATTTAGGGGGGCGTGGGGACAGTAGCCTTCAACGTTTTGCCAGTTTCACCTCAGCAGTATGCTAAACCTTATCTACCAAGGAAAGTAAACTGTCCTTACCCCCCAGTTTTTGGCACCTTACCCCCCCTAATCTTGAAACCCAATCGCCGCCACTGAGTACAGACAATGACGAAAATATAGAATACAAAAGAGGACAGCTGGGCTACTGCATGACACAGGTAAAGTTAAAGAACGAATCCAGATTTTCATGGCGAAAATAAAAAAAATCAGGGTGGACAATAATAATTATTACAATAAAATGTATAACGCTTTCAATTGTAGTGATAATGGTTCTTAAGATCATGCAATGTCATTTGGGCATTATCTATTGTCTAGTGTGCCTACTACTTAATTCTAACAGTACGGTTTGAGAGGGCATCTATTCTCTCGTGATCAGGAGAGCACATTTCCATTTGCCTGTGGAGATCGAACCTACGACAGACCTCCGATTTTACGTTGTCCAGCAATTCTCTGTAGCAGTGGTTCGCAGCCATTTTCAGTCCGGGACCCACCTTGAAGGATATTACACTTCATGGGACCTATAAGCACGATCGCCAGCAGAATTTGAAGGGTATGGGTGCACCCAGTTTATAATCTTGTATTTCCTAACATTCCTAAAGTGCCCTCTTTGACACTTGCTTAAACAAATTACACATACTTCATTCTAACTAACTAACTCTCTAGCCTTCTTAAACCCTAAGGTTCATGGCTGCAGCAACACAGGCCTTCCATCTTTCCCTATCTTGAGCAAGATCTATATACTATTTTCGATCCCTACCGATTTCCTTTAGGTCTATTTCAAAGTTGTCCCTCCATCTTCGTCTTGGCCTTCCTACAGGTCAATTACCGTCAGGTTTCCCAACAAGAATCCTGTAAACTCCTCTTTCCTCTCCCCTTCGGGCCACATGGCCTGCCCACCTAAGTCTTCTTGATTTAATTATTTAAATACTTCATTCTAGAAAAGTAAATATGTAAAGCATGCATTTGTTCAGAGGCGATTAGCTTTATAATCCAAGCTGTCTTGATAGATGTGAAATGTTGACAGTTGACACCTCTCTGCAACCGCGCGCACATACTCACACACACACACACAGGCAGTCGGAAGTATTAAATGACACCTTAAGTCGACACGCATTGACACACAGCTAAGAACTCATTGCTGCGACCGAAACGAAAGCGACATATTCTGATTCCCTTGAGTTAAACATCAAACAGATGCCGGTAAAAAGCAATGGTATAGCGCGAATAACAGAAATGTATTATCTAGAGTTTAGACTACGTACAACACGGGTTGAATTTAAATTGTTAAAATAATATATGTTAGTTATTTAAATGTAATAGGTTTTTAAGACAGTAAATACATTTTCGAACCGAACTTCGCGATCCACCAAACGCCCCCTCCGGACCCAGCAGCGGGTCGCGCTCCATAGGTTGAGAAACGAAGCTCTGGAGTGAACGAACGAAAACACATCCTCTGTGCAAGCAGATCTCGAGAGGGCTCGACCAATGATCGCGTCGGGAGTGCATGGAGGGGAAAACGCGGCTGCGACTACCAGTCGCTCGCAGCAGCGCGCACTGCTTAGTTCCGTCCATTCGCTATTAAATGGACTGTTTGGTTGAAGTGCAGTGCATATCACCTTATTATGTAAGTTATTTACACAGTATATACTTCTCTTATTTAGTTAGTTTTTCAAACGCAAACAATTTTGAAAATATAGTTTTTATATTCAAATGTATACGTATAGCGGTCCCATTTCCTTCAGAAAAATATCAAAATGTCCCGTTTTGTTGTTTTAAAAATTTGGTCACATTAGTCCCGATACCACCTCTATAGACGAGTATGTGGATACAGACGTGAAAAATCACGGAAAGAAATTTATGAAACTACAATCGAGAATTGTCTGAATCTTGACAGCACAGAGAGATAAAAGAAAGTAGGGAGAAATGACACAATTTCATTAACCTTTAGTTTCATCATTGTAATCGAATATTAACTTTCTGATAACAATACATTAATACAATTAAAGGAGAATGCAAAACACTATACAGGGTGTCTACAATTTTTAAAAACAAAGTTTCCTGACTTTTCCAGGTTTTCTAGACCAAGGACCAAAATTATCCACACCAATTGGTAAAGACAATTTGTGTATTTATATATGTGTACAAGAAAGTTACTACATTTTAGATAAATATCACATTTAGAATCCCACTTAACCAATCTTTTAGAATTTTCACTTCACATAATAAAAGTAATAATAAGACGGAAAACTGAACAGAAATTGGCTGTTGGATAGGGGCATTAAGGGTGAGGTGTTACGTATTACCTACCACATATTGCAAACTATTATTTTTATGTAAAATACATAACAATTAAAGCATAAATAATACACAATTTAAGTGAAATTTAGTGACATATCTATTAATCCTAATATCAACCAAACACATCCCAAAAATTGCAACAAGAATATGTTAAATGCCAATATCTACTTGTGGTAGTAGATATTTTACTTGAAAATAGTTCAAAACATAACCTTTTCCTAGAGTATTTAATGTGCAATTTCTACTGTAACTATCTATAGGATACCAAACTGAAGTATAGTTTGTCCACAAAAGTCCTTGTCATTTTTTCTTTATTCAGAAACCTACTTTGTGCACTACTACAAAAATGTTGATTTTTCCAGAAACACATGTCCATGCCTTTTAAAGAATGAAGTAAATTCCCTGATTTTTCCAGAAACACACTTCCATGGCTCTTCCAGAATAAAGTAAATTCCCTGATTTTCCCAGAATCACATTTCCATGGCTTTTACACAATAAAGTAAATTCACTGATTTTCCAGAACTCATTTCCATGGCTTTTCCACAATAATGTAAATTCACTGATATTTCCAGAACACATTTCCATGGCTTTTCCAGAATAAAGTATATTCCATGATTTTTCCAGAAACACATTTCCATGGCTTTCCCAGAATAAAGTAAATTCCCTGATTTTTCCAGAATCACATTTCCATGGCTTTTCCAGAATAAAGTAAATTTCCTAATATTTCCATGTTAGACACACTGACTATATTTAAAACTTCTTGTCCAAATCTACATTGTTTTATGAGAAAAGTGTGAGTCGTCCAGGTCATGCAGTCAAACCGAATCCTCATAATCCCAGCTATAGAAACGTACAGTGTAACCTCGGTCTAATAAGGGCGATCACCGTTCGCTCTTAATTTAAGATTTATAACCAGCTATAGGACTTTCGTGACATCACTATTCATGCTAATTCCTTGTTAGTTTTAGATGACTTAGGGGTAAGCGCGTAATTTTAAATGTTTGGTGTGAGGTGCTCACATTTCCCCCTGTGTTAATTGAGCACATGTTACTTTTTTCGTGCCGCTTGGGGGGATGTTGTCAATCAGGGGAAATGTTTTGGAGAAAATATTTTTTTATTGGTGTGAAACTCGATGTTCTAAATTTATCGGAAGGTGAGGGAACACAAAATTATAGCTTTCACTAAATGATGACATGTAATTAAAGCATAAAATCACGAATTGGGACTAGTTCGGACACGACATGTCTCGCAATTTTGTTCAGTGGAGATACAATCATTGATTTAATTACACCTAGCCGTTTCTATGAAGGAAACGCGTGTTGCGGAAACTATTGTTTACTGTTGAGAGCCGCTGTGCTACAGACTGGCCGCCACGCGGGAGATCCAGGTTCGAATCCCCGGGTGGTTGATTTCAGGCAGGAATTGTACAAGCAATGTTCCTGTTTGAAGCTCTTGAGGTCCCCCAAGATTGGTACCGGGAGAAAGGGGGGAGAAGGTCGGAGCGTGGTGCTGATCACATCACTTACCCAGGTGCCAGGTTGTGACTGTGTGGGACACTTATATCTCCAATTCTCCTCATGTGTCTTCATGACATGTGGAATGTGCAAGGGAAGAATATGTTTACCTAGCTAATATAGCTTTTTTGAAAACACATGCATAGATATTAGTTTCCTTTCCATAAAATACCATATACATACATAAATATACTGGTAAACTACGTGATCATCTTTCTGAGACAATAGTTCAAATCGGATATTAACATTATCTCAGTAGCTGACAGCGAAGAAATAAATTCTGACTATAACATACCTTATACACCAGTCTAGGATTGGTGAACTAGTTCTATAGGCTACAATATATTTCTTACGTCCTTACTGACATCTATACTTGTGTGCAACGTCTACAAAGCTCACTAGTTTTGAGGAATTATAATGCATAGATTTCTAAAAGTTTGAGTAAAGTAAAAGGATGAGATTGAACCTACAGAATTCTCTTTGACTGTAGTAAAATATGTCAATAAGGTACATTTAAGTAACTGTAATAAGTAGATATCTGAAACTTAATGTACAGGGTGGCCCCAAAAAAGTAACCGAATAATTTTCCTTACCTTCTGTTTTGGTTACCTTTTTTGGGCCACCCTGTATAACTGGCGAACAATTTGAAACTCAAGAACGCATATGTATGATGACCGGGACAAAACCTACCGTTTTGCATCAGATCAAAACACAGAATATTTGCTTTGCTATCGGGATCAAACTTGGAACGTCTGATTACTAAGACCCAGATTGTTTCGTAACCAAAACTTGATAAATATGTAGTACATAAATATGTAGAATAGCTACTAAAATATGTTTAACAAATATGTAAGTAAATATAATTTTTAATGTTATTCATTTTTAAAGTTCGACTAGTTTTCTTAGAAATTCGGTTACGGTCCCATGCCTGAACTGCTGTCCTATAGTTACTCTTCCAATAATCTATAGGGATTATTCGCGAAATATGGCAGTAGTGAAGAACAAAGTGCCCACGAAGCCTTGGTCTCTGTGGAGTGATTTTCATGGTTTAATCAAGGTTAGTTAAAGTAAAGGCGACCGCAATCCGATAAAAAATTAACGACTTTTCAGAAAAATAATATTTTGAATATTTACCCCGCAAACAAGTCTGCATTAAATATGAACTCTAAAATGAAAATATGAAATATACCTCAGAATATGTAAAAATATGCCGCACCGTTACTAAGATCGTAATTCGCTGACGTTTGTACGCGTAACTTTTGGTTGGTCTACATGCTTGATTGATTTGGCTTATTTTACTTAGCATTTTTGCCAGTTTTGGCTAATCGTGAAGATGAGGATGAGTGATGAAATTGATGAAGGGACATTCGCAACCCCCCCACCCCCACCCCATGCGCAGGCCGGGATTCGAACCCGGGACCCATGGCGTTGTAGCGCTCTGTGCTAACCCCTCCGTCAAGAAGGGCTACACGTAAATGAAAAATATATAATTACACACAAATCCAAGGCTTACTGAATACAATTTGTCAGGTGGTAAGGGAATAAATAACTGGAGACCTCTACATTTACTCGCATCGTGGTACATACTCATTGTAGTACAAGGAAAGGCTACAGTGATGTGCCGTAGACTATAAGTTTACGTCTACATGCGTTGTCTACACGTAATCTACGCGTAGATTACATTGGGTTGTAGTTTACATAGACTACGTAGACAATCTAAAGTGCATTAAAATTAATTTTCAAGGGTTTCATGAAATGAAAGTGACATTTTCAACTATATTGGTTCCTAACGAAATGAAAATAACCCTATTTACAACAAAATTTATCTTCTCTTCTATTATCAACTATGGAAGAAAAACAACAACAGATGGCAGTAGTGAGGTAAGAGTGGTCTTTTTCCCATAAAGCACTAGAATATTTCCTATATTAGGTTTCTTCTTAGGTGAGAAATTGTTCTAATTTGGAAGAAAGAGTACAAACAGTTCTACACACACATCAGCGACTGATGCGCAGTATAATTTTCTGTTAATCCACGGCGCTCTTTGCTAAGTTATCACCTTTCTCCATGTTGTTTACATAGATTACGTAATCTACGTGTAAACATAGTCTACGTGTAGAATGTAGACTATCGTTGTTTACGCGTAGACGCACATCACTGGGCTTGGAGAGGTACAAACCCGGAAACGTGTTTATTACTATTATTAGTATTTTATGGCTAATTTACTCGCAGGAAAAGTACGAACACTGTATACAAATTTAACAATGTGCAATCACGCAAATTGTTGCAGACCACACACGATTATTTACTCCTTCTTACTTCCCCAACAATGCAGCATTCTTCCTTGTGTTACCCTTACATAAAAAATAATGTTAATGTTCCTTAAACATAGCAATATGACACTCCCAGTGCTCTTTCGGCGACGTCCTGAAAACGCCTTTCGCTCGTTGGAACATCTCCGCTATACATATTTCATTGGAAAGCGGGTTCAATATATTATACAGATTTCATCAGAATTAGAAAGTTGATTCCAGAAGGTTGGCTATCGAATTTGCTGTGGGTGTTGTTGGAGCCACAGATTAGCACGTCGTTCTAGTCCGGTGGATCGCTTTCTCGATAGAGTGACAGGAAATCTTCCACGATTTGTAGACGCATCTTCAAATTTAGTTACGCAATGCCTTTTGCTAAGTCATCAATCACAGTTGTTGATATTTGACGCTGCCAAATGCTCGCTATTGGAACGAATGCTGAGAAATGTCCAAGTTTGCTTTGGTGACAACTTTTTCTTGTAAGTAGCTCAGAAGCGACTTCGTAATTATGGAGAAAGTGTGACGATGGAAGAATTTAATTAAAGTGCACAAGTTGCTAAATACGTTCGAGGAGAAATTGTGGTTTTCTGCAAGAAATTCTGTTAGATTTCCTACGGTATCAGTTTCGTGTTTTCGTTATTTTATGTCGCATTTCTCCCCAGGTTAGCGGTGATTGATGAATAGATGATGATGATGAAACGACACTCACAGAACGCACCCATGTCCAGGCTGGTAACCGACTACCGAGGGGAGTGACACTGAATTTCAGGAACAAAGTAAACTTTGCACTCAGATAGGCTAATCGGGACTGGGCTTACAGTTTAAAGTCGGATGCAAACCATTGTGACTACCTGTTGATCGAGTCCTGCTTACAGGACGAGAACGGCTACCTCCGTGGCGGAGTGGTTAGCACAGCGCACTCCGACGCAAAATTACAAAAATTCAACCACATAATAAAGTGGTTTGAAATAAGGAACCTGAAACTTAATCCTCAAAAATGTACCACCACGACCTTCTTCTTAAAGAAAAACACATTTAATACGCAATACTTCATAGAAAACAATTGCGTTCAAAGGGTTGCCGCACAGAAGGACTTAGGCGTCATATTTGATGAGAAACTCTCCTTTTCTAACCACATCTCTGCAGTCACTAAGGGTACCATGCGTATGCTGTCTCCTCTATCGTTTTACTGAAATAAACAACCTGTTTGCTCTCGGCACGTTTTACAAATCTTTCGTTTCACCAAAACTTGAATACTGTTCTCCGATCTGGTCTATGGTATGCCCCTCAAAATTAGATAGATTAAATTCTGTTCTAGATTTCTTCCTGGCCATTGTTCGTCACCGAATTCCATCCACAAATCTTTTACAAAAGTCCATCCTTCTGAAAATGCTAAATATCCTCATGATAGACACATACTTGCAGACCATATTTTCCTCCATAAAATAGCCAATGGGAACATAAGAAGTGATCGCCTTCAAGAAATTTACTTTCGAGTACCGTCCCGCACCACAAGGAGCACTCAGCTTTTCACATATCAGAAACCCAGATTAAGCCTAATACAGCGTTCTCTCATCCACAGACTACCCGGCAAATACAACACTCTACCAAACCGAGTTGACATTTTTGAAAACAAGCATGTTTTAAAAAGCTATTGTGTAACAACGTCTAATTCACTTTATCACATAGGCCTATATGTATTTTAGTTTATGTTATTATTCTTTATTGTTACTTTCATTGTTACTCTTTCCTATTTCTATTGTTATTACATTCCAATGTAAAAATGGCCAAAGCTGTATTTGGAATTCTCTGGTAAATAAATAAATAAATAACGCTAGAGAAGAAGAGAAAGCGAGTGAGTGGATGGAGCAAAGCAGTGTAAGCTGCTGCAAATGGTTGGTAGATGCAGCCGCGTTCTTCCCTTCTCACACGTTCATTGGTCGAGCCCTCTCGATTTTTTTTCTTAGTTTCCGTTCGCTTGCTCCAGATAGAACATAAGCGTTGTAAGATGTACGGAATGGAAGGAGTGAGAGAGGCTTGCGGCATCGTCGGTCGCGTTCGTGCACTTGGAAACCTCTCGCTTCCAAGTAAAAGCGAGTTGTTCAAATCTGGTCTTCACAACATTTCGAGTTGTGAAGTTCCACATGAAAAAAGAAAATTTCATAGGTCCACTCACAATGCTTTTTCAGCAATGAAACCTCTTAACAAAATTGTGTGTTGGCGCCTTTGACCTACACTACAACATTTCCATAACTTTACGGTGATGACACTGTACATTTTCAATTTAATTAAGAAACTTAAGAACACTAGATCCAACTTCCAATTTCCAAATACCGTAAATGCCAACAAATAATTTAAAATTTATTGTAGAATTGTATCAAAACAATTAGTACAAGGTGGCTCAAAAAGTTCCTTAACACCCCCGGTACAAGGCCACTGCAGCGCGCAACATGGAAATGGTTATCAGGCCAAGGGGGAACCACATTGACGCCACCCGCACGGTCGGCGGCCATCTTGATGTCCACCATCTTGAATTCAACTTCAGAATTTTAAATGGGAAGGGGGTGATATGATATATCAAATCAGGCTAGAATTTCACGGGAAATGCAATGGGGAAGGTTTTCTCCACGTATCTTTAACCAGTAAAAAGTTATGACTGAATTCTTGTACCAATTTCATCCTTTTCGAGGTGTTAGGAAAATGCCTTAAAATTTGTTTAGCGCTCGAGATCAAAGTGATGTCTAGGGAGAGAAGTTCACATGCCATTGCACACGATTTTAATAGGATACATCCACGAAGAGCTGCACATTATGAATGGTTGTCGCGAACAATTTATCGTGTGACGCTTCCATTGAATTAAAATTCCTTCACAGTGACAAGGCTAATGTTTATGTTCATAAGGAATTTCATAAACAGAATATGCGACCCTTGTCAATAACTAACGTTGGACAGAAACTGCTTCACAACGTTCCCATATTGTTCTGGTGTTCCTCCCTATTGAAAAAACTCTGTAAAAAGTACCTTCTTCCATAAGGATGAAAAAACCTGTTTATTTAACAAATCCAAGTAGCCCTAAGCATTTAAGGTTCCGTTGATGGAAAATTGACTAACGAATCAAGAAAAGTAGATGGACTATTGATATTGCTCTTAAAATAAATGGTAATAGAAAGTGAAAGGCAAAGAAGCGAGTTAATGTGGCACTAGTGTTCCACACAGCACGCCACACCATAACTTTCCATCACTAACCATTCAGCTTTGATCTGTCGAAAATGGGTTATCAGATAAAACGCATTGAATATTCGCAAATCGTGTAGTTTCATACTAAAATGTAAAAATACTTAATGTAAAATTTTATATTCAAGCAACTATTAGTGTTTTCACTATTTGCCACTAGAGAGCACCACGTGTAAATAAATGAAATGCGAAGAATACTAAGGCATTCCATTTCTTCTGCTTATAGTGTCATTTGTTGTTTCTGGAATTAGTAATTTTCTACTGTGGAAGAACAGTAATTTTACAGATATGTAACTCGCATCCTAGCAACCTGGGATTTCACGATAAAGTTACGGTCATTTTTTTTACATTGTAGCTTGAACTATCCATGTCACAAAACTAGTATTAATTTATGTAAAATAATGTTAGTTCTTAAATTTTACTCTACCAGTACACAAATTAAAATAAAGAAGTATTGTCCAAGTTACCTACTGCATATTAATAATTCAAACTAAAATGTTTTCGTGAATTCTTAATGTTAAAATGATATTAAAGAGGAAATAAAAAGCAGACTTAATTCAGGAAATGAGTGTTACTTTTCTCTCCATAAAATCTTATCTTTTCGTTTAATGTCTAGGAAACAAAAAGTTAAAATATACAAAACAATAATAATGCCTGTAGTATTATATGGATGTGAAACTTGGTCCCTTGCATTAAAAGAGGAACATGAAATAAAAGTATTTGAAAATAAAATCCATAGAAAAATATTTGGACCTAAATGGGATGAGGAGACAGGTGAGTGGAGAAGGTTACATAATTTAGAAGTACATAATTTGTATTCATGTCTAGATAGTAGTGTGATTTGTACTATTATAAACCCGAGAATGGATGACCCCCCCTCATGCAGATTTGGCTACACTTAAAACAAGCTCAACATGCCCATATGAGTTTTTTGCTCAAGTGTGGAACCCCGTCTAATCCAAGATTTTTGTAAAAATGCCCTCGGGAAGTTCCCGTGAAATGATGAGCCCCCTCAGATTGATTTGCCTACACTTATAAAAGGCACTTCTGTCAGATTGTTGTCCATAATCCTGTCAAAAATATGCCCCTCTTGATATTTTTTTTGCCCACACCTAAAACTACGCCAAACGTATTAACACACACACACACACACACACACACACACACACACACACACACACACACACACACACACACACACATATATACATATTTACTTGCGGTTTAAGTTCAATTGGGCACCAGGCTCAACTTGCATATTTAATATTCAAATAATGTAATTCTTCTAGAATTGTTCTGTGACTCTCTCATTTCTTACATCATAAACATATGATTTTTCATCTATGAGAATAACACTACATATGGTGTCATCAGGTAATGCCTCATGGAATTCACAGATAATTTTAATGTTTGTCCTGTCATTCACCACAACTTGTTTTCTTTTTGAAGTGTTGATTACAAACATGGGTCTCTGTGCTTTGAATTCATCTGGTGTGTAATACATGTCAGTATTGCCAGTACTGACCCTTTTGTATGCTGTAAATGCCTCATATAATTTGAGGAAATCATCCTTGGAAATGTCTAAATTATAATTTTCTCTAGGAAATACCTCATTTCTGCCATTTTTAAGATATATGTTCTTGATGTTGCAGTTATCAAATCTACTTGAATTTTTTTCCTGATTATTGTGTCTTCTATTCTGAAACAGTACCACCACAAAATCCGGCATGTCGTATTGTATACTGGAGAATGAATTTGTAGCATCAAACTCATAATAAGTACCAGTTGCAGGCTTCTGTACACATTGATAGGTATAAAATTGTAAAGGAATCTGTGGATTTTTTATTATATTTGCTTTGTATTTAAGAGCATAACTGGCCTCATATTCAACAACTGGGATTCTTAGCTCCATAGTCTGAATAATGCATTTGCCTTCATCAGGTAGGGTATTGGGCAGAGCTTCCCCTGTAGAGTTTAATGTGCTGTACCTCATCAAGGCATTATTATCATTGGCAGCTCTTCTAAATGTAATTCTTAAACCACCCTTCCACATAATATCTTTGTAATCTGAGAAGAATCCTGGCAACAGGCGCATAGGGAACAGCACTGTGTGGCTCTTGGTTAATATTTTATCACCAGCCTCAAATCCACCTATTTTGTAGTAAGAAGCCTCGGTTTTGGATAATTTTAGTGTGGCCAAAGCTGTGGAGGTAATGCCGGGATAATCCACTCTGTTTATAACAACACCATGCTTTCTGATCTCAATTTCAGAGAACAGATGCGGCACAAAATTGTCCACCAATCTTATATTTGAATTTGCCGGATAATCTGTTCCATCGAGCTTTACAACATCAAATTTGATGTATAGATCTGCTCTGTGGGGGTGTATAAAGCCATCCCCTACATCAAGATCAACCTCAATCTCTGTGTTGGGTTGATTTAAATTTGCAAATGTCCTCCTGTTTGGGGGGAATGATTGTAGCTCATAACTCTCAATATTTTCCATTTTTTTTGTATGTATTTTTATTTAAATATTAATCTCTATGATTGCAGTTGTTGTGGCTCCAGCAAAATCAACTAATTCTTCTTTTTCATTAGTGACCATCAATTCAATATTATCTATTCTATTATGGCACACAGGAAAATATAATGTTGGGGATGGAGTGTAGATGATTGGCTCCATAAATTCAGAATTAGATTTGAATGTTGCAATGATGCCAGTTTGTTTGTGAGTGCCTATGCCATTTGATTTGGTGATCATACCCTCAGCCACATTACAGTGAATATTTAGAGTCTCTATGGCTAAGAATTTAGGTATATTAATAGCAGTGTGTTTGATGGCCGCTTCAAGTTTTGTGTTGTTCTCAAATCCTAACAGCTCTCCTATAGTACCCCGGATCCACTGTTTCTGTATCAGATACAATCTCTACTCTGTGAGTGACAGAATTTTGACTTAACACTATACCTCTGGGTAATTGAGCATTTAGAGTGGACAGATTATATTGCCCTGGAGTGATGACAATTTTTTGATCCCCTACTGCAATTGTATTGTTGTGGTGTGTAATATTAGGGATCAAGTACATGCCATAAAATGCTCTGAGAGCTATTGTTTTGGGATACACTATGTCATCATGCAATTTGAGTTTCAATATTGAATTTTGGCTGGTGAGATGGAATACCCCCATGATGTTTTAAATACCACAAGGCCTTTTGAAAATTTTCAATTGATGGTTTATTTATTTGAGACATATATCTAAGAACAGATAAACACAAATGTCCGCAATTAACATCTTTGAAATTTTGAACACGGGCATTATTGTAATAAAGATTAGCTGAATTTAGATATTTTATTAAATTTTCAGGTGGAACACCTCCAAATGAATCAAACACAAATGCCTCATTTTTTAAATATTTAAGATAACAGATCCAGTGAGTGCCCTGATTTTTGTACTTATCCAAATTAACAATGCCACACTCTTTGTTGAGTGGTTGTTCTGGCAAAGAATCAGACATGTACACACCTCTAAAATTTTTGATGCCCAGTGGCTTGATTAAAGCTTCAATATCTTGGTTTGTAAGCGGCTCTTGTTTTTTTTAAAACTTATTCATGGCTCTCTTAACACCTTTGCCTTTTTTCTCCATGGCCAGGTTATGGCGCCTCTGCTCATCTAATTCTGCCCTATTTTTCTTGGCATCTATTACTGTTTTTGCTATGGCAGCTGATCCCCCAGCCAAGCTCCCAACAGCCCCGAGAGCTGCTAAGATGGCAGGGATAGTAAATATGAATCCCCCACATGTATTTTTTTTTATTGCTGTAATTTTTTTAATTGGGGGGTACTAAGCAACAATTTCATACCATGTCCCTTTGCAAGACAAGAATTTTTCTTCTTGCGCTGCTTTTTGGTCAAAAGGCTATCAATAGGCCCAAGAGATTTGAGACCTGCATAAGGTATTTGATACATAACACCCTTGGCCTTCATTGTAGGTTTATTATATACATATTCACAGCCCCCTCCCCAGTTTTTGTTTGGTGCTCATAGCTATGGTGGTTCCCAATGCTGCTATTTTTTCACTTAAAGAAGCATCTTTGCTTACAAATCTACCAAATGCAGCCTCTTCTAATTTCTTGTCTGCGACATGTCTCTTGTCAAGATCAGTATGTGTGTTGTATGCTATGTCATGGTCTCTACAAGCAGCATCTAGGGGATTTACACCAGGATCCCCTCTGTTTAATCTATGGTCCAATTTTGTGCCTGGACCACAATACTGATAGCCTGGAATATGTAGTTCAAATGGCAGCTTGTTTATAATGTCATTAACCAGGCCCCGACCCTCAGAAATATTCCAAAATTTAGGTGGTAGAGTATTAATAATTTTTATGAGATATCCAATCCCCTTAGTGTCATTCACTATAAAATTAGACAATTTTGTGCTTATCATGTCCATAATTCCAACTTTTTCATTGTAAAAATTGTGGTTGCCAGCATTTTCCTCCCCAGCTATCACCAATAACCTATCTACAAGTTTCCTGACATCATCAACCCACACAAATTCTTTAGGCAGGGTGTTGTATTGTTTGATTCCACTGCCAGTCTTCATCTGTGACCATATGGGCTTGATTAAATTGTTGTATTTTGCCCCACTGCTAGACTTGACTCTTTTTTGTGTGGGATCATTGTTCTGGTATAGAGCATCTGATTTTATTAATATTTCTTTGTAATGTTCATAATCTTGATCTGTATAGCTACCAGGCCTTTTCCTAGTCATCAGTTCCCACAATCCAGGTGTTCCGAGATATTTAACAAAACCACCTCTTTGTCCAAGATGAGATTCTGAATATACAATTATATCATCTCCCATAAATGTTACTCTGAAATTGCCAATTCTATGTATGATGCTACCATCACGCTCTGTGTCAGCATATAAGCCAAAGACCTCATCTTTGTTGTCTTTAGGTGTGCTTAAATATTTTTGAGCAAGAAGACCCAATTCAATAGGATCCTGTGTAGCTTCAATTCTTCGAGGAGCAACAGGACTAGGTGTATGAATACTGGAAAGTGGGGTGATTGGATAATCTAATATGTTCCTTGCAGCTACAGGTACAAGCTCTGTGATCAAATTTTGATTTTGCTCTGTAACAGTTTTGATATTTTTACCTAATTCACTAATAGCATCAATAATAGGCTGTTCTGTTTGTTTGTGTTGTTCATAAATTCCTCGGTTCTGTGATTTCCATCCCTTAAATCTTTTTACAAGATAATCTCTTAATTTAAGATCATCAATGATTGGCCTTTTCATGGTTATTTATATATGTTTTAATGTCTAGAAAATTGTTGATTTTATTTCTGTATTTGCCACTACTGGGTTTTCTTGTCATATCAATTGTGACAAACCCATAACTGTCCTGGTTCCAGCACCTACTGCAAAACTTGGAAAAATCATTGTAGCTCAAGTCCCCACCTACATATTCATCATGTATGTGTTTGAGGTTGGTATGATCTTGATGAAACACACATATAAAATTGCTGTTGTCTCGGATCAGCTGCTTCGGAATTTTAGAAAAAGTCTGTGCCAGGTAGAAACAATCAATGTTTTTGTGCCGCCCCTGTGTAAAGAAAATTCTAACCTTGTTTTGATTATCCAATATAATGTCATCAAACACAACAACAGAATTATCGAGACATTCATGGAGTGGCTTAACATCTGATTCAAAAGTGGCAATATCCAATCCATCATATAGCTTCATCAGCTGCTGATATTTTAATTGTTCCAAGCTCTTAGAGAAGACATACAAGTGCCTGTTTTTCCAGTCTAACCAGTTGGGTGCCAATAAAAAATTATCAACCATTAGTGTAGTTTTACCACAAGCTGATGGCCCAACAATAAGACACCTAATATTATCAGGCAGCAAGTTGCCATTTCTCTTATTCTGGTGTTCAGGTTCTGGCAGCCTCTTTATAACATCCCAGGTGCTCATATTATTATTTTGTTTGCATCGATCCAGCTGTTCTGGAAGTCCTAGCCATTTGACAAGTAACTTGTTGCCTTTTCTGCGGATGATTTTTTCTATGAGATATGTGTCAGGCTGTTTAGTTTTGCTGAGCTCTTCTTCATAGAATCTGCCTTTGAGAATTTCTCCTCGGTGATCTTTTATTATATATGTGTTAAGGGTCCCAGGTTTAACTTGAACCACTGTAAATAATTCAGTGCTCCAGTTTCTTGTAAAGCCTCTTTTGAATAAGTGCTTATATTTGCTGATTCTTACTTGATCACCCACCCTGTATTTGGTCTTTCTTGTTGTTGGCTGGTATTTAGGATAATAAACAGTGCTGATCAATTTTTGCTCATCAGATGAAGTTACTTCAGAGGGTTTCATGTTGATTGTGGAATGGACCGAGTTGTTATATTTATGTAGAAGTTCTGGAAGAATATTAATCCATTTATAATTACCTTGGAGGGTAAATTGTTTATACATAAGATTTTTTAGGGTTCTGTTGAATCTCTCTACAATTGAGGCCTTGAGATCACTGTAACTCGAATAATGTTGTATTGCCTGGCTTTTAATAAATTGTTGAAACACTGAATTATAAAATTCTTTGCCATTATCTGTTTGCAAATAGCGCGGTGATCTTCCACTCTGATTGATGATTGTTCTGATGGCTTCTGTAACACATGTTCCAGTCTTGGATTTGAGTGGCACAGCCCAGGCAAATTTTGAAAATGTATCTATTACAGTGAGTGGATACTTGTAGCCCTTGTTGATTTTGTCTAAGTTTTTCAACTGTCCACTTGCCATTTCAATCAAGTCCCCTTGCCATAAATCATCTATGCCCTTTGTGACTACTGGGAGTCTCTTAAAATTATGTCTGGCCTGTCTGTGTAATTCATCAACAATAATTTTTCTAGACATAATATGTAAACAAGAATATTGCAACTATGGGGTTTTCAGCAGCTGATACTGCAGGATTTTCTAAATATAATTTGTCTCCTATTTGTATTTTAAATTCCAGAGAGCCATCATCTTCAACATATGCTGTTTCTAATGTATTGGGATCTGTAAAATCCTCCAATTCTACACTGGTGATTTTTGCTTTGTTATCAGCATTTGTTATTGATAAGGTGGGGTAGTGGTGTGGCTGTGGTTGAAGCCAATATTTGATCTTGATTGGTCTCAATGTGCCCCCAACAAAAAACTGGTAATAAAATTGTGCAGGGGACAGCATATATATTTTGCCACCTGGTGTAAATGGTGAATCATATTCTTTGTTGGGGATGCTGTACAATTCAAGAATTACTGAATGTTTTGGATTCTCGATTATGCCTGTTATTTCTTTTTCTGCTGTAAGCAATCTGCTTGTTACAGATTCAAGGTGCTCATTGATGGTCCTAACAACATCATCATGGCCTGGCTTGATTTTTATGTCCACAATAAGTTTCTTGTATTGTTGCACAATTTCCTGAAGCTGGGTGGCAAAAACAGACAAAGCATTTGCTTGATTGGATTCCATGGTCCCTAGCTGTTGCTTGATATTAGCTACAATTTGTTGCAAATTTTCAACAACTGCCAATTTTGAATTTTGAGCAGTAAGATCATGGACCTGTCTTCTGATATCCTCAAACAGGGCATGCAGTTCATTAATATGTTGATTGGTTGGTAGAGTGGCCACTGTGTGAGTAAGTTGTTTGATCTCTGTCTGGATATTCTTGATATCTTCTGATTTCAATACCCGATTCACAGCTCTCTTAATATTTTTAAGTTCCTGTGATGTAGGAAGATTTGATACTGTATTTTGCAAAGATTCAAGTGCCAATTTTACATTGTTTAATTCAGAAGCATCAGCCACATTTTGCATAGCATTTTGGAGCAGGGCTATATCTGCCTGAGTGGGTGTGGATTGTTGTAAAATTTCAAGTTTTGTTTGAATATCATCAATCAAATGATGAAAATGAGATAGTTCAGATTCAGTGTTGAGGTTTTCAAGCTTTGTGATTTGGTGCTGGACACTAACAAGAGTATCTACAATACCGGGCAGGCGAGATTCTAGAGTTTCTTGTACATTTGCCAAATCACTTTGCACTGCTGCTATTGTACCTTCAAGATGGGTTATGGTACTTTGAATTTTTCCAAAATCTTCATATGTTTCAAGTTGCAGCTTAATGTTGGCAACACTCCGAGTTATTGCACTCAAAGCATCAGAAGATGGCAAATTGTTCATAAAATTTTCAAGTGTCTCAATTTTTTCTTTAACCTCGGCTATGGCATTGTGCAGAGGATCCAGATTAGGTATTTGGAGTGATTGAATCTGTTCTTTTAGAGTGGAAATCACTAGATCAAAATCTTCTTGTGATTTTATGCTTTTGACAATTGTTTGGAGCTGTGCCTGGACATTATTTATCTGCTCTTCCAATTGTTGTTTCAATTGCTCAGAGTTGGTGGCTTGGGTCTTAAATTTGGCTTGAAGAGCTGCTACAGCTTCTTCTAAACTTTGAAAATTATCTAATGTTGCCAGATCAGTATATTTTTGAAGCAACAATTTGAGTTCAGAATCAATTTTAAGAAGAGGGTCCATGCATTGTGATTGTAAATTTGTAATTTCTAATTGAAGACTGGCATTGAGTGTGGTTTGTAAAGCTTGTAAATCACTTCTTAATTTCTTGACTCTGACATCAAGCATCAGAATCTCATCACTGTGATCTTCATGCCTTGTATGGCCAAATATATCATTAGGCATTTTTGTTTTAGTGGTTATTTATTATAGAATATCTGATTCTTAATTCTATAAAAAAGGGTATAAGCTTGTCATATGATCCAGGGACCTCAATATATAAGCAGTCACCAGCAGAAACAGTATATACAGTGCCAGAAATCATGTTTGAGTGCTTAATTCTATAAATATTTCTCCCTATTGAAATCTTGACATTGCCCTCAGGGGTTGTAATAAATTGCAATTGCCCACCTACAGGTAATTGGTAATGATTTAAATTATTGTTAAATATGTACAATGTTTTGCCTGTTTCATCATCAACATCTGTAAGTATGCTGTTCAGATGAATAATTAAGAAACCACTCAGTTTAGATATTATATCAGAAGAGGGTTGTGGTGTCGGCAGGTCCATAATACCTTGTTTTTTAAACCCAAATAAGTTCATAGGCATGTTTATTTATTTCAAATCATGCTCTGTAATTGGGCATTGATTGCCATTTTTGAAATCACAATGCCCCCATGGTAGAGTATGTATGCCACATGATAAAATGCATCTCTTATCATCATGTGGGTCCAGAGCCACTTTTCTTACAATATTGCTAGTCAATAAGTGATCCACACTCTGAATTCTGGATTCTGATGTTTTGATTGTGCTACATGATTTGAGACAATTTTTATAATCTTCAAATTGGAGCTCTTTTTCAACAGTTACTCTGCCAATGCCCTTGGCTTTTTTGGCAACAGCACCACTACATGTTTCAAAACTGTACATCTTGGCTCTTAACCCAGCAAATGCCACAATAACATCACCAAGTGTCTCATCTTTTAACTTGCCAGGCACCTTTTTGTTGTGGTGTTGAATCTCTGTATGTTCACTGGTATCAAAATATTCAAGCAATGCAGGCTGTGCAATATCTTGATAAACATCTTCTGTTTTAATATCAAGAACAAAACTATCTGTATCCATGTACATCAATTTTACACAATCACCATAAAAAGGTTTCAACACATCATAATACAATTTTAACATGTGTAATTTGGCCAATTCCAATATTACAGCCCCTACATAAATAGGTTTATCAAACTTAATTTTTGTTTTTTTCATGTTGAAAAGTGCCATATTTTCATCATAAATTCTTCTATAATTGAAATTAGGCTTTGCAACCAATTTTTTGCTCAGGCTGGGGTCAATAATTATTTTAACATCGGTATGTTTTCTGACATTTTCAATAGTTTTGCCATATACAGAATTGACCATCAATTTAAACAAGGCCTTATCAAATTGGCTCATTGCAGATGTTCGAAGCTCTGTATTTGTATTAATATATGGCTTCAACCATTTTAAGTGCCTGAACCTCAAAACTTTTCCAACTTTGGTCACTTGAACACCATGATGCATCAGGAACTGGAGGTTTTTGTAATATATAACATAACCCTGTTTTGGCTCCAGTGTCATCATGAGCTTCTTCTGTTTAGAGCCAGGTGAGCACTGAACCTCGGGAATTGGGGGCAGATCAGAAAATTTGTTGTGTAAATTATCTGGAATTGTCAGATCAACCTCTAAGAAGAGGCCATAGTCACTGTCATCAAAATCCTTAAGATTCTCAATATTGAAATCTTCAACCCATTCAAGCCCTGAATATGGCAGTTTATCCATCATGGCATAACCATACAGGCTGTTTGCATCTACATAAGTAGTATTGATGTACGCCAAGGCCTGTTTGTGCCCTCGGGCGTTTAATATTCGCAATTCATTTGCACGTACTTATAACTAATTTGCACGGGTTTTAATTAATTTGCACGTACTTAGAATTCATTAGCATGTACTTAGAATACTTTACATTTATGTATTTGCATGTTTATAACTTTTTATGAATATATAATTATTTATTTTATGAAAAATATGTATATAGAAGGTAATTAGAGGTACTAAATGTTATGCATATGGTTTTATATTCATTACTGCAAAGTATGTAATGTATCAATCGATAATAATTAATGTTTATAATATTGAAAATAAGTTTTCTATGGTTTATGAACCGCTATGAACGGTGGTAATGGTACGAAAGAAGACGGTCCCGGTACTCGAACCCACGATATGTAATATTATTAATTAGTACTATGTAATAATTGCATTATATTATGAAACACGATGGTTTTACACGCCAGACAGAATACTGTCTCCGAATCTCGACTCCGCTCTGATGCCAGACAGAGAGAATGAATTAATATTCCGCGCAGGTAGACGAGAAAGGAATTTGGGGGAAGCGCGGTCAAGGTCAAATGACGTCACAACGTCAGAACAAAGGAAGATTCTGATTGACCAATCAGAACCGGTTTTTTCAAGGTTAACCAGTACGCAAGAATAGGGGAAAGCTATGCAATACTGTAGGGCAGGGGAGGGATTCAACCAGACAACAAAGGATGTCTAGAATGCGCAGCAAGGGTTAAATCTCTGAAGCTATGCGGTTTCCGCCGCCAATTAATATTCCGCTCAGGTTTGCCTCCAAGGCACAGGACGCTTTAGCGCAGGTTTTTTTTATCTGTACTATGAAGAAGGGAGACCTATTAGGGACGGGGCCTACAGTTTTCACCATTTGCTTTTATCACGGGGTAACGAACCTAGGACCCTTTGATTATTGATTTAGGTAGTAAATGTATGTTACTGTGTGCTATTTAACTTAATTTTGAGTTTATTTTTTACCAAACTTTGACTTTATGTCAAATCTTTTACAAGTTTTTATGTATTTTTACCAAAATAACACTATTTATACTATTCAAACAACATTTTTTATTAAATTTTGCACTCACAAAAAACATTTTTACAACTTTTTAACTTATTATTTTACAACTTTATGTTAATTTTTTTACCAAAATAACACTATTTGTACTATTCAGGCAACATTTTTTTATTAAATTTTGGACTCACAAAGACATTTTTTCAACTTTTAACTTATTATTTTACAACTTTATGTTAATTTTTTACCAAAATAACACTATTTATACTATTCAAACAACATTTTTTATTAAATTTTGCACTCACAAAAAACATTTTTACAACTTTTTAACTTATTATTATTTTACAACTTTATGTTAATTTTTTTACCAAAATAACACTATTTGTACTATTCAGGCAACATTTTTTATTAAATTTTGTATTTACAAAGAGATTTTTTCAACTTTTAATTTATTATTTACAAGTTTATGCCTATTTTTTTACTCAAATAACACAATTCAATCTGTTCAGGAAAGACTTTTAGTTACATTTTCGACACACAGAGTGTGTGTTCTCAACTTCTATCTGTTTATTTCACAAGTTTATACCTATTTTTAACCTAAATAACACTATTTACACTATTCAGGAAAGACTTTTAGTTACATTTTCGACACACAGAATGTGTGATCTCAATTTCTATCTGTTTATTTCACAAGTTTAGGCTTATTTTTACCAAAATAACACTATTTATACTATTCAGGAAAGACTTTTAGTTATATTTTCGACACACAAAGTGTGTGATCTCAACTTCTATCTGTTTATTTCACAAGTTTAGGCTTATTATTACTCAAATAACACAATTCTATCTGTTCAGGAAAGACTTTGTTATATTTTCGACACACAAAGTGTGAGTTTTCAATTTTTATCTGTTTATTTCACAAGTTTAGCCTAATATTTACTCAAATGACACTATTTATATTATTCAGGCACCATTTTTATTACATTTTGGACTCTCAAAGACACACACACACACACACACACACACACACACACACACACACACACACACACACACACACACACACAGAGAGAGAGAGAGAGAGAGAGAGAGAGAGAGAGAGAGAGAGAGAGAGAGAGAGAGAGATTTTTTCCAAGTTTACAGGATTATTCTCTAGTTTACTCAAATAACACAATTTAGATGTGTTTTGAATTATATTTTGGATGCAAAAGTATGTTTTGACAAGTTCTACCCTTTTATTTTACAAGTTTAGGCTTATTATTACTCAAATAACACAATTTAATCCAGTCAGGAAGGATTTGTTATTATATTTTGGATGCACAAAGAGATGTTTTCAACTTTTTTACTGATTTTTTGCAGGGTATGTATTAATTTGTATTTATTTTGTTTTGTATCATATATACATTTACAAATTTTTAATTTAGAGTTTAGTATTTATTTAATTTTTTTCAAAAACACTAAAGAAAAAGTACTTTTAGCTAAAATGTAAGCCACAGAATATATTATTATTATTACTATTATTAGGGTTTACTGATTTCCACTATGCTATTTTTGGTTCTGTATTTCTATATGTATTTATTTAGGTCAGGTTACGCCTGCTACGTAGGAAAGTTTGTTTATTTTAGAGTTTGCTGAGTATTTTGTTACTTTTATACTAGGTAAAGTTTTCTAAATATATCAGGAAGGGCTCCATCCATATACTTTTGTTTTTGCTGTTTGGAGATGATGCGATCAGCATCACTCTCCATCTGCTTTTTATTTTATGTACCCAATATTATTTTGAGGCTTAGTGAATTCTAGAGCCTATTTATGCAGGAGAGAGGGCTTGAAAATTTTGATCTCAGATAACCCACAACTATTTGTCAGAGTATTTTAAAGGATATTTTATATTTATTATGTGCCACTAGAATATTAAAGCTTGCTTAATTTTTATGTCTGTAACGCTGTTATTGTATTTCTAGCTAAGGTTTACTGGATAAAGTACACGAAATGTTTATCATTTCGACTATTTAATTTTATACCAGGCCAAATTTTTAGTGTAACGAAAATTATTGTGTGTCTATAAAGACTGAAATTTCTTTACCGATGGGTCCATAACTGGACGCTTACCAACATTGTTCCTTTTTTTTAAAAAAAAAATATAACCATTTATCAATATATTGACAATTCACAGGACAAGAGGAAGTTCACAGACAACTGACTATATGGACCATAGGTCCACTTGCTAAACTTTTCTCTATGCTAGAAGAATAATTTAGCCTTATAGCCTTTTTCAAGGTATTTTAGAAGTATTACTGGTTTTTTGGGTGCATCAACACTTGGGTTATTTCCATTTGGTTTATTATACGAGGCTACAATCACTATATGTCTATGAGGACTAAAATACATTTATTGAAGCTAAAAGCTTAGGCTGTAACTAGGGACTTAGTATGTGTATAACGACAATTTATAGGACAACACGAACTTTACAAAGGATTGTAGGTGATGTAGGCCCACACGCCAGAGCTTTGTTAATCTGCAAGAAGCATTTACAGCTAATGCTACGAGGAAATGAGGTTGATTTTTTACTGTTTCAAAAGAATGCTATCTTTTTATACACCCAATATTTGCTTTTTCAAGTAACTACATGTGCCAGAAGCAATTACAGGCCAACTCTAACTAGACTTCGATTTATGTAAATGTAGTAAGAACTATATTTCTGAGGAAGCACGCAAAAGCAGATTACCAGATTAAAGTATCAGAAAAACAGATTTTTCTATGCAAGTATATTTTTATTGACTGGATTATTTAACAGATCAAACAGAAAGACTGCAAAATTCATTAAATGTAGGTCTATCGTATAGGTGGTTTCAGAGATATAAAAAGAACAAATATAAGATTTCGCTTTTTTTGCTTCTGAGGCTAATCGCGACGCTAAGGGTAAATGGCGAGGAAATGTAACGGAGGAGAAACAGTCCCAAAAGATATGGGCTGCATGTAAGTTAATACCACAGAGATATTACAGTAGGTGTAGGTTCTACCACCAGAACTTTTCTATTATAATTATACTGGTTATGCTGTACTGTTAGCTAAAGATGCTGATATTTGAGAAACTTAAAAGCTTACTCACGACTTGCTGTTGCAAAAGATCCGATGACAAAATTTAAAAATTGTAATCGCCCAGACAGGGACTCAAACCTTGGACAGATAGGTTAAAAGCCTAACGCTATACCAACTAAGCTATCTGGGCACAAGGTATTCTTTTTTTGAAAAGTTAGTTATGTTAAGAAATATATTGAAACACTTGAGAACACTTTTGGTCTGGTTCGACAGAGAAGGAGACAACATTTCTAAATTTTTACAGACTGGGTGTATTTTTCCACTATAGAGGCCTTCACTATATGTAATTCGAAACGCTAAAGTTCAGCTAGCTTCCAAAATTGAGGTAAAGATTGTGTTTGGCGAGATTAACAAGTTACAATTATATCCAGTTACGGACAAATAAAGCTAAAACTCTCAGATTTACTGTACTAGCCAAGTTTTAGTAACATTTTCTTCACTTTAGTACAAATACCAAAGAAATAGGTATATTTTATTTATAATTTGACAAAATGTACTAGTATTTAATTCACAAAGTTGGGTAAAAACAGTATTTTTTTAAAAATATTGTTACTGCCTTCAAATTTTATGTTATTTAGCCACTAACAACTGGTTTACACTGTTTGGCATCCTTTAAATAGGAAAAGAAGGAATTATTTGTTTAGTATTTTTACTACTTTATATTTATTTAAGAAAACAATTCTAGAGTTTAACTTAATTTTTAACAAATTGTTACTAATTTATATATCAAAGTTATGTTATTTAGAGTGTATGAAGGCATATAAAGTTAATATTTGTACTTATCAGTTCAACTAACAATTATATTTTACACACAAAAGATAATGTTTACAGTTAAATTACTTGAATCAGAGAATAATATTTTACAGTAATTGATTCATTCAGCACTAGTCAGTACTTTTATGCATCAGAAAGTTTTCTTAATTTTCTATTACGCATGCTATTTTGGGCTATTCTTAAAATGTATTTCTAGGGCAAACTGGATTAATTTTCTGCTTATAATGCACAATGCTTTGTACATTTGTTATATTCTCTACTTACAATCCAAATATTATGCTTATTTAATGTATAACTAACTAACTCTCTAGCCTTCTTATACCCGAATGTCCATGGCTGCAGCAACACATGCCTTTCATCTGTCCCTGTTCTGAGCAAGATCTATATACTCCTTTCCTTCCCTACCAATTTCCTTTAGGTCCATCTCTATATTATCCCTCCATCTTTGTTTTGGTCTTCCTATTGGTCTTTTACCGTCAGGTTTCCCAACAAGAATCCTGTATACTCTTCTTTCCTCTCCCATTCGTACCACATGATCTACACACCTAGGTCTTCTTGATTTAATTATTCTAATAATATCTGGACATGAATACAAATTATGTACTTCTAAATTATGTAACCTTCTCCACTCATCTGTCTCCTTATCTGTTTTAGGCCCAAATATTTTCCTAAGGATTTTATTTTCAAATACTCTCAATTTATGTTCCTTTTTCAATGTAAGGGACCAGGTTTATTTACTGTATTTAACTTTCATTTTTTGTAATTAACAAAAATTAAAAGCTTATACTGTAGTTATTATATCTTTTTCTATCAGCTTATTTTGAAATTAATATTATTAGATATAGTCTTTGATTTATAACTATATTGCTTTTTTCATCAATTTATCTAAGAGTACACGCAGACAAACACATCTGTTCACACTTTTATGTACATAGATATGCCTTTTTTCAATATTTTAGTATGAAGATTGCACTTTAGCTATTTAAGCAAGGGTAGGAAAGGTAGGATTTCTGAGAATTTGTTGTAGGATTTTGTTGTCCAAGTATAGATGAGACCTGAGCTGGGAGACTGTTTTGAACCTTTTCATGATAGTTTGCATGTGAACTGTATGCAAACTGAGCACTATTGACTGTGCATGCTTCTAAGTTTTGCTGTTATTTTACATCAAGTCTCTGAGACTGTAGTCAGTTTCCCTTTTCAAGTAGTTTTTATTGATTGTGTTTGTATATGTTTTGGGGACTTTGCAGTTTTATGTTATGAGGCAGTTTGTTGTAGAATATTTTTACATGATTGTTTTGAGATATTGAGTGTCTGCTGTTTTACTTGTAATTATTTTCCTTCTTGTGTTGTGTATTTGACTATATTTTGTCCAAGTTCGTAGTATTTAGAATAATTGTTGTTGACTTGTAGATGTAGGGAGTAATAATCCTTTGCACGATGCCCTATACTTTAGTCTGAACATTATTCTTAGTGTTCACTTTTGAAGCCTTAGTATTCTGGTAGTATTATTAATGTAGAGGTAAATTAGGCTGAAATGTAGGCATTTTTCTGATAAATTATACTCACTTAGTTGTTTCAGCAGGTAGAAGTTGCATGATGGTTTACTGCTGATGATGTTAATTTGCTCTTCTTATGTACTACGTATGATGTAGCTTACTTGAGTAATTGGAATTTTCTACTGAAAAAAGGATTGCTTGTCTATTTTATTCCTATGTTGTTGAGTTTGTCCATAAGCAAGCCATGTTTTTACTCTATCCTATGCCTTGGAAGAATCTAGATATATTGTGTTTGCAGTTTTATGTTTCTCTAAGGTTTCAGCTATGTAGTTTTTTAAACTGTGCTATGGGTGTGACTACTGATTTCTCTTTCTGGATGCCATGTTGGTTTCTGTGTATTCCTCTTGCTGCTTGAATTTGACTTAGGTTGTTTGCTTTTTTTCTTAGATCTTTATTTGTTTATTTGTTCAGTATTTTTTATTTTTTTTTGAATTTTAATTACTTTAATTTTACATTAACTAACATATTTTACTTTAACAACAAAAATATTTACTCTAGTATAAAAACTTCTACTAACAAAAATGAACTATTATAACTTTTAATTTTAGAAAATTGTATTTTTAAAACTTTAACTTTGAAAAATTGATTTTTAATTACTTTAATTTTACATTAACTAACAAATATTACATTAACTAACAAATTTTACATTAACAACAAAATAATTTGCCCTAGTATAAAAACTTCTAGTAACAAAAATGTACTATTATAACTTTTAATTTTAGAAAATTGTATTTTTAAAACTTTAACTTTGAAAAATTGAATTTTAACACACTTTGACTTTAACAATGTACTTTGAATTTTTTTATGTAAAAGAATATTAAAAAATAAAAAATACTGAACAAATAAACAAATAAAGATCTAAGAAAAAAAAGCAAACAACCTAAGTCAAATTCAAGCAGCAAGAGGAATACACAGAAACCAACATGGCATCCAGAAAGAGAAATCAGTAGTCACACCCATAGCACAGTTTAAAAAACTACATAGCTGAAACCTTAGAGAAACATAAAACTGCAAACACAATATATCTAGATTCTTCCAAGGCATAGGATAGAGTAAAAACATGGCTTGCTTATGGACAAACTCAACAACATAGGAATAAAATAGACAAGCAATCCTTTTTTCAGTAGAAAATTCCAATTACTCAAGTAAGCTACATCATACGTAGTACATAAGAAGAGCAAATTAACATCATCAGCAGTAAACCATCATGCAACTTCTACCTGCTGAAACAACTAAGTGAGTATAATTTATCAGAAAAATGCCTACATTTCAGCCTAATTTACCTCTACATTAATAATACTACCAGAATACTAAGGCTTCAAAAGTGAACACTAAGAATAATGTTCAGACTAAAGGTATTAGGGCATCGTGCAAAGGATTATTACTCCCTACATCTACAAGTCAACAACAATTATTCTAAATACTACGAACTTGGACAAAATATAGTCAAATACACAACACAAGAAGGAAAATAATTACAAGTAAAACAGCAGACACTCAATATCTCAAAACAATCATGTAAAAATATTCTACAACAAACTGCCTCATAACATAAAACTGCAAAGTCCCCAAAACATATACAAACACAATCAATAAAACTACTTGAAAAGGGAAACTGACTACAGTCTCAGAGACTTGATGTAAAATAACAGCAAAACTTAGAAGCATGCACAGTCAATAGTGCTCAGTTTGCATACAGTTCACATGCAAACTATCATGAAAAGGTTCAAAACAGTCTCCCAGCTCAGGTCTCATCTATACTTGGACAACAAAATCCTACAACAAATTCTCAGAAATCCTACCTTTCCTACCCTTGCTTAAATAGCTAAAGTGCAATCTTCATACTAAAATATTGAAAAAAGGCATATCTATGTACATAAAAGTGTGAACAGATGTGTTTGTCTGCGTGTACTCTTAGATAAATTGATGAAAAAAAGCAATATAGTTATAAATCAAAGACTATATCTAATAATATTAATTTCAAAATAAGCTGATAGAAAAAGATATAATAACTACAGTATAAGCTTTTAATTTTTGTTAATTACAAAAAATGAAAGTTAAATACAGTAAATAAACCTGGTCCCTTACATTGAAAAAGGAACATAAATTGAGAGTATTTGAAAATAAAATCCTTAGGAAAATATTTGGGCCTAAAACAGATAAGGAGACAGATGAGTGGAGAAGGTTACATAATTTAGAAGTACATAATTTGTATTCATGTCCAGATATTATTAGAATAATTAAATCAAGAAGACCTAGGTGTGTAGATCATGTGGTACGAATGGGAGAGGAAAGAAGAGTATACAGGATTCTTGTTGGAAACCTGACGGTAAAAGACCAATAGGAAGACCAAAACAAAGATGGAGGGATAATATAGAGATGGACCTAAAGGAAATTGGTAGGGAAGGAAAGGAGTATATAGATCTTGCTCAGAACAGGGACAGATGAAAGGCATGTGTTGCTGCAGCCATGGACATTCGGGTATAAGAAGGCTAGAGAGTTAGTTAGTTATACATTAAATAAGCATAATATTTGGATTGTAAGTAGAGAATATAACAAATGTACAAAGCATTGTGCATTATAAGCAGAAAATTAATCCAGTTTGCCCTAGAAATACATTTTAAGAATAGCCCAAAATAGCATGCGTAATAGAAAATTAAGAAAACTTTCTGATGCATAAAAGTACTGACTAGTGCTGAATGAATCAATTACTGTAAAATATTATTCTCTGATTCAAGTAATTTAACTGTAAACATTATCTTTTGTGTGTAAAATATAATTGTTAGTTGAACTGATAAGTACAAATATTAACTTTATATGCCTTCATACACTCTAAATAACATAACTTTGATATATAAATTAGTAACAATTTGTTAAAAATTAAGTTAAAACTCTAGAATTGTTTTCTTAAATAAATATAAAGTAGGTAAAAATACTAAACAAATAATTCCTTCTTTTCCTATTTAAAGGATGCCAAACAGTGTAAACCAGTTGTTAGTGGCTAAATAACATAAAATTTGAAGGCAGTAACAATATTTTTAAAAAATACTGTTTTTACCCAACTTTGTGAATTAAATACTAGTACATTTTGTCAAATTATAAATAAAATATACCTATTTCTTTGGTATTTGTACTAAAGTGAAGAAAATGTTACTAAAACTTGGCTAGTACAGTAAATCTGAGAGTTTTAGCTTTATTTGTCCGTAACTGGATATAATTGTAACTTGTTAATCTCGCCAAACACAATCTTTACCTCAATTTTGGAAGCTAGCTGAACTTTAGCGTTTCGAATTACATAAGTGAAGGCCTCTATAGTGGAAAAATACACCCAGTCTGTAAAAATTTAGAAATGTTGTCTCCTTCTCTGTCGAAACCAGACCAAAAGTGTTCTCAAGTGTTTCAATATATTTCTTAACATAACTAACTTTTCAAAAAAAGAATACCTTGTGCCCAGATAGCTTAGTTGGTATAGCGTTAGGCTTTTAACCTATCTGTCCAAGGTTTGAGTCCCTGTCTGGGCGATTACAATTTTTAAATTTTGTCATCGGATCTTTTGCAACAGCAAGTCGTGAGTAAGCTTTTAAGTTTCTCAAATATCAGCATCTTTAGCTAACAGTACAGCATAAACCAGTATAATTATAATAGAAAAGTTCTGGTGGTAGAACCTACACCTACTGTAATATCTCTGTGGTATTAACTTACATGCAGCCCATATCTTTTGGGACTGTTTCTCCTCCGTTACATTTCCTCGCCATTTACCCTTAGCGTCGCGATTAGCCTCAGAAGCAAAAAAAGCGAAATCTTATATTTGTTCTTTTTATATCTCTGAAACCACCTATACGATAGACCTACATTTAATGAATTTTGCAGTCTTTCTGTTTGATCTGTTAAATAATCCAGTCAATAAAAATATACTTGCATAGAAAAATCTGTTTTTCTGATACTTTTAATCTGGTAATCTGCTTTTGCGTGCTTCCTCAGAATATAGTTCTTGCTACATTTACATAATCGAAGTCCTAGTTAGAGTTGGCCTGTAATTGCTTCTGGCACATGTAGTTACTTGAAAAAGCAAATATTGGGTGTATAAAAAGATAGCATTCTTTTGAAACAGTAAAAATCAACCTCATTTCCTCGTAGCATTAGCTGTAAATGCTTCTTGCAGATTAACAAAGCTCTGGCGTGTGGGCCTACATCACCTACAATCCTTTGTAAAGTTCGTGTTGTCCTATAAATTGTCGTTATACACATACTAAGTCCCTAGTTACAGCCTAAGCTTTTAGCTTCAATAAATGTATTTTTAGTCCTCATAGACATATAGTGATTGTAGCCTCGTATAATAAACCAAATGGAAATAACCCAAGTGTTGATGCACCCAAAAAACCAGTAATACTTCTAAAATACCTTGAAAAAGGCTATAAGGCTAAATTATTCTTCTAGCATAGAGAAAAGTTTAGCAAGTGGACCTATGGTCCATATAGTCAGTTGTCTGTGAACTTCGTCTTGTCCTGTGAATTGTCAATATATTGATAAATGGTTATATTTTTTTTTAAAAAAAAGGAACAATGTTGGTAAGCGTCCAGTTATGGACCCATCGGTAAAGAAATTTCAGTCTTTATAGACACACAATAATTTTCGTTACACTAAAAATTTGGCCTCGTATAAAATTAAATAGTCGAAATGATAAACATTTCGTGTACTTTATCCAGTAAACCTTAGCTAGAAATACAATAACAGCGTTACAGACATAAAAATTAAGCAAGCTTTAATATTCTAGTGGCACATAATAAATATAAAATATCCTTTAAAATACTCTGACAAATAGTTGTGGGTTATCTGAGATCAAAATTTTCAAGCCTCTCTCCTGCATAAATAGGCTCTAGAATTCACTAAGCCTCAAAATAATATTGGGTACATAAAATAAAAAGCAGATGGAGAGTGATGCTGATCGCATCATCTCCAAACAGCAAAAACAAAAGTATATGGATGGAGCCCTTCCTGATATATTTAGAAAACTTTACCTAGTATAAAAGTAACAAAATACTCAGCAAACTCTAAAATAAACAAACTTTCTACGTAGCAGGCGTAACCTGACCTAAATAAATTACATATAGAAATACAGAACCAAAAATAGCATAGTGGAAATCAGTAAACCCTAATAATAGTAATAATAATAATATATTCTGTGGCTTACATTTTAGCTAAAAGTACTTTTTCTTTTGTGGTTTTTTGAAAAAAATTAAATAAATACTAAACTCTAAATTAAAAATTTGTAAATGTATATATGATACAAAACAAAATAAATACAAATTAATACATACCCTGCAAAAAATCAGTAAAAAAGTTGAAAACATCTCTTTGTGCATCCAAATATAATAACAAATCCTTCCTGACTGGATTAAATGTGTTATTTGAGTAATAATAAGCTAAACTTGTAAATAAAAGGGTAGAACTTGTCAAAACATACTTTTGCATCCAAAATATAATTCAAAACACATCTAAATTGTGTTATTTGAGTAAACTAGAGAATAATCCTGTAAACTTGGAAAAAATCTCTCTCTCTCTCTCTCTCTCTCTCTCTCTCTCTCTCTCTCTCTCTCTCTCTCTCTCTGTGTGTGTGTGTGTGTGTGTGTGAGTGTGTGTGTGTGTGTGTGTGTGTGTGTGTGTGTGTGTCTTTGAGAGTCCAAAATGTAATAAAAATGGTGCCTGAATAATATAAATAGTGTCATTTGAGTAAATATTAGGCTAAACTTGTGAATTAACAGATAAAAATTGAAAACTCACACTTTGTGTGTCGAAATATAACAAAGTCTTTCCTGAACAGATAGAATTGTGTTATTTGAGTAATAATAAGCCTAAACTTGTGAAATAAACAGATAGAAGTTGAGATCACACACTTGTGTGTCGAAAATATAACTAAAAGTCTTTCCTGAATAGGTATAAATAGTGTTATTTTGGTAAAAATAAGCCTAAACTTGTGAAATAAACAGATAGAAATTGAGATCACACATTCTGTGTGTCGAAAATGTAACTAAAAGTCTTTCCTGAATAGTGTAAATAGTGTTATTTAGGTTAAAAATAGGTATAAACTTGTGAAATAAACAGATAGAAGTTGAGGAACACACACTCTGTGTGTCGAAAATGTACTAAAAGTCTTTCCTGAACAGATTGAATTGTGTTTATTTGAGTAAAAAAATAGGCATAAACTTGTAAATAATAAATTAAAAGTTGAAAAAATCTCTTTGTAAATACAAAATTTAATAAAAAATGTTGCCTGAATAGTACAATAGTGTTATTTTGGTAAAAAAATAACATAAAGTTGTAAATAATAATAAGTTAAAAAGTTGTAAAAATGTTTTTGTGAGTGCAAAATTTAATAAAAAATGTTGTTTGAATAGTATAAATAGTGTTATTTTGGTAAAAAATTAACATAAAGTTGTAAAATAATAAGTTAAAAGTTGAAAAAATGTCTTTGTGAGTCCAAAATTTAATAAAAAAATGTTGCCTGAATAGTACAAATAGTGTTATTTTGGTAAAAAAAATTAACATAAAGTTGTAAAATAATAAGTTAAAAAGTTGTAAAAATGTTTTTTGTGAGTGCAAATTTAATAAAAAATGTTGTTTGAATAGTATAAATAGTGTTATTTTGGTAAAAATACATAAAAACTTGTAAAAGATTTGACATAAAGTCAAAGTTTGGTAAAAAATAAACTCAAAATTAAGTTAAATAGCACACAGTAACATACATTTACTACCTAAATCAATAATCAAAGGGTCCTAGGTTCGTTACCCCGTGATAAAAGCAAATGGTGAAAACTGTAGGCCCCGTCCCTAATAGGTCTCCCTTCTTCATAGTACAGATAAAAAAAACCTGCGCTAAAGCGTCCTGTGC